>NW_027445625.1:1505959-1811919 GCF_035582795.1 Mycteria americana
GTGGGCGCAGTCGCTGGACGTTTCGAATTTGGCAGCCGGGCTCTGCGACAGTCACATAGGCATTGTTGCATCATAACCAACCAAAGCTTTTGTACAGCGCGAATGTCTGTGCGGCAGCGAATGCAGTTCCAAGGGACAGTGAAAACCAGGTAGAGCTTTCAGTGCTGGCAGCTTTCGTGTGGGCGCAATCGCTGGACGTTGAGAATTTGGCAGCCGGGCTCTGCGACAGTCACATAGGCATTGTTGCATCATAACCAACCAAGGCATTTGCAGAGCACGAATGTCTGTGCGGCAGCGAATGCAGTTCCAAGGGACAGTGAAAACCAGGTAGAGCTTTCAGTGCTGGCAGCTTTCGTGTGGGCGAAATCGCTGGACGTTTCGAATTATGAAGCCGGGCTCTGCGACAGTCACATAGGCATTGTTGCATCATAACCAACCAAGGCATTTGCAGAGCACGAATGTCTGTGCGGCAGCGAATGCAGTTCCAAGGGACAGTGAAAACCAGGTAGAGCTTTCAGTGCTGGCAGCTTTCGTGTGGGCGCAATCGCTGGACGTTGAGAATTTGGCAGCCGGGCTCTGCGACAGTCACATAGGCATTGTTGCATCATAACCAACCAAGGCATTTGCAGAGCGCGAATGTCTGTGCGGCAGCGAATGCAGTTCCAAGGGACAGTGAAAACCAGGTAGAGCTTTCAGTGCTGGCAGCTTTCGTGTGGGCGCAATCGCTGGACGTTTCGAATTTGCAGCCGGGGTCTGCCAGAGTCACATAGGCATTGTTGCATCATAACCAACCAAGGCATTTGCAGAGCGCGAATGTCTGTGCGGCAGCGAATGCAGTTCCAAGGGACAGTGAAAACCAGGTAGAGCTTTCAGTGCTGGCAGCTTTCGTGTGGGCGCAATCGCTGGACGTTTCGAATTTGGCAGCCGGGCTCTGCCAGAGTCACGTAGGCATTCTTGCATCATAACCAACCAAGGCATTTGCAGAGCACGAATGTCTGTGCGGCAGCGAATGCAGTTCCAAGGGACAGTGAAAACCAGGTAGACCTTTCAGTTCTGGCAGTATTCGTGTGGGCGCAATCGCTGGACGTTTCGAATTTGGCAGCCGGGCTCTGCCAGAGTCACATAGGAATTCTTGCATCATAACCAACCAAGGCTTTTGCACAGCGCGAATGTCTGTGCGGCAGCGAATGCAGTTCCAAGGGACAGTGAAAACCAGGTAGAGCTTTCAGTGCTGGCAGCTTTCGTGTGGGCGCAATCGCTGGACGTTTCGAATTATGAAGCCGGGCTCTGCGACAGTCACATAGGCATTGTTGCATCATAACCAACCAAGGCATTTGCAGAGCACGAATGTCTGTGCGGCAGCGAATGCAGTTCCAAGGGACAGTGAAAACCAGGTAGAGCTTTCAGTGCTGGCAGCTTTCGTGTGGGCGCAATCGCTGGACGTTGAGAATTTGGCAGCCGGGCTCTGCGACAGTCACATAGGCATTGTTGCATCATAACCAACCAAGGCATTTGCAGAGCGCGAATGTCTGTGCGGCAGCGAATGCAGTTCCAAGGGACAGTGAAAACCAGGTAGAGCTTTCAGTGCTGGCAGCTTTCGTGTGGGCGCAATCGCTGGACGTTTCGAATTTGGCAGCCAGGCTCTGCGACAGTCACATAGGCATTGTTGCATCGTAACCAACCAAAGCTTTTGTACAGCGCGAATGTCTGTGCGGCAGCGAATGCAGTTCCAAGGGACAGTGAAAACCAGGTAGACCTTTCAGTGCTGGCAGCTTTCGTGTGGGCGCAATCACTGGACGTTGAGAATTTGGCAGCCGGGCTCTGCGACAGTCACATAGGCATTGTTGCATCATAACCAACCAAGGCATTTTCAGAGCGCGAATGTCTGTGCGGCAGCGAATGCAGTTCCAAGGGACAGTGAAAACCAGGTAGACCTTTCAGTGCTGGCAGTATTCGTGTGGGCGCAATCGCTGGACGTTGAGAATTTGGCAGCCGGGCTCTGGCACAGTCACATAGGCATTCTTGCATCATAACCAACCAAGGCTTTTGCAGAGCGCGAATGTCTGTGCGGCAGCGAATGCAGTTCCAAGGGACAGTGAAAACCAGGTAGAGCTTTCAGTGCTGGCAGCTTTCGTGTGGGCGCAATCGCTGGACGTTGAGAATTTGGCAGCCGGGCTCTGCGACAGTCACATAGGCATTGTTGCATCATAACCAACCAAGGCATTTGCAGAGCACGAATGTCTGTGCGGCAGCGAATGCAGTTCCAAGGGACAGTGAAAACCAGGTAGAGCTTTCAGTGCTGGCAGCTTTCGTGTGGGCGCAATCGCTGGACGTTTCGAATTATGAAGCCGGGCTCTGCGACAGTCACATAGGCATTGTTGCATCATAACCAACCAAGGCATTTGCAGAGCACGAATGTCTGTGCGGCAGCGAATGCAGTTCCAAGGGACAGTGAAAACCAGGTAGACCTTTCAGTGCTGGCAGCTTTCGTGTGGGCGCAATCGCTGGACGTTGAGAATTTGGCAGCCGGGCTCTGCCAGAGTCACATAGGCATTGTTGCATCATAACCAACCAAGGCATTTGCAGAGCGCGAATGTCTGTGCGGCAGCGAATGCAGTTCCAAGGGACAGTGAAAACCAGGTGGAGCTTTCAGTGCTGGCAGCTTTCGTGTGGGCGCAATCGCTGGACGTTTCGAATTTGGCAGCCAGGCTCTGCGACAGTCACATAGGCATTTTTGCATCATAACCAACCAAAGCTTTTGTACAGCGCGAATGTCTGTGCGGCAGCGAATGCAGTTCCAAGGGACAGTGAAAACCAGGTAGACCTTTCAGTGCTGGCAGCTTTCGTGTGGGCGCAATCGCTGGACGTTTCGTATTTGGCAGCCGGGCTCTGCGACAGTCACATAGGCATTGTTGCATCATAACCAACCAAGGCATTTGCAGAGCACGAATGTCTGTGCGGCAGCGAATGCAGTTCCAAGGGACAGTGAAAACCAGGTAGAGCTTGCAGTGCTGGCAGCTTTCGTGTGGGCGCAATCGCTGGACGTTTCGAATTTGGCAGCCGGGCTCTGCCAGAGTCACATAGGCATTGTTGCATCATAACCAACCAAGGCATTTGCAGAGCACGAATGTCTGTGCGGCAGCGAATGCAGTTCCAAGGGACAGTGAAAACCAGGTCTCTTTCAGTGCTGGCAGCTTTCGTGTGGGCGCAATCTCTGGACGTTTCAAATTTGGCAGCCGGGCTCTGCGACAGTCACATAGGCATTGTTGCATCATAACCAACCAAGGCATTTGCAGAGCACGAATGTCTGTGCGGCAGCGAATGCAGTTCCAAGGGACAGTGAAAACCAGGTAGAGCTTTCAGTGCTGGCAGCTTTCGTGTGGGCGCAATCGCTGGACGTTTCGAATTATGAAGCCGGGCTCTGCGACAGTCACATAGGCATTGTTGCATCATAACCAACCAAGGCATTTGCAGAGCACGAATGTCTGTGCGGCAGCGAATGCAGTTCCAAGGGACAGTGAAAACCAGGTAGAGCTTTCAGTGCTGGCAGCTTTCGTGTGGGCGCAATCGCTGGACGTTGAGAATTTGGCAGCCGGGCTCTGCGACAGTCACATAGGCATTGTTGCATCATAACCAACCAAGGCATTTGCAGAGCGCGAATGTCTGTGCGGCAGCGAATGCAGTTCCAAGGGACAGTGAAAACCAGGTAGAGCTTTCAGTGCTGGCAGCTTTCGTGTGGGCGCAATCGCTGGACGTTGAGAATTTGGCAGCCAGGCTCTGCGACAGTCACATAAGCATTGTTGCATCGTAACCAACCAAAGCTTTTGTACAGCGCGAATGTCTGTGCGGCAGCGAATGCAGTTCCAAGGGACAGTGAAAACCAGGTAGACCTTTCAGTGCTGGCAGCTTTCGTGTGGGCGCAATCGCTGGACGTTGAGAATTTGGCAGCCGGGCTCTGCCAGAGTCACATAGGCATTGTTGCATCATAACCAACAAAGGCATTTGCAGAGCGCGAATGTCTGTGCGGCAGCGAATGCAGTTCCAAGGGACAGTGAAAACCAGGTAGAGCTTTCAGTGCTGGCAGCTTTCGTGTGGTCGCAATCGCTGGACATTTCGAATTTGGCAGCCGGGCTCTGCGACAGTCACGTAGGCATTGTTGCATCATAACCAACCAAGGCATTTGCAGAGCACGAATGTCTGTGCGGCAGCGAATGCAGTTCCAAGGGACAGTGAAAACCAGGTAGACCTTTCAGTTCTGGCAGTATTCGTGTGGGCGCAATCGCTGGACGTTGAGAATTTGGCAGCCGGGCTCTGCCAGAGTCACATAGGCATTGTTGCATCAGAACCAACCAAGGCATTTGCAGAGCACGAATGTCTGTGCGGCAGCGAATGCAGTTCCAAGGGACAGTGAAAACCAGGTCTCTTTCAGTGCTGGCAGCTTTCGTGTGGGCGCAATCTCTGGACGTTTCAAATTTGGCAGCCGGGCTCTGCGACAGTCACATAGGCATTGTTGCATCATAACCAACCAAGGCATTTGCAGAGCACGAATGTCTGTGCGGCAGCGAATGCAGTTCCAAGGGACAGTGAAAACCAGGTAGACCTTTCAGTGCTGGCAGCTTTCGTGTGGGCGCAATCGCTGGACGTTTCGAATTATGAAGCCGGGCTCTGCGACAGTCACATAGGCATTGTTGCATCATAACCAACCAAGGCATTTGCAGAGCACGAATGTCTGTGCGGCAGCGAATGCAGTTCCAAGGGACAGTGAAAACCAGGTAGACCTTTCAGTGCTGGCAGCTTTCGTGTGGGCGCAATCGCTGGACGTTGAGAATTTGGCAGCCGGGCTCTGCGACAGTCACATAGGTATTGTTGCATCATAACCAACCAAGGCATTTGCAGAGCGCGAATGTCTGTGCGGCAGCGAATGCAGTTCCAAGGGACAGTGAAAACCAGGTAGAGCTTTCAGTGCTGGCAGCTTTCGTGTGGTCGCAATCGCTGGACATTTCGAATTTGGCAGCCAGGCTCTGCGACAGTCACATAGGCATTGTTGCATCGTAACCAACCAAAGCTTTTGTACAGCGCGAATGTCTGTGCGGCAGCGAATGCAGTTCCAAGGGACAGTGAAAACCAGGTAGACCTTTCAGTGCTGGCAGCTTTCGTGTGGGTGCAATCGCTGGACGTTTCGAATTTGGCAGCCGGGCTCTGCGACAGTCACATAGGCATTGTTGCATCATAACCAACCAAGGCATTTGCAGAGCACGAATGTCTGTGCGGCAGCGAATGCAGTTCCAAGGGACAGTGAAAACCAGGTAGAGCTTTCAGTGCTGGCAGCTTTCGTGTGGGCGCAATCGCTGGACGTTTCGAATTTGGCAGCCGGGCTCTGCCAGAGTCACATAGGCATTGTTGCATCATAACCAACCAAAGCTTTTGTACAGCGCGAATGTCTGTGCGGCAGCGAATGCAGTTCCAAGGGACAGTGAAAACCAGGTAGAGCTTTCAGTGCTGGCAGCTTTCGTGTGGGCGCAATCGCTGGACGTTGAGAATTTGGCAGCCGGGCTCTGCCAGAGTCACATAGGCATTGTTGCATCATAACCAACCAAGGCTTTTGCACAGCGCGAATGTCTGTGCGGCAGCGAATGCAGTTCCAAGGGACAGTGAAAACCAGGTAGAGCTTTCAGTGCTGGCAGCTTTCGTGTGGGCGCAATCGCTGGACGTTTCGAATTATGAAGCAGGGCTCTGCGACAGTCACATAGGCATTGTTGCATCATAACCAACCAAGGCATTTGCAGAGCACGAATGTCTGTGCGGCAGCGAATGCAGTTCCAAGGGACAGTGAAAACCAGGTAGAGCTTTCAGTGCTGGCAGCTTTCGTGTGGGCGCAATCGCTGGACGTTGAGAATTTGGCAGCCGGGCTCTGCGACAGTCACATAGGCATTGTTGCATCATAACCAACCAAGGCATTTTCAGAGCGCGAATGTCTGTGCGGCAGCGAATGCAGTTCCAAGGGACAGTGAAAACCAGGTAGAGCTTTCAGTGCTGGCAGCTTTCGTGTGGGCGCAATCGCTGGACGTTTCGAATTTGGCAGCCGGGCTCTGCGACAGTCACATAGGCATTGTTGCATCATAACCAACCAAAGCTTTTGTACAGCGCGAATGTCTGTGCGGCAGCGAATGCAGTTCCAAGGGACAGTGAAAACCAGGTAGAGCTTTCAGTGCTGGCAGCTTTCGTGTGGGCGCAATCGCTGGACGTTGAGAATTTGGCAGCCGGGCTCTGCGACAGTCACATAGGCATTGTTGCATCATAACCAACCAAGGCATTTGCAGAGCACGAATGTCTGTGCGGCAGCGAATGCAGTTCCAAGGGACAGTGAAAACCAGGTAGAGCTTTCAGTGCTGGCAGCTTTCGTGTGGGCGCAATCGCTGGACGTTTCGAATTATGAAGCCGGGCTCTGCGACAGTCACATAGGCATTGTTGCATCATAACCAACCAAGGCATTTGCAGAGCACGAATGTCTGTGCGGCAGCGAATGCAGTTCCAAGGGACAGTGAAAACCAGGTAGAGCTTTCAGTGCTGGCAGCTTTCGTGTGGGCGCAATCGCTGGACGTTGAGAATTTGGCAGCCGGGCTCTGCCAGAGTCACATAGGCATTGTTGCATCATAACCAACCAAGGCATTTGCAGAGCGCGAATGTCTGTGCGGCAGCGAATGCAGTTCCAAGGGACAGTGAAAACCAGGTAGAGCTTTCAGTGCTGGCAGCTTTCGTGTGGTCGCAATCGCTGGACATTTCGAATTTGGCAGCCGGGCTCTGCGACAGTCACATAGGCATTGTTGCATCATAACCAACCAAGGCATTTGCAGAGCACGAATGTCTGTGCGGCAGCGAATGCAGTTCCAAGGGACAGTGAAAACCAGGTAGAGCTTTCAGTTCTGGCAGTATTCGTGTGGGCGCAATCGCTGGACGTTGAGAATTTGGCAGCCGGGCTCTGCCAGAGTCACATAGGCATTGTTGCATCAGAACCAACCAAGGCATTTGCAGAGCACGAATGTCTGTGCGGCAGCGAATGCAGTTCCAAGGGACAGTGAAAACCAGGTCTCTTTCAGTGCTGGCAGCTTTCGTGTGGGCGCAATCTCTGGACGTTTCAAATTTGGCAGCCGGGCTCTGCGACAGTCACATAGGCATTGTTGCATCATAACCAACCAAGGCATTTGCAGAGCACGAATGTCTGTGCGGCAGCGAATGCAGTTCCAAGGGACAGTGAAAACCAGGTAGAGCTTTCAGTGCTGGCAGCTTTCGTGTGGGCGCAATCGCTGGACGTTTCGAATTATGAAGCCGGGCTCTGCGACAGTCACATAGGCATTGTTGCATCATAACCAACCAAGGCTTTTGCAGAGCACGAATGTCTGTGCGGCAGCGAATGCAGTTCCAAGGGACAGTGAAAACCAGGTAGAGCTTTCAGTGCTGGCAGCTTTCGTGTGGGCGCAATCGCTGGACGTTGAGAATTTGGCAGCCGGGCTCTGCGACAGTCACATAGGTATTGTTGCATCATAACCAACCAAGGCATTTGCAGAGCGCGAATGTCTGTGCGGCAGCGAATGCAGTTCCAAGGGACAGTGAAAACCAGGTAGAGCTTTCAGTGCTGGCAGCTTTCGTGTGGGCGCAATCGCTGGACATTTCGAATTTGGCAGCCAGGCTCTGCGACAGTCACATAGGCATTGTTGCATCGTAACCAACCAAAGCTTTTGTACAGCGCGAATGTCTGTGCGGCAGCGAATGCAGTTCCAAGGGACAGTGAAAACCAGGTAGACCTTTCAGTGCTGGCAGCTTTCGTGTGGGCGCAATCGCTGGACGTTTCGAATTTGGCAGCCGGGCTCTGCGACAGTCACATAGGCATTGTTGCATCATAACCAACCAAGGCATTTGCAGAGCACGAATGTCTGTGCGGCAGCGAATGCAGTTCCAAGGGACAGTGAAAACCAGGTAGACCTTTCAGTGCTGGCAGCTTTCGTGTGGGCGCAGTCGCTGGACGTTTCGAATTTGGCAGCCGGGCTCTGCGACAGTCACATAGGCATTGTTGCATCATAACCAACCAAAGCTTTTGTACAGCGCGAATGTCTGTGCGGCAGCGAATGCAGTTCCAAGGGACAGTGAAAACCAGGTAGAGCTTTCAGTGCTGGCAGCTTTCGTGTGGGCGCAATCGCTGGACGTTGAGAATTTGGCAGCCGGGCTCTGCGACAGTCACATAGGCATTGTTGCATCATAACCAACCAAGGCATTTGCAGAGCACGAATGTCTGTGCGGCAGCGAATGCAGTTCCAAGGGACAGTGAAAACCAGGTAGAGCTTTCAGTGCTGGCAGCTTTCGTGTGGGCGAAATCGCTGGACGTTTCGAATTATGAAGCCGGGCTCTGCGACAGTCACATAGGCATTGTTGCATCATAACCAACCAAGGCATTTGCAGAGCACGAATGTCTGTGCGGCAGCGAATGCAGTTCCAAGGGACAGTGAAAACCAGGTAGAGCTTTCAGTGCTGGCAGCTTTCGTGTGGGCGCAATCGCTGGACGTTGAGAATTTGGCAGCCGGGCTCTGCGACAGTCACATAGGCATTGTTGCATCATAACCAACCAAGGCATTTGCAGAGCGCGAATGTCTGTGCGGCAGCGAATGCAGTTCCAAGGGACAGTGAAAACCAGGTAGAGCTTTCAGTGCTGGCAGCTTTCGTGTGGGCGCAATCGCTGGACGTTTCGAATTTGCAGCCGGGGTCTGCCAGAGTCACATAGGCATTGTTGCATCATAACCAACCAAGGCATTTGCAGAGCGCGAATGTCTGTGCGGCAGCGAATGCAGTTCCAAGGGACAGTGAAAACCAGGTAGAGCTTTCAGTGCTGGCAGCTTTCGTGTGGGCGCAATCGCTGGACGTTTCGAATTTGGCAGCCGGGCTCTGCCAGAGTCACGTAGGCATTCTTGCATCATAACCAACCAAGGCATTTGCAGAGCACGAATGTCTGTGCGGCAGCGAATGCAGTTCCAAGGGACAGTGAAAACCAGGTAGACCTTTCAGTTCTGGCAGTATTCGTGTGGGCGCAATCGCTGGACGTTTCGAATTTGGCAGCCGGGCTCTGCCAGAGTCACATAGGAATTCTTGCATCATAACCAACCAAGGCTTTTGCACAGCGCGAATGTCTGTGCGGCAGCGAATGCAGTTCCAAGGGACAGTGAAAACCAGGTAGAGCTTTCAGTGCTGGCAGCTTTCGTGTGGGCGCAATCGCTGGACGTTTCGAATTATGAAGCCGGGCTCTGCGACAGTCACATAGGCATTGTTGCATCATAACCAACCAAGGCATTTGCAGAGCACGAATGTCTGTGCGGCAGCGAATGCAGTTCCAAGGGACAGTGAAAACCAGGTAGAGCTTTCAGTGCTGGCAGCTTTCGTGTGGGCGCAATCGCTGGACGTTGAGAATTTGGCAGCCGGGCTCTGCGACAGTCACATAGGCATTGTTGCATCATAACCAACCAAGGCATTTGCAGAGCGCGAATGTCTGTGCGGCAGCGAATGCAGTTCCAAGGGACAGTGAAAACCAGGTAGAGCTTTCAGTGCTGGCAGCTTTCGTGTGGGCGCAATCGCTGGACGTTTTGAATTTGGCAGCCAGGCTCTGCGACAGTCACATAGGCATTGTTGCATCGTAACCAACCAAAGCTTTTGTACAGCGCGAATGTCTGTGCGGCAGCGAATGCAGTTCCAAGGGACAGTGAAAACCAGGTAGACCTTTCAGTGCTGGCAGCTTTCGTGTGGGCGCAATCACTGGACGTTGAGAATTTGGCAGCCGGGCTCTGCGACAGTCACATAGGCATTGTTGCATCATAACCAACCAAGGCATTTTCAGAGCGCGAATGTCTGTGCGGCAGCGAATGCAGTTCCAAGGGACAGTGAAAACCAGGTAGACCTTTCAGTGCTGGCAGTATTCGTGTGGGCGCAATCGCTGGACGTTGAGAATTTGGCAGCCGGGCTCTGGCACAGTCACATAGGCATTCTTGCATCATAACCAACCAAGGCTTTTGCAGAGCGCGAATGTCTGTGCGGCAGCGAATGCAGTTCCAAGGGACAGTGAAAACCAGGTAGAGCTTTCAGTGCTGGCAGCTTTCGTGTGGGCGCAATCGCTGGACGTTGAGAATTTGGCAGCCGGGCTCTGCGACAGTCACATAGGCATTGTTGCATCATAACCAACCAAGGCATTTGCAGAGCACGAATGTCTGTGCGGCAGCGAATGCAGTTCCAAGGGACAGTGAAAACCAGGTAGAGCTTTCAGTGCTGGCAGCTTTCGTGTGGGCGCAATCGCTGGACGTTTCGAATTATGAAGCCGGGCTCTGCGACAGTCACATAGGCATTGTTGCATCATAACCAACCAAGGCATTTGCAGAGCACGAATGTCTGTGCGGCAGCGAATGCAGTTCCAAGGGACAGTGAAAACCAGGTAGACCTTTCAGTGCTGGCAGCTTTCGTGTGGGCGCAATCGCTGGACGTTGAGAATTTGGCAGCCGGGCTCTGCCAGAGTCACATAGGCATTGTTGCATCATAACCAACCAAGGCATTTGCAGAGCGCGAATGTCTGTGCGGCAGCGAATGCAGTTCCAAGGGACAGTGAAAACCAGGTGGAGCTTTCAGTGCTGGCAGCTTTCGTGTGGGCGCAATCGCTGGACGTTTCGAATTTGGCAGCCAGGCTCTGCGACAGTCACATAGGCATTTTTGCATCATAACCAACCAAAGCTTTTGTACAGCGCGAATGTCTGTGCGGCAGCGAATGCAGTTCCAAGGGACAGTGAAAACCAGGTAGACCTTTCAGTGCTGGCAGCTTTCGTGTGGGCGCAATCGCTGGACGTTTCGTATTTGGCAGCCGGGCTCTGCGACAGTCACATAGGCATTGTTGCATCATAACCAACCAAGGCATTTGCAGAGCACGAATGTCTGTGCGGCAGCGAATGCAGTTCCAAGGGACAGTGAAAACCAGGTAGAGCTTGCAGTGCTGGCAGCTTTCGTGTGGGCGCAATCGCTGGACGTTTCGAATTTGGCAGCCGGGCTCTGCCAGAGTCACATAGGCATTGTTGCATCATAACCAACCAAGGCATTTGCAGAGCACGAATGTCTGTGCGGCAGCGAATGCAGTTCCAAGGGACAGTGAAAACCAGGTCTCTTTCAGTGCTGGCAGCTTTCGTGTGGGCGCAATCTCTGGACGTTTCAAATTTGGCAGCCGGGCTCTGCGACAGTCACATAGGCATTGTTGCATCATAACCAACCAAGGCATTTGCAGAGCACGAATGTCTGTGCGGCAGCGAATGCAGTTCCAAGGGACAGTGAAAACCAGGTAGAGCTTTCAGTGCTGGCAGCTTTCGTGTGGGCGCAATCGCTGGACGTTTCGAATTATGAAGCCGGGCTCTGCGACAGTCACATAGGCATTGTTGCATCATAACCAACCAAGGCATTTGCAGAGCACGAATGTCTGTGCGGCAGCGAATGCAGTTCCAAGGGACAGTGAAAACCAGGTAGAGCTTTCAGTGCTGGCAGCTTTCGTGTGGGCGCAATCGCTGGACGTTGAGAATTTGGCAGCCGGGCTCTGCGACAGTCACATAGGCATTGTTGCATCATAACCAACCAAGGCATTTGCAGAGCGCGAATGTCTGTGCGGCAGCGAATGCAGTTCCAAGGGACAGTGAAAACCAGGTAGAGCTTTCAGTGCTGGCAGCTTTCGTGTGGGCGCAATCGCTGGACGTTGAGAATTTGGCAGCCAGGCTCTGCGACAGTCACATAAGCATTGTTGCATCGTAACCAACCAAAGCTTTTGTACAGCGCGAATGTCTGTGCGGCAGCGAATGCAGTTCCAAGGGACAGTGAAAACCAGGTAGACCTTTCAGTGCTGGCAGCTTTCGTGTGGGCGCAATCGCTGGACGTTTCGAATTTGGCAGCCGGGCTCTGCGACAGTCACATAGGCATTGTTGCATCATAACCAACCAAGGCATTTGCAGAGCACGAATGTCTGTGCGGCAGCGAATGCAGTTCCAAGGGACAGTGAAAACCAGGTAGACCTTTCAGTGCTGGCACCTTTCGTGTGGGCGCAATCGCTGGACGTTGAGAATTTGGCAGCCGGGCTCTGCGACAGTCACATAGGCATTGTTGCATCATAACCAACCAAAGCTTTTGTACAGCGCGAATGTCTGTGCGGCAGCGAATGCAGTTCCAAGGGACAGTGAAAACCAGGTAGAGCTTTCAGTGCTGGCAGCTTTCGTGTGGGCGCAATCGCTGGACGTTGAGAATTTGGCAGCCGGGCTCTGCGACAGTCACATAGGCATTGTTGCATCATAACCAACCAAGGCATTTGCAGAGCACGAATGTCTGTGCGGCAGCGAATGCAGTTCCAAGGGACAGTGAAAACCAGGTAGAGCTTTCAGTGCTGGCAGCTTTCGTGTGGGCGCAATCGCTGGACGTTTCGAATTATGAAGCCGGGCTCTGCGACAGTCACATAGGCATTGTTGCATCATAACCAACCAAGGCATTTGCAGAGCGCGAATGTCTGTGCGGCAGCGAATGCAGTTCCAAGGGACAGTGAAAACCAGGTAGAGCTTTCAGTGCTGGCAGCTTTCGTGTGGGCGCAATCGCTGGACGTTTCGAATTTGGCAGCCGGGCTCTGCCAGAGTCACATAGGCATTGTTGCATCATAACCAACCAAGGCATTTGCAGAGCGCGAATGTCTGTGCGGCAGCGAATGCAGTTCCAAGGGACAGTGAAAACCAGGTAGAGCTTTCAGTGCTGGCAGCTTTCGTGTGGGCGCAATCGCTGGACATTTCGAATTTGGCAGCCGGGCTCTGCGACAGTCACGTAGGCATTGTTGCATCATAACCAACCAAGGCATTTGCAGAGCACGAATGTCTGTGCGGCAGCGAATGCAGTTCCAAGGGACAGTGAAAACCAGGTAGAGCTTTCAGTGCTGGCAGCTTTCGTGTGGGCGCAATCGCTGGACGTTGAGAATTTGGCAGCCGGGCTCTGCGACAGTCACATAGGCATTGTTGCATCATAACCAACCAAGGCATTTGCAGAGCGCGAATGTCTGTGCGGCAGCGAATGCAGTTCTAAGGGACAGTGAAAACCAGGTAGACCTTTCAGTGCTTGCAGTATTCGTGTGGGTGCAATCGCTAGACGTTGAGAATTTGGCAGCCGGGCTCTGCCAGAGTCACATAGGCATTGTTGCATCATAACCAACCAAGGCTTTTGCAGAGCGCGAATTTCTGTGCGGCAGCGAATGCAGTTCCAAGGGACAGTGAAAACCAGGTAGACCTTTCAGTGCTGGCAGCTTTCGTGTGGGCGCAATCGCTGGACGTTGAGAATTTGGCAGCCGGGCTCTGGCACAGTCACATAGGCATTGTTGCATCACAACCAACCAAGGCTTTTGCAGAGCGCGAATGTCTGTGCGGCAGCGAATGCAGTTCCAAGGGACAGTGAAAACCAGGTAGACCTTTCAGTGCTGGCAGCTTTCGTGTGGGCGCAATCGCTGGACGTTTCGAATTTTGCAGCCGGGCTCTGCGACAGTCACGTAGGCATTGTTGCATCATAACCAACCAAGGCATTTGCAGAGCACGAATGTCTGTGCGGCAGCGAATGCAGTTCCAAGGGACAGTGAAAACCAGGTAGAGCTTTCAGTGCTGGCAGCTTTCGTGTGGGCGCAATCGGTGGACGTTTCGAATTTGGCAGCCGGGCTCTGCCAGAGTCACATAGGCATTGTTGCATCATAACCAACCAAGGCATTTTCAGAGCGCGAATGTCTGTGCGGCAGCGAATGCAGTTGCAAGGGACAGTGAAAACCAGGTCTCTTTCAGTGCTGGCAGCTTTCGTGTGGGCGCAATCGCTGGACGTTTCAAATTTGGCAGCCGGGCTCTGGCACAGTCACATAGGCATTGTTGCATCATAACCAACCAAGGCATTTGCAGAGCACGAATGTCTGTGCGGCAGCGAATGCAGTTCCAAGGGACAGTGAAAACCAGGTAGACCTTTCAGTGCTGGCAGCTTTCGTGTGGGCGAAATCGCTGGACGTTGAGAATTTGGCATCCGGGCTCTGCCAGAGTCACATAGGCATTGTTGCATCATAACCAACCAAGGATTTTGCAGAGCGCGAATGTCTGTGCGGCATCGAATGCAGTTCCAAGGGACAGTGAAAACCAGGTAGACCTTTCAGGGCTGGCGGCTTTTGTGTGGGCGCAATCGCTGGACGTTTCGAATTTGGCAGCCGGGCTCTGCGACAGTCACATAGGCATTGCTGCATCATAACCAACCAAGGCATTTGCAGAGCACGAATATCTGTGCGGCAGCGAATGCAGTTCCAAGGGACAGTGAAAACCAGGTAGACCTTTCAGTGCTGGCAGCTTTCGTGTGGGCGCAATCGCTGGACGTTTCGAATTTGGCAGCCGGGCTCTGCCAGAGTCACATAGGCATTCTTGCATCATAACCAACCAAGGCTTTTGCAGAGCGCGAATGTCTGTGCGGCAGCGAATGCAGTTCCAAGGGACAGTGAAAACCAGGTAGAGCTTTCAGTGCTGGCAGCTTTCGTGTGGGCGCAATCGCTGGACGTTGAGAATTTGGCAGCCGGGCTCTGCGACAGTCACATAGGCATTGTTGCATCATAACCAACCAAGGCATTTGCAGAGCACGAATGTCTGTGCGGCAGCGAATGCAGTTCCAAGGGACAGTGAAAACCAGGTAGACCTTTCAGTGCTGGCAGCTTTCGTGTGGGCGCAATCGCTGGACGTTTCGAAGTATGAAGCCGGGCTCTGCGACAGTCACATAGGCATTGTTGCATCATAACCAACCAAGGCATTTGCAGAGCACGAATGTCTGTGCGGCAGCGAATGCAGTTCCAAGGGACAGTGAAAACCAGGTAGAGCTTTCAGTGCTGGCAGCTTTCGTGTGGGCGCAATCGCTGGACGTTTCGAATTTGGCAGCCGGGCTCTGCGACAGTCACATAGGCATTGTTGCATCATAACCAACCAAGGCATTTGCAGAGCGCGAATGTCTGTGCGGCAGCGAATGCAGTTCCAAGGGACAGTGAAAACCAGGTAGAGCTTTCAGTGCTGGCAGCTTTCGTGTGGGCGCAATCGCTGGACGTTTCGAATTTGGCAGCCAGGCTCTGCGACAGTCACATAGGCATTGTTGCATCGTAACCAACCAAAGCTTTTGTACAGCGCGAATGTCTGTGCGGCAGCGAATGCAGTTCCAAGGGACAGTGAAAACCAGGTAGAGCTTGCAGTGCTGGCAGCTTTCGTGTGGGCGCAATCGCTGGACGTTTCGAATTTGGCAGCCGGGGTCTGCCAGAGTCTCATAGGCATTGTTGCATCATAACCAACCAAGGCATTTGCAGAGCGCGAATGTCTGTGCGGCAGCGAATGCAGTTCCAAGGGACAGTGAAAACCAGGTAGAGCTTTCAGTGCTGGCAGTATTCGTGTGGGCGCAATCGCTGGACGTTGAGAATTTGGCAGCCGGGCTCTGGCACAGTCACATAGGCATTCTTGCATCATAACCAAGCAAGGCTTTTGCAGAGCGCGAATGTCTGTGCGGCAGCGAATGCAGTTCCAAGGGACAGTGAAAACCAGGTAGAGCTTTCAGTGCTGGCAGCTTTCGTGTGGGCGCAATCGCTGGACGTTTCGAATTTGGCAGCCGGGCTCTGCGACAGTCACATAGGCATTGTTGCATCATAACCAACCAAGGCATTTGCAGAGCACGAATGTCTGTGCGGCAGCGAATGCAGTTCCAAGGGACAGTGAAAACCAGGTAGACCTTTCAGTGCTGGCAGCTTTCGTGTGGGCGCAATCGATGGACGTTTCGAATTATGAAGCCGGGCTCTGCGACAGTCACATAGGCATTGTTACATCATAACCAACCAAAGCTCTTGCGGAGCGCGAATGTCTGTGCGGCAGCGAATGCAGTTCTAAGGGACAGTGAAAACCAGGTAGATCTTTCAGTGCTTGCAGTATTCGTGTGGGCGCAATCGCTGGACGTTTCGAATTTGGCAGCCGGGCTCTGCCAGAGTCACATAGGCATTGTTGCATCATAACCAACCAAGGCTTTTGCAGAGCACGAATGTCTGTGCGGCAGCGAATGCAGTTCCATGGGACAGTGAAAACCAGGTAGACCTTTCAGTGCTGGCAGCTTTCGTGTGGGCGCAATCGCTGGACGTTGAGAATTTGGCAGCCGGGCTCTGCGACAGTCACATAGGCATTGTTGCATCATAACCAACCAAGGCATTTGCAGAGCATGAATGTCTGTGCGGCAGCGAATGCAGTTCCAAGGGACAGTGAAAACCAGGTAGAGCTTTCAGTGCTGGCAGCTTTCGTGTGGGTGCAATCGCTGGACGTTTCGAATTTGGCAGCCGGGCTCTGCGACAGTCACATAGGCATTGTTGCATCATACAAGGCATTTGCAGAGCGCGAATGTCTGTGCGGCAGCGAATGCAGTTCCAAGGGACAGTGAAAACCAGGTAGAGCTTTCAGTGCTGGCAGCTTTCGTGTGGGCGCAATCGCTGGACATTTCGAATTTGGCATCCGGGCTCTGCCAGAGTCACATAGGCATTGTTGCATCATAACCAACCAGGGCATTTTCAGAGCGCGAATATCTGTGCGGCAGCGAATGCAGTTCCAAGGGACAGTGAAAACCAGGTAGAGCTTTCAGTGCTGGCAGCTTTCGTGTGGGCGCAATCGCTGGACGTTGAGAATTTGGCAGCCGGGCTCTGGCAGAGTCACATAGGCATTGTTGCATCATAACCAACCAAAGCTCTTGCAGAGCGCGAATGTCTGTGCGGCAGCGAATGCAATTCCAAGGGACAGTGAAAACCAGGTAGACCTTTCAGTGCTGGCAGCTTTCGTGTGGGCGCAATCGCTGGACGTTTCGAATTTGGCAGCCGGACTCTGCCAGAGTCACATAGGCATTCTTGCATCATAACCAACCAGGGCATTTTCAGATCGCGAATGTCTGTGCGGCAGCGAATGCAGTTCCAAGGGACAGTGAAAACCAGGTAGAGCTTTCAGTGCTGGCAGCTTTCGTGTGGTCGCAATCGCTGGACGTTTCGAATTTGGCATCCGGGCTCTGCCAGAGTCACATAGGCATTGTTGCATCATAACCAACCAAGGCATTTTCAGAGCGCGAATGTCTGTGCGGCAGCGAATGCAGTTCCAAGGGACAGTGAAAACCAGGTAGAGCTTGCAGTGCTGGCAGCTTTCGTGTGGGTGCAATCGCTGGACGTTGAGAATTTGGCAGCCGGGCTCTGCGACAGTCACATAGGCATTGTTGCATCATAACCAACCAAGGCATTTTCAGAGCGCGAATGTCTGTGCGGCAGCGAATGCAGTTCCAAGGGACAGTGAAAACCAGGTAGACCTTTCAGTGCTGGCAGCTTTCGTGTGGGCGCAATCGCTGGACGTTTCGAATTTGGCAGCCGGGCTCTGCCAGAGTCACATAGGCATTGTTGCATCATAACCAACCAAGGCATTTGCAGAGCGCCAATGTCTGTGCGGCAGCGAATGCAGTTCCAAGGGACAGTGAAAACCGGGTAGACCTTTCAGTGCTGGCAGTATTCGTGTGGGTGCAATCGCTGGACGTTGAGAATTTGGCAGCCGGGCTGTGCCAGAGTCACATAGGCATTGTTACATCATAACCAACCAATGCTCTTGCGGAGCGCGAATGTCTGTGCGGCAGTGAATGCAGTTCCAAGGGACAGTGAAAACCAGGTAGAGCTTGCAGTGCTGGCAGCTTTCGTGTGGGTGCAATCGCTGGACGTTTCGAATTTGGCAGCCGGGCTCTGCGACAGTCACGTAGGCATTGTTGCATCATAACCAACCAAGGCATTTGCAGAGCACGAATGTCTGTGCGGCAGCGAATGCAGTTCCAAGGGACAGTGAAAACCAGGTAGAGCTTTCAGTGCTGGCAGCTTTTGTGTGGGCGCAATCGCTGGACGTTGAGAATTTGGCAGCCGGGCTCTGCCAGAGTCACATAGGCATTGTTGCATCATAACCAACCAAGGCTTTTGCAGAGTGCGAATGTCTGTGCGGCAGCGAATGCAGTTCCAAGGGACAGTGAAAACCAGGTAGAGCTTGCAGTGCTGGCAGCTTTCGTGTGGGCGCAATCGCTGGACGTTTCGAATTTGGCAGCCGGGCTCTGCCAGAGTCACATAGGCATTGTTGCATCATAACCAACCAAGGCATTTGCAGAGCGCAAATGTCTGTGCGGCAGCGAATGCAGTTCCAAGGGACAGTGAAAACCAGGTAGAGCTTTCAGTGCTGGCAGCTTTCGTGTGGGCGCAATCGCTGGACATTTCGAATTTGGCAGCCGGGCTCTGCGACAGTCACGTAGGCATTGTTGCATCATAACCAACCAAGGCATTTGCAGAGCACGAATGTCTGTGCGGCAGCGAATGCAGTTCCAAGGGACAGTGAAAACCAGGTAGAGCTTTCAGTGCTGGCAGCTTTCGTGTGGGCGCAATCGCTGGACGTTGAGAATTTGGCAGCCGGGCTCTGCGACAGTCACATAGGCATTGTTGCATCATAACCAACCAAGGCATTTGCAGAGCGCGAATGTCTGTGCGGCAGCGAATGCAGTTCTAAGGGACAGTGAAAACCAGGTAGACCTTTCAGTGCTTGCAGTATTCGTGTGGGTGCAATCGCTAGACGTTGAGAATTTGGCAGCCGGGCTCTGCCAGAGTCACATAGGCATTGTTGCATCATAACCAACCAAGGCTTTTGCAGAGCGCGAATTTCTGTGCGGCAGCGAATGCAGTTCCAAGGGACAGTGAAAACCAGGTAGACCTTTCAGTGCTGGCAGCTTTCGTGTGGGCGCAATCGCTGGACGTTGAGAATTTGGCAGCCGGGCTCTGGCACAGTCACATAGGCATTGTTGCATCACAACCAACCAAGGCTTTTGCAGAGCGCGAATGTCTGTGCGGCAGCGAATGCAGTTCCAAGGGACAGTGAAAACCAGGTAGACCTTTCAGTGCTGGCAGCTTTCGTGTGGGCGCAATCGCTGGACGTTTCGAATTTTGCAGCCGGGCTCTGCGACAGTCACGTAGGCATTGTTGCATCATAACCAACCAAGGCATTTGCAGAGCACGAATGTCTGTGCGGCAGCGAATGCAGTTCCAAGGGACAGTGAAAACCAGGTAGAGCTTTCAGTGCTGGCAGCTTTCGTGTGGGCGCAATCGGTGGACGTTTCGAATTTGGCAGCCGGGCTCTGCCAGAGTCACATAGGCATTGTTGCATCATAACCAACCAAGGCATTTTCAGAGCGCGAATGTCTGTGCGGCAGCGAATGCAGTTGCAAGGGACAGTGAAAACCAGGTCTCTTTCAGTGCTGGCAGCTTTCGTGTGGGCGCAATCGCTGGACGTTTCAAATTTGGCAGCCGGGCTCTGGCACAGTCACATAGGCATTGTTGCATCATAACCAACCAAGGCATTTGCAGAGCACGAATGTCAGTGCGGCAGCGAATGCAGTTCCAAGGGACAGTGAAAACCAGGTAGACCTTTCAGTGCTGGCAGCTTTCGTGTGGGCGAAATCGCTGGACGTTGAGAATTTGGCATCCGGGCTCTGCCAGAGTCACATAGGCATTGTTGCATCATAACCAACCAAGGATTTTGCAGAGCGCGAATGTCTGTGCGGCATCGAATGCAGTTCCAAGGGACAGTGAAAACCAGGTAGACCTTTCAGGGCTGGCGGCTTTTGTGTGGGCGCAATCGCTGGACGTTTCGAATTTGGCAGCCGGGCTCTGCGACAGTCACATAGGCATTGCTGCATCATAACCAACCAAGGCATTTGCAGAGCACGAATATCTGTGCGGCAGCGAATGCAGTTCCAAGGGACAGTGAAAACCAGGTAGACCTTTCAGTGCTGGCAGCTTTCGTGTGGGCGCAATCGCTGGACGTTTCGAATTTGGCAGCCGGGCTCTGCCAGAGTCACATAGGCATTCTTGCATCATAACCAACCAAGGCTTTTGCAGAGCGCGAATGTCTGTGCGGCAGCGAATGCAGTTCCAAGGGACAGTGAAAACCAGGTAGAGCTTTCAGTGCTGGCAGCTTTCGTGTGGGCGCAATCGCTGGACGTTGAGAATTTGGCAGCCGGGCTCTGCGACAGTCACATAGGCATTGTTGCATCATAACCAACCAAGGCATTTGCAGAGCACGAATGTCTGTGCGGCAGCGAATGCAGTTCCAAGGGACAGTGAAAACCAGGTAGACCTTTCAGTGCTGGCAGCTTTCGTGTGGGCGCAATCGCTGGACGTTTCGAAGTATGAAGCCGGGCTCTGCGACAGTCACATAGGCATTGTTGCATCATAACCAACCAAGGCATTTGCAGAGCACGAATGTCTGTGCGGCAGCGAATGCAGTTCCAAGGGACAGTGAAAACCAGGTAGAGCTTTCAGTGCTGGCAGCTTTCGTGTGGGCGCAATCGCTGGACGTTTCGAATTTGGCAGCCGGGCTCTGCGACAGTCACATAGGCATTGTTGCATCATAACCAACCAAGGCATTTGCAGAGCGCGAATGTCTGTGCGGCAGCGAATGCAGTTCCAAGGGACAGTGAAAACCAGGTAGAGCTTTCAGTGCTGGCAGCTTTCGTGTGGGCGCAATCGCTGGACGTTTCGAATTTGGCAGCCAGGCTCTGCGACAGTCACATAGGCATTGTTGCATCGTAACCAACCAAAGCTTTTGTACAGCGCGAATGTCTGTGCGGCAGCGAATGCAGTTCCAAGGGACAGTGAAAACCAGGTAGAGCTTGCAGTGCTGGCAGCTTTCGTGTGGGCGCAATCGCTGGACGTTTCGAATTTGGCAGCCGGGGTCTGCCAGAGTCTCATAGGCATTGTTGCATCATAACCAACCAAGGCATTTGCAGAGCGCGAATGTCTGTGCGGCAGCGAATGCAGTTCCAAGGGACAGTGAAAACCAGGTAGAGCTTTCAGTGCTGGCAGTATTCGTGTGGGCGCAATCGCTGGACGTTGAGAATTTGGCAGCCGGGCTCTGGCACAGTCACATAGGCATTCTTGCATCATAACCAAGCAAGGCTTTTGCAGAGCGCGAATGTCTGTGCGGCAGCGAATGCAGTTCCAAGGGACAGTGAAAACCAGGTAGAGCTTTCAGTGCTGGCAGCTTTCGTGTGGGCGCAATCGCTGGACGTTTCGAATTTGGCAGCCGGGCTCTGCGACAGTCACATAGGCATTGTTGCATCATAACCAACCAAGGCATTTGCAGAGCACGAATGTCTGTGCGGCAGCGAATGCAGTTCCAAGGGACAGTGAAAACCAGGTAGACCTTTCAGTGCTGGCAGCTTTCGTGTGGGCGCAATCGATGGACGTTTCGAATTATGAAGCCGGGCTCTGCGACAGTCACATAGGCATTGTTACATCATAACCAACCAAAGCTCTTGCGGAGCGCGAATGTCTGTGCGGCAGCGAATGCAGTTCTAAGGGACAGTGAAAACCAGGTAGACCTTTCAGTGCTTGCAGTATTCGTGTGGGCGCAATCGCTGGACGTTTCGAATTTGGCAGCCGGGCTCTGCCAGAGTCACATAGGCATTGTTGCATCATAACCAACCAAGGCTTTTGCAGAGCACGAATGTCTGTGCGGCAGCGAATGCAGTTCCATGGGACAGTGAAAACCAGGTAGACCTTTCAGTGCTGGCAGCTTTCGTGTGGGCGCAATCGCTGGACGTTGAGAATTTGGCAGCCGGGCTCTGCGACAGTCACATAGGCATTGTTGCATCATAACCAACCAAGGCATTTGCAGAGCATGAATGTCTGTGCGGCAGCGAATGCAGTTCCAAGGGACAGTGAAAACCAGGTAGAGCTTTCAGTGCTGGCAGCTTTCGTGTGGGTGCAATCGCTGGACGTTTCGAATTTGGCAGCCGGGCTCTGCGACAGTCACATAGGCATTGTTGCATCATACAAGGCATTTGCAGAGCGCGAATGTCTGTGCGGCAGCGAATGCAGTTCCAAGGGACAGTGAAAACCAGGTAGAGCTTTCAGTGCTGGCAGCTTTCGTGTGGGCGCAATCGCTGGACATTTCGAATTTGGCATCCGGGCTCTGCCAGAGTCACATAGGCATTGTTGCATCATAACCAACCAGGGCATTTTCAGAGCGCGAATATCTGTGCGGCAGCGAATGCAGTTCCAAGGGACAGTGAAAACCAGGTAGAGCTTTCAGTGCTGGCAGCTTTCGTGTGGGCGCAATCGCTGGACGTTGAGAATTTGGCAGCCGGGCTCTGGCAGAGTCACATAGGCATTGTTGCATCATAACCAACCAAAGCTCTTGCAGAGCGCGAATGTCTGTGCGGCAGCGAATGCAATTCCAAGGGACAGTGAAAACCAGGTAGACCTTTCAGTGCTGGCAGCTTTCGTGTGGGCGCAATCGCTGGACGTTTCGAATTTGGCAGCCGGACTCTGCCAGAGTCACATAGGCATTCTTGCATCATAACCAACCAGGGCATTTTCAGATCGCGAATGTCTGTGCGGCAGCGAATGCAGTTCCAAGGGACAGTGAAAACCAGGTAGAGCTTTCAGTGCTGGCAGCTTTCGTGTGGTCGCAATCGCTGGACGTTTCGAATTTGGCATCCGGGCTCTGCCAGAGTCACATAGGCATTGTTGCATCATAACCAACCAAGGCATTTTCAGAGCGCGAATGTCTGTGCGGCAGCGAATGCAGTTCCAAGGGACAGTGAAAACCAGGTAGAGCTTGCAGTGCTGGCAGCTTTCGTGTGGGTGCAATCGCTGGACGTTGAGAATTTGGCAGCCGGGCTCTGCCAGAGTCACATAGGCATTGTTGCATCATAACCAACCAAGGCATTTGCAGAGCGCGAATGTCTGTGCGGCAGCGAATGCAGTTCCAAGGGACAGTGAAAACCAGGTAGACCTTTCAGTGCTGGCAGTATTCGTGTGGGCGCAATCGCTGGACGTTGAGAATTTGGCAGCCGGGCTCTGCGACAGTCACATAGGCATTGTTGCATCATAACCAACCAAGGCTTTTGCAGAGCACGAATGTCTGTGCGGCAGCGAATGCAGTTCCAAGGGACAGTGAAAACCAGGTAGACCTTTCAGTGCTGGCAGTATTCGTGTGGGCGCAATCGCTGGACGTTTCGAATTTGGCAGCCGGGCTCTGCCAGAGTCACATAGGCATTGTTGCATCATAACCAACCAAGGCTTTTGCAGAGCACGAATGTCTGTGCGGCAGCGAATGCAGTTCCAAGGGACAGTGAAAACCAGGTAGACCTTTCAGTGCTGGCAGCTTTCGTGTGGGCGCAATCGCTGGACGTTGAGAATTTGGCAGCCGGGCTCTGCCAGAGTCACATAGGCATTGTTGCATCATAACCAACCAAGGCATTTGCAGAGCGCGAATGTGTGTGCGGCAGCGAATGGAGTTCCAAGGGACAGTGAAAACCAGGTAGACCTTTCAGTGCTGGCAGTATTCGTGTGGGCGCAATCGCTGGACGTTGAGAATTTGGCAGCCGGGCTCTGCCAGAGTCACATAGGCATTGTTGCATCATAACCAACCAAGGCTTTTGCAGAGCGCGAATGTCTGTGCGGCAGCGAATGCAGTTCCAAGGGACAGTGAAAACCCGGTAGACCTTTCAGTGCTGGCAGCTTTCGTGTGGGCGCAATCGCTGGACGTTTCGAATTTGGCAGCCGGGCTCTGCCAGAGTCACATAGGCATTGTTGCATCATAACCAACCAAGGCATTTTCAGAGCGCGAATGTCTGTGCGGCAGCGAATGCAGTTCCAAGGGACAGTGAAAACCAGGTAGAGCTTTCAGTGCTGGCAGCTTTCGTGTGGGCGCAATCGCTGGACGTTTTGAATTTGGCAGCCGGGCTCTGCGACAGTCACATAAGCATTGTTGCATCATAACCAACCAAGGCTTTTGCAGAGCGCGAATGTCTGTGCGGCAGCGAATGCAGTTCCAAGGGACAGTGAAAACCAGGTAGACCTTTCAGTGCTGGCAGCTTTCGTGTGGGCGCAATCGCTGGACGTTGAGAATTTGGCAGCCGGGCTCTGCGACAGTCACATAGGCATTGTTACATCATAACCAACCAAAGCTCTTGCGGAGCGCGAATGTCTGTGCGGCAGCGAATGCAGTTCCAAGGGACAGTGAAAACCATGTAGAGCTTTCAGTGCTGGCAGCTTTTGTGTGGGCGCAATCGCTGGACGTTTCGAATTTGGCAGCCGGGCTCTGCGACAGTCACATAGGCATTGTTGCATCATAACCAACCAAGGCATTTGCAGAGCACGAATGTCTGTGCGGCAGCGAATGCAGTTCCAAGGGACAGTGAAAAACAGGTAGACCTTTCAGTGCTGGCAGCTTTCGTGTGGGCGCAATCGCTGGACGTTTCGAATTTGGCAGCCGGGCTCTGCCAGAGTCACATAGGCATTGTTGCATCATAACCAACCAAGGCATTTGCAGAGCGCGAATATCTGTGCGGCAGCGAATGCAGTTGCAAGGGACAGTGAAAACCAGGTAGAGCTTTCAGTGCTGGCAGCTTTCGTGTGGGCGCAATCGCTGGACGTTTCGAATTTGGCAGCCGGGCTCTGCCAGAGTCACATAGGCATTGTTACATCATAACCAACCAAAGCTCTTGCGGAGCGCGAATGTCTGTGCGGCAGCGAATGCAGTTCCAAGGGACAGTGAAAACCAGGTAGACCTTTCAGTGCTGGCAGCTTTCGTGTGGGCGCAATCTCTGGACGTTTTGAAATTGGCAGCCCGGCTCTGCCAGAGTCACATAGGCATTGTTGCATCATAACCAACCAAGGCATTTGCAGAGCGCGAATGTCTGTGCGGCAGCGAATGCAGTTCCAAGGGACAGTGAAAACCAGGTAGAGCTTGCAGTGCTGGCAGCTTTCGTGTGGGCGCAATCGCTGGACGTTTAGAATTTGGCAGCCGGGCTCTGCGACAGTCACATAGGCATTGTTGCATCATAACCAACCAAGGCATTTGCAGAGCGCGAATATCTGTGCGGCAGCGAATGCAGTTCCAAGGGACAGTGAAAACCAGGTAGACCTTTCAGTGCTGGCAGCTTTCGTGTGGGCGCAATCGCTGGACGTTTCGAATTTGGCAGCCCGGCTCTGCGATAGTCACGTAGGCATTGTTGCATCATAACCAACCAAAGCTCTTGCGGAGCGCGAATGTCTGTGCGGCAGCGAATGCAGTTCCAAGGGACAGTGAAAACCAGGTAGACCTTTCAGTGCTGGCAGTATTCGTGTGGGCGCAATTGCTGGACGTTTCGAATTTGGCAGCCGGGCTCTGCCAGAGTCACATAGGCATTGTTGCATCATAACCAACCAAGGCATTTTCAGAGAGCGAATGTCTGTGCGGCAGCGAATGCAGTTCCAAGGGACAGTGAAAACCAGGTAGACCTTTCAGTGCTGGCAGCTTTCGTGTGGGCGCAATCGCTGGACGTTTCGAATTTGGCAGCCGGGCTCTGCGACAGTCACATAGGCATTGTTGCATCATAACCAACCAAGGCATTTGCAGAGCGCGAATATCTATGCGGCAGCGAATGCAGTTGCAAGGGACAGTGAAAACCAGGTAGACCTTTCAGTGCTGGCAGCTTTCGTGTGGGCGCAATCGCTGGACGTTTCGAATTTGGCAGCCGGGCTCTGCCAGAGTCACATAGGCATTGTTGCATCATAACCAACCAAGGCTTTTGCAGAGCGCGAATGTCTGTGCGGCAGCGAATGCAGTTCCAAGGGACAGTGAAAGCCAGGTAGAGCTTTCAGTGCTGGCAGCTTTCGTGTGGGCGCAATCGCTGGACGTTTCGAATTTGGCAGCCGGGCTCTGGCAGAGTCACATAGGCATTGTTGCATCATAACCAACCAAGGCATTTGCAGAGCACGAATGTCTGTGCGGCAGCGAATGCAGTTGCAAGGGACAGTGAAAACCAGGTAGACCTTTCAGTGCTGGCAGCTTTCGTGTGGGCGCAATCGCTGGACTTTGAGAATTTGGCAGCCGGGCTCTGCCAGAGTCACATAGGCATTGTTGCATCATAACCAACCAAGGCATTTGTAGAGCGCTAATGTCTGTGCGGCAGCGAATGCAATTCCATGGGACAGTGAAAACCAGGTAGACCTTTCAGTGCTGGCAGCTTTCGTGTGGGCGCAATCGCTGGACTTTGAGAATTTGGCAGCCGGGCTCTGCCAGAGTCACATAGGCATTGTTGCATCATAACCAACCAAGGCATTTGCAGAGCACGAATGTCTGTGCGGCAGCGAATGCAGTTCCAAGGGACAGTGAAAACCAGGTAGAGCTTGCAGTGCTGGCAGCTTTCGTGTGGGCGCAATCACTGGACGTTTCGAATTTGGCAGCCGGGCTCTGCCAGAGTCACATAGGCATTGTTGCATCATAACCAACCAAGGCATTTGCAGAGCACGAATGTTTGTGCGGCAGCGAATGCAGTTCCAAGGGACAGTGAAAACCAGGTAGACCTTTCAGTGCTGGCAGCTTTCGTGTGGGTGCAATCGCTGGACGTTGAGAATTTGGCATCCGGGCTCTGCGACAGTCACATAGGCATTGTTGCATCATAACCAACCAAGGCTTTTGCAGAGCACGAATGTCTGTGCGGCAGCGAATGCAGTTCCAAGGGACAGTGAAAACCAGGTAGACCTTTCCGTGCTGGCAGTATTCGTGTGGGCGCAATCGCTGGACGTTTCGAATTTGGCAGCCGGGCTCTGCGACAGTCACATAGGCATTGTTGCATCATAACCAACCAAGGCATTTGCAGAGCACGAATGTCTGTGCGGCAGCGAATGCAGTTCCAAGGGACAGTGAAAACCAGGTAGACCTTTCAGTGCTGGCAGCTTTCGTGTGGGCGCAATCGCTGGACGTTGAGAATTTGGCAGCCGGGCTCTGGCAGAGTCACATAGGCATTGTTACATCATAACCAACCAAAGCTCTTGCGGAGCGCGAATGTCTGTGCGGCAGCGAATGCAGTTCCAAGGGACAGTGAAAACCATGTAGAGCTTTCAGTGCTGGCAGCTTTTGTGTGGGCGCAATCGCTGGACGTTTCGAATTTGGCAGCCGGGCTCTGCGACAGTCACATAGGCATTGTTGCATCATAACCAACCAAGGCATTTGCAGAGCACGAATGTCTGTGCGGCAGCGAATGCAGTTCCAAGGGACAGTGAAAACCAGGTAGAGCTTTCCGTGCTGGCAGCTTTCGTGTGGGCGCAATCGCTGGACGTTTCGAATTTGGCAGCCGGGCTCTGCCAGAGTCACATAGGCATTGTTGCATCATAACCAACCAAGGCATTTGCAGAGCGCGAATATCTGTGCGGCAGCGAATGCAGTTGCAAGGGACAGTGAAAACCAGGTAGACCTTTCAGTGCTGGCAGCTTTCGTGTGGGCGCAATCGCTGGACGTTTCGAATTTGGCAGCCGGGCTCTGCCAGAGTCACATAGGCATTGTTACATCATAACCAACCAAAGCTGTTGCGGAGCGCGAATGTCTGTGCGGCAGCGAATGCAGTTCCAAGGGACAGTGAAAACCAGGTAGACCTTTCAGTGCTGGCAGCTTTCGTGTGGGCGCAATCGCTGGACGTTAAGAATTTGGCAGCCCGGCTCTGCCAGAGTCACATAGGCATTGTTGCATCATAACCAACCAAGGCATTTGCAGAGCGCGAATGTCTGTGCGGCAGCGAATGCAGTTCCAAGGGACAGTGAAAGCCAGGTAGAGCTTGCAGTGCTGGCAGCTTTCGTGTGGGCGCAATCGCTGGACGTTTAGAATTTGGCAGCCGGGCTCTGCGACAGTCACATAGGCATTGTTGCATCATAACCAACCAAGGCATTTGCAGAGCGCGAATGTCTGTGCGGCAGCGAATGCAGTTCCAAGGGACAGTGAAAACCAGGTAGACCTTTCAGTGCTGGCAGCTTTCGTGTGGGCGCAATCGCTGGACGTTTCGAATTTGGCAGCCCGGCTCTGCGATAGTCACGTAGGCATTGTTGCATCATAACCAACCAAAGCTCTTGCGGAGCGCGAATGTCTGTGCGGCAGCGAATGCAGTTCCAAGGGACAGTGAAAACCAGGTAGACCTTTCAGTGCTGGCAGTATTCGTGTGGGCGCAATTGCTGGACGTTTCGAATTTGGCAGCCGGGCTCTGCGACAGTCACATAGGCATTGTTGCATCATAACCAACCAAGGCATTTGCAGAGCGCGAATATCTATGCGGCAGCGAATGCAGTTGCAAGGGACAGTGAAAACCAGGTAGACCTTTCAGTGCTGGCAGCTTTCGTGTGGGCGCAATCGCTGGACGTTTCGAATTTGGCAGCCGGGCTCTGCCAGAGTCACATAGGCATTGTTGCATCATAACCAACCAAGGCATTTGCAGAGCGCGAATATCTGTGCGGCAGCGAATGCAGTTGCAAGGGACAGTGAAAACCAGGTAGACCTTTCAGTGCTGGCAGCTTTCGTGTGGGCGCAATCGCTGGACGTTTCGAATTTGGCAGCCGGGCTCTGCCAGAGTCACATAGGCATTGTTACATCATAACCAACCAAAGCTCTTGCGGAGCGCGAATGTCTGTGCGGCAGCGAATGCAGTTCCAAGGGACAGTGAAAACCAGGTAGACCTTTCAGTGCTGGCAGCTTTCGTGTGGGCGCAATCGCTGGACGTTTTGAAATTGGCAGCCCGGCTCTGCCAGAGTCACATAGGCATTGTTGCATCATAACCAACCAAGGCATTTGCAGAGCGCGAATGTCTGTGCGGCAGCGAATGCAGTTCCAAGGGACAGTGAAAACCAGGTAGAGCTTGCAGTGCTGGCAGCTTTCGTGTGGGCGCAATCGCTGGACGTTTAGAATTTGGCAGCCGGGCTCTGCGACAGTCACATAGGCATTGTTGCATCATAACCAACCAAGGCATTTGCAGAGCGCGAATGTCTGTGCGGCAGCGAATGCAGTTCCAAGGGACAGTGAAAACCAGGTAGACCTTTCAGTGCTGGCAGCTTTTGTGTGGGCGCAATCGCTGGACGTTTCGAATTTGGCAGCCCGGCTCTGCGATAGTCACGTAGGCATTGTTGCATCATAACCAACCAAATCTCTTGCGGAGCGCGAATGTCTGTGCGGCAGCGAATGCAGTTCCAACGGACAGTGAAAACCAGGTAGAGCTTTCAGTGCTGGCAGCTTTCGTGTGGGCGCAATCGCTGGACGTTTCGAATTTGGCAGCCGGGCTCTGCGACAGTCACATAGGCATTGTTGCATCATAACCAACCAAGGCATTTGCAGAGCGCGAATATCTATGCGGCAGCGAATGCAGTTGCAAGGGACAGTGAAAACCAGGTAGACCTTTCAGTGCTGGCAGCTTTCGTGTGGGCGCAATCGCTGGACGTTTCGAATTTGGCAGCCGGGCTCTGCCAGAGTCACATAGGCATTGTTGCATCATAACCAACCAAGGCTTTTGCAGAGCGCGAATGTCTGTGCGGCAGCGAATGCAGTTCCAAGGGACAGTGAAAGCCAGGTAGAGCTTTCAGTGCTGGCAGCTTTCGTGTGGGCGCAATCGCTGGACGTTTCGAATTTGGCAGCCGGGCTCTGGCAGAGTCACATAGGCATTGTTGCATCATAACCAACCAAGGCATTTGCAGAGCACGAATGTCTGTGCGGCAGCGAATGCAGTTGCAATGGACAGTGAAAACCAGGTAGACCTTTCAGTGCTGGCAGCTTTCGTGTGGGCGCAATCGCTGGACGTTGAGAATTTGGCAGCCGGGCTCTGCCAGAGTCACATAGGCATTGTTGCATCATAACCAACCAAGGAATTTGCAGAGCGCTAATGTCTGTGCGGCAGCGAATGCAATTCCATGGGACAGTGAAAACCAGGTAGACCTTTCAGTGCTGGCAGCTTTCGTGTGGGCGCAATCGCTGGACTTTGAGAATTTGGCAGCCGGGCTCTGCCAGAGTCACATAGGCATTGTTGCATCATAACCAACCAAGGATTTTGCAGAGCGCGAATGTCTGTGCGGCAGCGAATGCAGTTCCAAAGGACAGTGAAAACCAGGTAGACCTTTCAGTGCTGGCAGCTTTCGTGTGGGCGCAATCGCTGGACGTTTCGAATTTGGCAGCCGGGCTCTGCGACAGTCACATAGGCATTGTTGCATCATAACCAACCAAGGCTTTTGCATAGCGTGAATGTCTGTGCGGCAGCGAATGCAGTTCCAAGGGACAGTGAAAACCAGGTAGACCTTTCAGTGCTGGCAGCTTTCGTGTGGGCGCAATCGCTGGACATTGAGAATTTGGCAGCCGGGCTCTGGCACAGTCACATAGGCATTGTTACATCATAACCAACCAAAGCTCTTGCGGAGCGCGAATGTCTGTGCGGCAGCGAATGCAGTTCCAAGGGACAGTGAAAACCATGTAGAGCTTTCAGTGCTGGCAGCTTTTGTGTGGGCGCAATCGCTGGACGTTTCGAATTTGGCAGCCGGGCTCTGCGACAGTCACATAGGCATTGTTGCATCATAACCAACCAAGGCATTTGCAGAGCACGAATGTCTGTGCGGCAGCGAATGCAGTTCCAAGGGACAGTGAAAACCAGGTAGAGCTTTCCGTGCTGGCAGCTTTCGTGTGGGCGCAATCGCTGGACGTTTCGAATTTGGCAGCCGGGCTCTGCCAGAGTCACATAGGCATTGTTGCATCATAACCAACCAAGGCATTTGCAGAGCGCGAATATCTGTGCGGCAGCGAATGCAGTTGCAAGGGACAGTGAAAACCAGGTAGACCTTTCAGTGCTGGCAGCTTTCGTGTGGGCGCAATCGCTGGACGTTTCGAATTTGGCAGCCGGGCTCTGCCAGAGTCACATAGGCATTGTTACATCATAACCAACCAAAGCTCTTGCGGAGCGCGAATGTCTGTGCGGCAGCGAATGCAGTTCCAAGGGACAGTGAAAACCAGGTAGACCTTTCAGTGCTGGCAGCTTTCGTGTGGGCGCAATCGCTGGACGTTTTGAAATTGGCAGCCCGGCTCTGCCAGAGTCACATAGGCATTGTTGCATCATAACCAACCAAGGCATTTGCAGAGCGCGAATGTCTGTGCGGCAGCGAATGCAGTTCCAAGGGACAGTGAAAACCAGGTAGAGCTTGCAGTGCTGGCAGCTTTCGTGTGGGCGCAATCGCTGGACGTTTAGAATTTGGCAGCCGGGCTCTGCGACAGTCACATAGGCATCGTTGCATCATAACCAACCAAGGCATTTGCAGAGCGCGAATGTCTTTGCGGCAGCGAATGCAGTTCCAAGGGACAGTGAAAACCAGGTAGACCTTTCAGTGCTGGCAGCTTTCGTGTGGGCGCAATCGCTGGACGTTTCGAATTTGGCAGCCCGGCTCTGCGATAGTCACGTAGGCATTGTTGCATCATAACCAACCAAAGCTCTTGCGGAGCGCGAATGTCTGTGCGGCAGCGAATGCAGTTCCAAGGGACAGTGAAAACCAGGTAGACCTTTCAGTGCTGGCTGTATTCGTGTGGGCGCAATTGCTGGACGTTTCGAATTTGGCAGCCGGGCTCTGCGACAGTCACATAGGCATTGTTGCATCATAACCAACCAAGGCATTTTCAGAGAGCGAATGTCTGTGCGGCAGCGAATGCAGTTCCAAGGGACAGTGAAAACCAGGTAGAGCTTTCAGTGCTGGCAGCTTTCGTGTGGGCGCAATCGCTGGACGTTTCGAATTTGGCAGCCGGGCTCTGCGACAGTCACATAGGCATTGTTGCATCATAACCAACCAAGGCATTTGCAGAGCGCGAATATCTATGCGGCAGCGAATGCAGTTGCAAGGGACAGTGAAAACCAGGTAGACCTTTCAGTGCTGGCAGCTTTCGTGTGGGCGCAATCGCTGGACGTTTCGAATTTGGCAGCCGGGCTCTGCCAGAGTCACATAGGCATTGTTGCATCATAACCAACCAAGGCTTTTGCAGAGCGCGAATGTCTGTGCGGCAGCGAATGCAGTTCCAAGGGACAGTGAAAGCCAGGTAGAGCTTTCAGTGCTGGCAGCTTTCGTGTGGGCGCAATCGCTGGACGTTTCGAATTTGGCAGCCGGGCTCTGCCAGAGTCACATAGGCATTGTTGCATCATAACCAACCAAGGCATTTGTAGAGCGCTAATGTCTGTGCGGCAGCGAATGCAATTCCATGGGACAGTGAAAACCAGGTAGACCTTTCAGTGCTGGCAGCTTTCGTGTGGGCGCAATCGCTGGACTTTGAGAATTTGGCAGCCGGGCTCTGCCAGAGTCACATAGGCATTGTTGCATCATAACCAACCAAGGCATTTGCAGAGCACGAATGTCTGTGCGGCAGCGAATGCAGTTCCAAGGGACAGTGAAAACCAGGTAGAGCTTGCAGTGCTGGCAGCTTTCGTGTGGGCGCAATCGCTGGACGTTTCGAATTTGGCAGCCGGGCTCTGCCAGAGTCACATAGGCATTGTTGCATCATAACCAACCAAGGCATTTGCAGAGCACGAATGTTTGTGCGGCAGCGAATGCAGTTCCAAGGGACAGTGAAAACCAGGTAGACCTTTCAGTGCTGGCAGCTTTCGTGTGGGTGCAATCGCTGGACGTTGAGAATTTGGCATCCGGGCTCTGCGACAGTCACATAGGCATTGTTGCATCATAACCAACCAAGGCTTTTGCAGAGCACGAATATTTGTGCGGCAGCGAATGCAGTTCCAAGGGACAGTGAAAACCAGGTAGAGCTTTCAGTGCTGGCAGCTTTCGTGTGGGCGCAATCGCTGGACGTTTCGAATTTGGCAGCCGGGCTCTGCCAGAGTCACATAGGCATTGTTACATCATAACCAACCAAAGCTCTTGCGGAGCGCGAATGTGCGGCAGCGAATGCAGTTCCAAGGGACAGTGAAAACCAGGTAGACCTTTCAGTGCTGGCAGCTTTCGTGTGGGCGCAATCGCTGGACGTTTTGAAATTGGCAGCCCGGCTCTGCCAGAGTCACATAGGCATTGTTGCATCATAACCAACCAAGGCATTTGCAGAGCGCGAATGTCTGTGCGGCAGCGAATGCAGTTCCAAGGGACAGTGAAAACCAGGTAGACCTTTCAGTGCTGGCAGCTTTCGTGTGGGCGCAATCGCTGGACGTTTAGAATTTGGCAGCCCGGCTCTGCGATAGTCACGTAGGCATTGTTGCATCATAACCAACCAAAGCTCTTGCGGAGCGCGAATGTCTGTGCGGCAGCGAATGCAGTTCCAAGGGACAGTGAAAACCAGGTAGACCTTTCAGTGCTGGCAGTATTCGTGTGGGCGCAATTGCTGGACGTTTCGAATTTGGCAGCCGGGCTCTGCGACAGTCACATAGGCATTGTTGCATCATAACCAACCAAGGCATTTGCAGAGCGCGAATATCTATGCGGCAGCAAATGCAGTTGCAAGGGACAGTGAAAACCAGGTAGACCTTTCAGTGCTGGCAGCTTTCGTGTGGGCGCAATCGCTGGACGTTTCGAATTTGGCAGCCGGGCTCTGGCAGAGTCACATAGGCATTGTTGCATCATAACCAACCAAGGCTTTTGCAGAGCGCGAATGTCTGTGCGGCAGCGAATGCAGTTCCAAGGGACAGTGAAAGCCAGGTAGAGCTTTCAGTGCTGGCAGCTTTCGTGTGGGCGCAATCGCTGGACGTTTTGAATTTGGCAGCCGGGCTCTGCGACAGTCACATAGGCATTGTTGCATCATAACCAACCAAGGCTTTTGCAGAGCGCGAATGTCTGTGCGGCAGCGAATGCAGTTCCAAGGGACAGTGAAAACCATGTAGACCTTTCAGTGCTGGCAGCTTTCGTGTGGGCGCAATCGCTGGACGTTGAGAATTTGGCAGCCGGGCTCTGGCAGAGTCACATAGGCATTGTTACATCATAACCAACCAAAACTCTTGCGGAGCGCGAATGTCTGTGCGGCAGCGAATGCAGTTCCAAGGGACAGTGAAAACCATGTAGAGCTTTCAGTGCTGGCAGCTTTTGTGTGGGCGCAATCGCTGGACGTTTCGAATTTGGCAGCCGGGCTCTGCGACAGTCACATAGGCATTGTTGCATCATAACCAACCAAGGCATTTGCAGAGCACGAATGTCTGTGCGGCAGCGAATGCAGTTCCAAGGGACAGTGAAAACCAGGTAGAGCTTTCAGTGCTGGCAGCTTTCGTGTGGGCGCAATCGCTAGACGTTTCGAATTTGGCAGCCGGGCTCTGCGACAGTCACATAGGCATTGTTGCATCATAACCAACCAAAGCTTTTGTACTGCGTGAATGTCTGTGCGGCAGCGAATGCAGTTCCAAGGGACAGTGAAAACCAGGTAGAGCTTTCAGTGCTGGCAGCTTTCGTGTGGGCGCAATCGCTGGACGTTTCGAATTTGGCAGCCGGGCTCTGCCAGAGTCACATAGGTATTGTTGCATCATAACCAACCAAGGCATTTGCAGAGCGCGAATATCTGTGCGGCAGCGAATGCAGTTGCAAGGGACAGTGAAAACCAGGTAGACCTTTCAGTGCTGGCAGCTTTCGTGTGGGCGCAATCGCTGGACGTTTCGAATTTGGCAGCCGGGCTCTGCCAGAGTCACATAGGCATTGTTACATCATAACCAACCAAAGCTCTTGCGGAGCGCGAATGTCTGTGCGGCAGCGAATGCAGTTCCAAGGGACAGTGAAAACCAGGTAGACCTTTCAGTGCTGGCAGCTTTCGTGTGGGCGCAATCGCTGGACGTTTTGAAATTGGCAGCCCGGCTCTGCCAGAGTCACATAGGCATTGTTGCATCATAACCAACCAAGGCATTTGCAGAGCGCGAATGTCTGTGCGGCAGCGAATGCAGTTCCAAGGGACAGTGAAAACCAGGTAGAGCTTGCAGTGCTGGCAGCTTTCGTGTGGGCGCAATCGCTGGACGTTTAGAATTTGGCAGCCGGGCTCTGCGACAGTCACATAGGCATTGTTGCATCAGAACCAACCAAGGCATTTGCAGAGCGCGAATGTCTTTGCGGCAGCGAATGCAGTTCCAAGGGACAGTGAAAACCAGGTAGACCTTTCAGTGCTGGCAGCTTTCGTGTGGGCGCAATCGCTGGACGTTTCGAATTTGGCAGCCCGGCTCTGCGATAGTCACGTAGGCATTGTTGCATCATAACCAACCAAAGCTCTTGCGGAGCGCGAATGTCTGTGCGGCAGCGAATGCAGTTCCAAGGGACAGTGAAAACCAGGTAGACCTTTCAGTGCTGGCTGTATTCGTGTGGGCGCAATTGCTGGACGTTTCGAATTTGGCAGCCGGGCTCTGCGACAGTCACATAGGCATTGTTGCATCATAACCAACCAAGGCATTTTCAGAGAGCGAATGTCTGTGCGGCAGCGAATGCAGTTCCAAGGGACAGTGAAAACCAGGTAGACCTTTCAGTGCTGGCAGCTTTCGTGTGGGCGCAATCGCTGGACGTTTCGAATTTGGCAGCCGGGCTCTGCGACAGTCACATAGGCATTGTTGCATCATAACCAACCAAGGCATTTGCAGAGCGCGAATATCTATGCGGCAGCGAATGCAGTTGCAAGGGACAGTGAAAACCAGGTAGACCTTTCAGTGCTGGCAGCTTTCGTGTGGGCGCAATCGCTGGACGTTTCGAATTTGGCAGCCGGGCTCTGCCAGAGTCACATAGGCATTGTTGCATCATAACCAACCAAGGCTTTTGCAGAGCGCGAATGTCTGTGCGGCAGCGAATGCAGTTCCAAGGGACAGTGAAAGCCAGGTAGAGCTTTCAGTGCTGGCAGCTTTCGTGTGGGCGCAATCGCTGGACGTTTCGAATTTGGCAGCCGGGCTCTGCCAGAGTCACATAGGCATTGTTGCATCATAACCAACCAAGGCATTTGTAGAGCGCTAATGTCTGTGCGGCAGCGAATGCAATTCCATGGGACAGTGAAAACCAGGTAGACCTTTCAGTGCTGGCAGCTTTCGTGTGGGCGCAATCGCTGGACTTTGAGAATTTGGCAGCCGGGCTCTGCCAGAGTCACATAGGCATTGTTGCATCATAACCAACCAAGGCATTTGCAGAGCACGAATGTCTGTGCGGCAGCGAATGCAGTTCCAAGGGACAGTGAAAACCAGGTAGAGCTTGCAGTGCTGGCAGCTTTCGTGTGGGCGCAATCGCTGGACGTTTCGAATTTGGCAGCCGGGCTCTGCCAGAGTCACATAGGTATTGTTGCATCATAACCAACCAAGGCATTTGCAGAGCACGAATGTTTGTGCGGCAGCGAATGCAGTTCCAAGGGACAGTGAAAACCAGGTAGACCTTTCAGTGCTGGCAGCTTTCGTGTGGGTGCAATCGCTGGACGTTGAGAATTTGGCATCCGGGCTCTGCGACAGTCACATAGGCATTGTTGCATCATAACCAACCAAGGCTTTTGCAGAGCACGAATGTCTGTGCGGCAGCGAATGCAGTTCCAAGGGACAGTGAAAACCAGGTAGAGCTTTCAGTGCTGGCAGCTTTCGTGTGGGCGCAATCGCTGGACGTTTCGAATTTGGCAGCCGGGCTCTGCGACAGTCACATAGGCATTGTTGCATCATAACCAACCAAGGCATTTGCAGAGCACGAATGTCTGTGCGGCAGCGAATGCAGTTCCAAGGGACAGTGAAAACCAGGTAGACCTTTCAGTGCTGGCAGCTTTCGTGTGGGCGCAATCGCTGGACGTTGAGAATTTGGCAGCCGGGCTCTGGCAGAGTCACATAGGCATTGTTACATCATAACCAACCAAAGCTCTTGCGGAGCGCGAATGTCTGTGCGGCAGCGAATGCAGTTCCAAGGGACAGTGAAAACCATGTAGAGCTTTCAGTGCTGGCAGCTTTTGTGTGGGCGCAATCGCTGGACGTTTCGAATTTGGCAGCCGGGCTCTGCGACAGTCACATAGGCATTGTTGCATCATAACCAACCAAGGCATTTGCAGAGCGCGAATGTCTGTGCGGCAGCGAATGCAGTTCCAAGGGACAGTGAAAACCAGGTAGAGCTTGCAGTGCTGGCAGCTTTCGTGTGGGCGCAATCGCTGGACGTTTAGAATTTGGCAGCCGGGCTCTGCGACAGTCACATAGGCATTGTTGCATCATAACCAACCAAGGCATTTGCAGAGCGCGAATGTCTGTGCGGCAGCGAATGCAGTTCCAAGGGACAGTGAAAACCAGGTAGACCTTTCAGTGCTGGCAGCTTTCGTGTGGGCGCAATCGCTGGACGTTTCGAATTTGGCAGCCCGGCTCTGCGATAGTCACGTAGGCATTGTTGCATCATAACCAACCAAAGCTCTTGCGGAGCGCGAATGTCTGTGCGGCAGCGAATGCAGTTCCAAGGGACAGTGAAAACCAGGTAGACCTTTCAGTGCTGGCAGTATTCGTGTGGGCGCAATTGCTGGACGTTTCGAATTTGGCAGCCGGGCTCTGCCAGAGTCACATAGGCATTGTTGCATCATAACCAACCAAGGCATTTTCAGAGAGCGAATGTCTGTGCGGCAGCGAATGCAGTTCCAAGGGACAGTGAAAACCAGGTAGACCTTTCAGTGCTGGCAGCTTTCGTGTGGGCGCAATCGCTGGACGTTTCGAATTTGGCAGCCGGGCTCTGCGACAGTCACATAGGCATTGTTGCATCATAACCAACCAAGGCATTTGCAGAGCGCGAATATCTATGCGGCAGCGAATGCAGTTGCAAGGCACAGTGAAAACCATGTAGAGCTTTCAGTGCTGGCAGCTTTCGTGTGGGCGCAATCGCTGGACGTTTCGAATTTGGCAGCCGGGCTCTGCCAGAGTCACATAGGCATTGTTGCATCATAACCAACCAAGGCTTTTGCAGAGCGCGAATGTCTGTGCGGCAGCGAATGCAGTTCCAAGGGACAGTGAAAGCCAGGTAGAGCTTTCAGTGCTGGCAGCTTTCGTGTGGGCGCAATCGCTGGACGTTTCGAATTTGGCAGCCGGGCTCTGGCAGAGTCACATAGGCATTGTTGCATCATAACCAACCAAGGCATTTGCAGAGCACGAATGTCTGTGCGGCAGCGAATGCAGTTCCAAGGGACAGTGAAAACCAGGTAGACCTTTCAGTGCTGGCAGCTTTCGTGTGGGCGCAATCGCTGGACGTTGAGAATTTGGCAGCCGGGCTCTGCCAGAGTCACATAGGCATTGTTGCATCATAACCAACCAAGGCATTTGTAGAGCGCTAATGTCTGTGCGGCAGCGAATGCAATTCCATGGGACAGTGAAAACCAGGTAGACCTTTCAGTGCTGGCAGCTTTCGTGTGGGCGCAATCGCTGGACTTTGAGAATTTGGCAGCCGGGCTCTGCCAGAGTCACATAGGCATTGTTGCATCATAACCAACCAAGGCATTTGCAGAGCACGAATGTCTGTGCGGCAGCGAATGCAGTTCCAAGGGACAGTGAAAACCGGGTAGAGCTTGCAGTGCTGGCAGCTTTCGTGTGGGCGCAATCGCTGGACGTTTCGAATTTGGCAGCCGGGCTCTGCCAGAGTCACATAGGCATTGTTGCATCATAACCAACCAAGGCATTTGCAGAGCACGAATGTTTGTGCGGCAGCGAATGCAGTTCCAAGGGACAGTGAAAACCAGGTAGACCTTTCAGTGCTGGCAGCTTTCGTGTGGGTGCAATCGCTGGACGTTTCGAATTTGGCAGCCGGGCTCTGCGACAGTCACATAGGCATTGTTGCATCATAACCAACCAAGGCTTTTGCAGAGCACGAATGTCTGTGCGGCAGCGAATGCAGTTCCAAGGGACAGTGAAAACCAGGTAGAGCTTTCAGTGCTGGCAGATTTCGTGTGGGCGCAATCGCTGGACGTTTCGAATTTGGCAGCCGGGCTCTGCGACAGTCACATAGGCATTGTTGCATCATAACCAACCAAGGCATTTGCAGAGCACGAATGTCTGTGCGGCAGCGAATGCAGTTCCAAGGGACAGTGAAAACCAGGTAGACCTTTCAGTGCTGGCAGCTTTCGTGTGGGCGCAATCGCTGGACGTTTCGAATTTGGCAGCCGGGCTCTGCCAGAGTCACATAGGCATTGTTGCATCATAACCAACCAGGGCATTTTCAGAGCGCGATTGTCTTTGCGGCAGCGAATGCAGTTCCAAGGGACAGTGAAAACCAGGTAGACCTTTCAGTGCTGGCAGCTTTCGTGTGGGCGCAATCGCTGGACGTTTCGAATTTGGCAGCCGGGCTCTGCCAGAGTCACATAGGCATTGTTGCATCATAACCAACCAAGGCTTTTGCAGAGCGCGAATGTCTGTGCGGCAGCGAATGCAGTTCCAAGGGACAGTGAAAACCAGGTAGAGCTTTCCGTGCTGGCAGCTTTCGTGTGGGCGCAATCGCTGGACGTTGAGAATTTGGCAGCCGGGCTCTGGCACAGTCACATAGGCATTCTTGCATCATAACCAACCAAGGCTTTTTCAGAGCGCGAATGTCTGTGCGGCAGCGAATGCAGTTCCAAGGGACAGTGAAAACCAGGTAGAGCTTTCAGTGCTGGCAGCTTTCGTGTGGGCGCAATCGCTGGACGATGAGAATTTGGCAGCCGGGCTCTGCGACAGTCACATAGGCATTGTTGCATCATAACCAACCAAGGCTTTTGCAGAGCGCGAATGTCTGTGCGGCAGCGAATGCAGTTCTAAGGGACAGTGAAAACCAGGTAGACCTTTCAGTGCTGGCAGTATTCGTGTGGGCGCAATCGCTGGACGTTGAGAATTTGGCAGCCGGGCTCTGCCAGAGTCACATAGGCATTGTTGCATCATAACCAACCAAGGCTTTTGCAGAGCGCGAATGTCTGTGCGGCAGCGAATGCAGTTCCAAGGGACAGTGAAAACCCGGTAGACCTTTCAGTGCTGGCAGCTTTCGTGTGGGCGCAATCGCTGGACGTTTCGAATTTGGCAGCCGGGCTCTGCGACAGTCACGTAGGCATTGTTGCATCATAACCAACCAAGGCATTTGCAGAGCACGAATGTCTGTGCGGCAGCGAATGCAGTTCCAAGGGACAGTAAAAACCAGGTAGAGCTTGCAGTGCTGGCAGCTTTCGTGTGGGCGCAATCGCTGGACGTTGAGAATTTGGCAGCCGGGCTCTGCCAGAGTCACATAGGCATTGTTGCATCATAACCAACCAAGGCATTTGCAGAGCACGAATGTTTGTGCGGCAGCGAATGCAGTTCCAAGGGACAGTGAAAACCAGGTAGACCTTTCAGTGCTGGCAGCTTTCGTGTGGGTGCAATCGCTGGACGTTGAGAATTTGGCATCCGGGCTCTGCGACAGTCACATAGGCATTGTTGCATCATAACCAACCAAGGCTTTTGCAGAGCACGAATGTCTGTGCGGCAGCGAATGCAGTTCCAAGGGACAGTGAAAACCAGGTAGACCTTTCCGTGCTGGCAGTATTCGTGTGGGCGCAATCGCTGGACGTTTCGAATTTGGCAGCCGGGCTCTGCGACAGTCACATAGGCATTGTTGCATCATAACCAACCAAGGCATTTGCAGAGCACGAATGTCTGTGCGGCAGCGAATGCAGTTCCAAGGGACAGTGAAAACCAGGTAGACCTTTCAGTGCTGGCAGCTTTCGTGTGGGCGCAATCGCTGGACGTTGAGAATTTGGCAGCCGGGCTCTGGCAGAGTCACATAGGCATTGTTACATCATAACCAACCAAAGCTCTTGCGGAGCGCGAATGTCTGTGCGGCAGCGAATGCAGTTCCAAGGGACAGTGAAAACCATGTAGAGCTTTCAGTGCTGGCAGCTTTTGTGTGGGCGCAATCGCTGGACGTTTCGAATTTGGCAGCCGGGCTCTGCGACAGTCACATAGGCATTGTTGCATCATAACCAACCAAGGCATTTGCAGAGCACGAATGTCTGTGCGGCAGCGAATGCAGTTCCAAGGGACAGTGAAAACCAGGTAGAGCTTTCCGTGCTGGCAGCTTTCGTGTGGGCGCAATCGCTGGACGTTTCGAATTTGGCAGCCGGGCTCTGCCAGAGTCACATAGGCATTGTTGCATCATAACCAACCAAGGCATTTGCAGAGCGCGAATATCTGTGCGGCAGCGAATGCAGTTGCAAGGGACAGTGAAAACCAGGTAGACCTTTCAGTGCTGGCAGCTTTCGTGTGGGCGCAATCGCTGGACGTTTCGAATTTGGCAGCCGGGCTCTGCCAGAGTCACATAGGCATTGTTACATCATAACCAACCAAAGCTCTTGCGGAGCGCGAATGTCTGTGCGGCAGCGAATGCAGTTCCAAGGGACAGTGAAAACCAGGTAGACCTTTCAGTGCTGGCAGCTTTCGTGTGGGCGCAATCGCTGGACGTTTTGAAATTGGCAGCCCGGCTCTGCCAGAGTCACATAGGCATTGTTGCATCATAACCAACCAAGGCATTTGCAGAGCGCGAATGTCTGTGCGGCAGCGAATGCAGTTCCAAGGGACAGTGAAAGCCAGGTAGAGCTTGCAGTGCTGGCAGCTTTCGTGTGGGCGCAATCGCTGGACGTTTAGAATTTGGCAGCCGGGCTCTGCGACAGTCACATAGGCATTGTTGCATCATAACCAACCAAGGCATTTGCAGAGCGCGAATGTCTGTGCGGCAGCGAATGCAGTTCCAAGGGACAGTGAAAACCAGGTAGACCTTTCAGTGCTGGCAGCTTTCGTGTGGGCGCAATCGCTGGACGTTTCGAATTTGGCAGCCCGGCTCTTTGATAGTCACGTAGGCATTGTTGCATCATAACCAACCAAAGCTCTTGCGGAGCGCGAATGTCTGTGCGGCAGCGAATGCAGTTCCAAGGGACAGTGAAAACCAGGTAGACCTTTCAGTGCTGGCAGTATTCGTGTGGGCGCAATTGCTGGACGTTTCGAATTTGGCAGCCGGGCTCTGCGACAGTCACATAGGCATTGTTGCATCATAACCAACCAAGGCATTTGCAGAGCGCGAATATCTATGCGGCAGCGAATGGAGTTCCAAGGGACAGTGAAAACCAGGTAGACCTTTCAGTGCTGGCAGCTTTCGTGTGGGCGCAATCGCTGGACGTTTCGAATTTGGCAGCCGGGCTCTGCCAGAGTCACATAGGCATTGTTGCATCATAACCAACCAAGGCATTTGCAGAGCGCGAATATCTGTGCGGCAGCGAATGCAGTTGCAAGGGACAGTGAAAAGCAGGTAGACCTTTCAGTGCTGGCAGCTTTCGTGTGGGCGCAATCGCTGGACGTTTCGAATTTGGCAGCCGGGCTCTGCCAGAGTCACATAGGCATTGTTACATCATAACCAACCAAAGCTCTTGCGGAGCGCGAATGTCTGTGCGGCAGCGAATGCAGTTCCAAGGGACAGTGAAAACCAGGTAGACCTTTCAGTGCTGGCAGCTTTCGTGTGGGCGCAATCGCTGGACGTTTTGAAATTGGCAGCCCGGCTCTGCCAGAGTCACATAGGCATTGTTGCATCATAACCAACCAAGGCATTTGCAGAGCGCGAATGTCTGTGCGGCAGCGAATGCAGTTCCAAGGGACAGTGAAAACCAGGTAGAGCTTGCAGTGCTGGCAGCTTTCGTGTGGGCGCAATCGCTGGACGTTTAGAATTTGGCAGCCGGGCTCTGCGACAGTCACATAGGCATTGTTGCATCATAACCAACCAAGGCATTTGCAGAGCGCGAATGTCTGTGCGGCAGCGAATGCAGTTCCAAGGGACAGTGAAAACCAGGTAGACCTTTCAGTGCTGGCAGCTTTTGTGTGGGCGCAATCGCTGGACGTTTCGAATTTGGCAGCCCGGCTCTGCGATAGTCACGTAGGCATTGTTGCATCATAACCAACCAAATCTCTTGCGGAGCGCGAATGTCTGTGCGGCAGCGAATGCAGTTCCAAGGGACAGTGAAAACCAGGTAGACCTTTCAGTGCTGGCAGTATTCGTGTGGGCGCAATTGCTGGACGTTTCGAATTTGGCAGCCGGGCTCTGCCAGAGTCACATAGGCATTGTTGCATCATAACCAACCAAGGCATTTTCAGAGAGCGAATGTCTGTGCGGCAGCGAATGCAGTTCCAAGGGACAGTGAAAACCAGGTAGAGCTTTCCGTGCTGGCAGCTTTCGTGTGGGCGCAATCGCTGGACGTTTCGAATTTGGCAGCCGGGCTCTGCGACAGTCACATAGGCATTGTTGCATCATAACCAACTAAGGCATTTGCAGAGCGCGAATATCTATGCGGCAGCGAATGCAGTTGCAAGGGACAGTGAAAACCAGGTAGACCTTTCAGTGCTGGCAGCTTTCGTGTGGGCGCAATCGCTGGACGTTTCGAATTTGGCAGCCGGGCTCTGCCAGAGTCACATAGGCATTGTTGCATCATAACCAACCAAGGCTTTTGCAGAGCGCGAATGTCTGTGCGGCAGCGAATGCAGTTCCAAGGGACAGTGAAAGCCAGGTAGAGCTTTCAGTGCTGGCAGCTTTCGTGTGGGCGCAATCGCTGGACGTTTCGAATTTGGCAGCCGGGCTCTGGCAGAGTCACATAGGCATTGTTGCATCATAACCAACCAAGGCATTTGCAGAGCACGAATGTCTGTGCGGCAGCGAATGCAGTTGCAAGGGACAGTGAAAACCAGGTAGACCTTTCAGTGCTGGCAGCTTTCGTGTGGGCGCAATCGCTGGACGTTGAGAATTTGGCAGCCGGGCTCTGCCAGAGTCACATAGGCATTGTTGCATCATAACCAACCAAGGCATTTGTAGAGCGCTAATGTCTGTGCGGCAGCGAATGCAATTCCATGGGACAGTGAAAACCAGGTAGACCTTTCAGTGCTGGCAGCTTTCGTGTGGGCGCAATCGCTGGACTTTGAGAATTTGGCAGCCGGGCTCTGCCAGAGTCACATAGGCATTGTTGCATCATAACCAACCAAGGATTTTGCAGAGCGCGAATGTCTGTGCGGCAGCGAATGCAGTTCCAAGGGACAGTGAAAACCAGGTAGACCTTTCAGTGCTGGCAGCTTTCGTGTGGGCGCAATCGCTGGACGTTTCGAATTTGGCAGCCGGGCTCTGCGACAGTCACATAGGCATTGTTGCATCATAACCAACCAAGGCTTTTGCATAGCGTGAATGTCTGTGCGGCAGCGAATGCAGTTCCAAGGGACAGTGAAAACCAGGTAGAGCTTTCAGTGCTGGCAGCTTTCGTGTGGGCGCAATCGCTGGACGTTGAGAATTTGGCAGCCGGGCTCTGCGACAGTCACATAGGCATTGTTACATCATAACCAACCAAAGCTCTTGCGGAGCGCGAATGTCTGTGCGGCAGCGAATGCAGTTCCAAGGGACAGTGAAAACCATGTAGAGCTTTCAGTGCTGGCAGCTTTTGTGTGGGCGCAATCGCTGGACGTTTCGAATTTGGCAGCCGGGCTCTGCGACAGTCACATAGGCATTGTTGCATCATAACCAACCAAGGCATTTGCAGAGCACGAATGTCTGTGCGGCAGCGAATGCAGTTCCAAGGGACAGTGAAAACCAGGTAGAGCTTTCCGTGCTGGCAGCTTTCGTGTGGGCGCAATCGCTGGACGTTTCGAATTTGGCAGCCGGGCTCTGCCAGAGTCACATAGGCATTGTTGCATCATAACCAACCAAGGCATTTGCAGAGCGCGAATATCTGTGCGGCAGCGAATGCAGTTGCAAGGGACAGTGAAAACCAGGTAGACCTTTCAGTGCTGGCAGCTTTCGTGTGGGCGCAATCGCTGGACGTTTCGAATTTGGCAGCCGGGCTCTGCCAGAGTCACATAGGCATTGTTACATCATAACCAACCAAAGCTCTTGCGGAGCGCGAATGTCTGTGCGGCAGCGAATGCAGTTCCAAGGGACAGTGAAAACCAGGTAGACCTTTCAGTGCTGGCAGCTTTCGTGTGGGCGCAATTGCTGGACGTTTAGAATTTGGCAGCCGGGCTCTGCGACAGTCACATAGGCATTGTTGCATCATAACCAACCAAGGCATTTGCAGAGCGCGAATGTCTGTGCGGCAGCGAATGCAGTTCCAAGGGACAGTGAAAACCAGGTAGACCTTTCAGTGCTGGCAGCTTTCGTGTGGGCGCAATCGCTGGACGTTTCGAATTTGGCAGCCCGGCTCTTTGATAGTCACGTAGGCATTGTTGCATCATAACCAACCAAAGCTCTTGCGGAGCGCGAATGTCTGTGCGGCAGCGAATGCAGTTCCAAGGGACAGTGAAAACCAGGTAGACCTTTCAGTGCTGGCAGCTTTCGTGTGGGCGCAATTGCTGGACGTTTAGAATTTGGCAGCCGGGCTCTGCGACAGTCACATAGGCATTGTTGCATCATAACCAACCAAGGCTTTTGCAGAGCGCGAATGTCTGTGCGGCAGCGAATGCAGTTCCAAGGGACAGTGAAAACCAGGTAGACCTTTCAGTGCTGGCAGCTTTCGTGTGGGCGCAATCGCTGGACGTTGAGAATTTGGCAGCCGGGCTCTGGCAGAGTCACATAGGCATTGTTACATCATAACCAACCAAAACTCTTGCGGAGCGCGAATGTCTGTGCGGCAGCGAATGCAGTTCCAAGGGACAGTGAAAACCATGTAGAGCTTTCAGTGCTGGCAGCTTTTGTGTGGGCGCAATCGCTGGACGTTTCGAATTTGGCAGCCGGGCTCTGCGACAGTCACATAGGCATTGTTGCATCATAACCAACCAAGGCATTTGCAGAGCACGAATGTCTGTGCGGCAGCGAATGCAGTTCCAAGGGACAGTGAAAACCAGGTAGAGCTTTCAGTGCTGGCAGCTTTCGTGTGGGCGCAATCGCTAGACGTTTCGAATTTGGCAGCCGGGCTCTGCGACAGTCACATAGGCATTGTTGCATCATAACCAACCAAAGCTTTTGTACTGCGTGAATGTCTGTGCGGCAGCGAATGCAGTTCCAAGGGACAGTGAAAACCAGGTAGAGCTTTCAGTGCTGGCAGCTTTCGTGTGGGCGCAATCGCTGGACGTTTCGAATTTGGCAGCCGGGCTCTGCCAGAGTCACATAGGCATTGTTGCATCATAACCAACCAAGGCATTTGCAGAGCGCGAATATCTGTGCGGCAGCGAATGCAGTTGCAAGGGACAGTGAAAACCAGGTAGACCTTTCAGTGCTGGCAGCTTTCGTGTGGGCGCAATCGCTGGACGTTTCGAATTTGGCAGCCGGGCTCTGCCAGAGTCACATAGGCATTGTTACATCATAACCAACCAAAGCTCTTGCGGAGCGCGAATGTCTGTGCGGCAGCGAATGCAGTTCCAAGGGACAGTGAAAACCAGGTAGACCTTTCAGTGCTGGCAGCTTTCGTGTGGGCGCAATCGCTGGACGTTTTGAAATTGGCAGCCCGGCTCTGCCAGAGTCACATAGGCATTGTTGCATCATAACCAACCAAGGCATTTGCAGAGCGCGAATGTCTGTGCGGCAGCGAATGCAGTTCCAAGGGACAGTGAAAACCAGGTAGAGCTTGCAGTGCTGGCAGCTTTCGTGTGGGCGCAATCGCTGGACGTTTAGAATTTGGCAGCCGGGCTCTGCGACAGTCACATAGGCATTGTTGCATCATAACCAACCAAGGCGTTTGCAGAGCGCGAATGTCTTTGCGGCAGCGAATGCAGTTCCAAGGGACAGTGAAAACCAGGTAGACCTTTCAGTGCTGGCAGCTTTCGTGTGGGCGCAATCGCTGGACGTTTCGAATTTGGCAGCCCGGCTCTGCGATAGTCACGTAGGCATTGTTGCATCATAACCAACCAAAGCTCTTGCGGAGCGCGAATGTCTGTGCGGCAGCGAATGCAGTTCCAAGGGACAGTGAAAACCAGGTAGACCTTTCAGTGCTGGCTGTATTCGTGTGGGCGCAATTGCTGGACGTTTCGAATTTGGCAGCCGGGCTCTGCGACAGTCACATAGGCATTGTTGCATCATAACCAACCAAGGCATTTTCAGAGAGCGAATGTCTGTGCGGCAGCGAATGCAGTTCCAAGGGACAGTGAAAACCAGGTAGACCTTTCAGTGCTGGCAGCTTTCGTGTGGGCGCAATCGCTGGACGTTTCGAATTTGGCAGCCGGGCTCTGCGACAGTCACATAGGCATTGTTGCATCATAACCAACCAAGGCATTTGCAGAGCGCGAATATCTATGCGGCAGCGAATGCAGTTCCAAGGGACAGTGAAAACCAGGTAGACCTTTCAGTGCTGGCAGCTTTCGTGTGGGCGCAATCGCTGGACGTTTCGAATTTGGCAGCCGGGCTCTGCCAGAGTCACATAGGCATTGTTGCATCATAACCAACCAAGGCTTTTGCAGAGCACGAATGTCTGTGCGGCAGCGAATGCAGTTCCAAGGGACAGTGAAAGCCAGGTAGAGCTTTCAGTGCTGGCAGCTTTCGTGTGGGCGCAATCGCTGGACGTTTCGAATTTGGCAGCCGGGCTCTGGCAGAGTCACATAGGCATTGTTGCATCATAACCAACCAAGGCATTTGCAGAGCACGAATGTCTGTGCGGCAGCGAATGCAGTTGCAAGGGACAGTGAAAACCAGGTAGACCTTTCAGTGCTGGCAGCTTTCGTGTGGGCGCAATCGCTGGACGTTGAGAATTTGGCAGCCGGGCTCTGCCAGAGTCACATAGGCATTGTTGCATCATAACCAACCAAGGCATTTGCAGAGCACGAATGTCTGTGCGGCAGCGAATGCAGTTCCAAGGGACAGTGAAAACCAGGTAGAGCTTGCAGTGCTGGCAGCTTTCGTGTGGGCGCAATCGCTGGACGTTTCGAATTTGGCAGCCGGGCTCTGCCAGAGTCACATAGGCATTGTTGCATCATAACCAACCAAGGCATTTGCAGAGCACGAATGTTTGTGCGGCAGCGAATGCAGTTCCAAGGGACAGTGAAAACCAGGTAGACCTTTCAGTGCTGGCAGCTTTCGTGTGGGTGCAATCGCTGGACGTTGAGAATTTGGCATCCGGGCTCTGCGACAGTCACATAGGCATTGTTGCATCATAACCAACCAAGGCTTTTGCAGAGCACGAATGTCTGTGCGGCAGCGAATGCAGTTCCAAGGGACAGTGAAAACCAGGTAGAGCTTTCAGTGCTGGCAGCTTTCGTGTGGGCGCAATCGCTGGACGTTTCGAATTTGGCAGCCGGGCTCTGCGACAGTCACATAGGCATTGTTGCATCATAACCAACCAAGGCATTTGCAGAGCACGAATGTCTGTGCGGCAGCGAATGCAGTTCCAAGGGACAGTGAAAACCAGGTAGACCTTTCAGTGCTGGCAGCTTTCGTGTGGGCGCAATCGCTGGACGTTGAGAATTTGGCAGCCGGGCTCTGGCAGAGTCACATAGGCATTGTTACATCATAACCAACCAAAGCTCTTGCGGAGCGCGAATGTCTGTGCGGCAGCGAATGCAGTTCCAAGGGACAGTGAAAACCATGTAGAGCTTTCAGTGCTGGCAGCTTTTGTGTGGGCGCAATCGCTGGACGTTTCGAATTTGGCAGCCGGGCTCTGCGACAGTCACATAGGCATTGTTGCATCATAACCAACCAAGGCATTTGCAGAGCGCGAATGTCTGTGCGGCAGCGAATGCAGTTCCAAGGGACAGTGAAAACCAGGTAGAGCTTGCAGTGCTGGCAGCTTTCGTGTGGGCGCAATCGCTGGACGTTTAGAATTTGGCAGCCGGGCTCTGCGACAGTCACATAGGCATTGTTGCATCATAACCAACCAAGGCATTTGCAGAGCGCGAATGTCTGTGCGGCAGCGAATGCAGTTCCAAGGGACAGTGAAAACCAGGTAGACCTTTCAGTGCTGGCAGCTTTCGTGTGGGCGCAATCGCTGGACGTTTCGAATTTGGCAGCCCGGCTCTGCGATAGTCACGTAGGCATTGTTGCATCATAACCAACCAAAGCTCTTGCGGAGCGCGAATGTCTGTGCGGCAGCGAATGCAGTTCCAAGGGACAGTGAAAACCAGGTAGACCTTTCAGTGCTGGCAGTATTCGTGTGGGCGCAATTGCTGGACGTTTCGAATTTGGCAGCCGGGCTCTGCCAGAGTCACATAGGCATTGTTGCATCATAACCAACCAAGGCATTTTCAGAGAGCGAATGTCTGTGCGGCAGCGAATGCAGTTCCAAGGGACAGTGAAAACCAGGTAGACCTTTCAGTGCTGGCAGCTTTCGTGTGGGCGCAATCGCTGGACGTTTCGAATTTGGCAGCCGGGCTCTGCGACAGTCACATAGGCATTGTTGCATCATAACCAACCAAGGCATTTGCAGAGCGCGAATATCTATGCGGCAGCGAATGCAGTTGCAAGGGACAGTGAAAACCAGGTAGACCTTTCAGTGCTGGCAGCTTTCGTGTGGGCGCAATCGCTGGACGTTTCGAATTTGGCAGCCGGGCTCTGCCAGAGTCACATAGGCATTGTTGCATCATAACCAACCAAGGCTTTTGCAGAGCGCGAATGTCTGTGCGGCAGCGAATGCAGTTCCAAGGGACAGTGAAAGCCAGGTAGAGCTTTCAGTGCTGGCAGCTTTCGTGTGGGCGCAATCGCTGGACGTTGAGAATTTGGCAGCCGGGCTCTGCCAGAGTCACATAGGCATTGTTGCATCATAACCAACCAAGGCATTTGTAGAGCGCTAATGTCTGTGCGGCAGCGAATGCAATTCCATGGGACAGTGAAAACCAGGTAGACCTTTCAGTGCTGGCAGCTTTCGTGTGGGCGCAATCGCTGGACTTTGAGAATTTGGCAGCCGGGCTCTGCCAGAGTCACATAGGCATTGTTGCATCATAACCAACCAAGGCATTTGCAGAGCACGAATGTCTGTGCGGCAGCGAATGCAGTTCCAAGGGACAGTGAAAACCAGGTAGAGCTTGCAGTGCTGGCAGCTTTCGTGTGGGCGCAATCGCTGGACGTTTCGAATTTGGCAGCCGGGCTCTGCCAGAGTCACATAGGCATTGTTGCATCATAACCAACCAAGGCATTTGCAGAGCACGAATGTTTGTGCGGCAGCGAATGCAGTTCCAAGGGACAGTGAAAACCAGGTAGACCTTTCAGTGCTGGCAGCTTTCGTGTGGGTGCAATCGCTGGACGTTTCGAATTTGGCAGCCGGGCTCTGCGACAGTCACATAGGCATTGTTGCATCATAACCAACCAAGGCTTTTGCAGAGCACGAATGTCTGTGCGGCAGCGAATGCAGTTCCAAGGGACAGTGAAAACCAGGTAGAGCTTTCAGTGCTGGCAGATTTCGTGTGGGCGCAATCGCTGGACGTTTCGAATTTGGCAGCCGGGCTCTGCGACAGTCACATAGGCATTGTTGCATCATAACCAACCAGGGCATTTTCAGAGCGCGAATGTCTGTGCGGCAGCGAATGCAGTTCCAAGGGACAGTGAAAACCAGGTAGACCTTTCAGTGCTGGCAGCTTTCGTGTGGGCGCAATCGCTGGACGTTTCGAATTTGGCAGCCGGGCTCTGCCAGAGTCACATAGGCATTGTTGCATCATAACCAACCAAGGCTTTTGCAGAGCGCGAATGTCTGTGCGGCAGCGAATGCAGTTCCAAGGGACAGTGAAAACCAGGTAGAGCTTTCCGTGCTGGCAGCTTTCGTGTGGGCGCAATCGCTGGACGTTTCGAATTTGGCAGCCGGGCTCTGCGACAGTCACATAGGCATTGTTGCATCATAAGCAACCAAAGCTTTTGTAGAGCACGAATATCTGTGCGGCAGCGAATGCAGTTCCAAGGGACAGTGAAAACCAGGTAGAGCTTTCAGTGCTGGCAGCTTTCATGTGGGCGCAATCGCTGGACGTTGAGAATTTGGCAGCCGGGCTCTGGCACAGTCACATAGGCATTCTTGCATCATAACCAACCAAGGCTTTTTCAGAGCGCGAATGTCTGTGCGGCAGCGAATGCAGTTCCAAGGGACAGTGAAAACCAGGTAGAGCTTTCAGTGCTGGCAGCTTTCGTGTGGGCGCAATCGCTGGACGTTGAGAATTTGGCAGCCGGGCTCTGCGACAGTCACATAGGCATTGTTGCATCATAACCAACCAAGGCTTTTGCAGAGCACGAATGTCTGTGCGGCAGCGAATGCAGTTCCAAGGGACAGTGAAAACCAGGTAGACCTTTCAGTGCTGGCAGTATTCGTGTGGGCGCAATCGCTGGACGTTGAGAATTTGGCAGCCGGGCTCTGCCAGAGTCACATAGGCATTGTTGCATCATAACCAACCAAGGCTTTTGCAGAGCGCGAATGTCTGTGCGGCAGCGAATGCAGTTCCAAGGGACAGTGAAAACCCGGTAGACCTTTCAGTGCTGGCAGCTTTCGTGTGGGCGCAATCGCTGGACGTTTCGAATTTGGCAGCCGGGCTCTGCGACAGTCACGTAGGCATTGTTGCATCATAACCAACCAAGGCATTTGCAGAGCACGAATGTCTGTGCGGCAGCGAATGCAGTTCCAAGGGACAGTAAAAACCAGGTAGAGCTTGCAGTGCTGGCAGCTTTCGTGTGGGCGCAATCGCTGGACGTTGAGAATTTGGCAGCCGGGCTCTGCCAGAGTCACATAGGCATTGTTGCATCATAACCAACCAAGGCATTTGCAGAGCACGAATGTCTGTGCGGCAGCGAATGCAGTTCCAAGGGACAGTGAAAACCAGGTAGACCTTTCAGTGCTGGCAGTATTCGTGTGGGCGCAATCGCTGGACGTTGAGAATTTGGCAGCCGGGCTCTGCGATAGTCACATAGGCATTGTTACATCATAACCAACCAAAGCTCTTGCGGAGCGCGAATGTCTGTGCGGCAGCGAATGCAGTTCCAAGGGACAGTGAAAACCAGGTAGAGCTTTCAGTGCTTGCAGTATTCGTGTGGGTGCAATCGCTGGACTTTGAGAATTTGGCAGCCGGGCTCTGCCAGAGTCACATAGGCATTGTTGCATCATAACCAACCAAGGCTTTTGCAGAGCGCGAATGTCTGTGCGGCAGCGAATGCAGTTCCAAGGGACAGTGAAAACCAGGTAGAGCTTTCAGTGCTGGCAGCTTTCGTGTGGGCGCAATCGCTGGACGTTGAGAATTTGGCAGCCGGGCTCTGCGACAGTCACATAGGCATTGTTGCATCATAACCAACCAAGGCATTTTCAGAGCGCGAATGTCTGTGCGGCAGCGAATGCAGTTCCAAGGGACAGTGAAAACCAGGTAGAGCTTTCAGTGCTGGCAGCTTTCGTGTGGGCGCAATCGCTGGACGTTTCGAATTTGGCAGCCGGGCTCTGCCAGAGTCACATAGGCATTGTTACATCATAACCAACCAAAGCTCTTGCGGACCGCGAATGTCTGTGCGGCAGCGAATGCAGTTCCAAGGGACAGTGAAAACCAGGTAGACCTTTCAGTGCTTGCAGTATTCGTGTGGGCGCAATCGCTGGACGTTGAGAATTTGGCAGCCGGGCTCTGCCAGAGTCACATAGGCATTGTTGCATCATAACCAACCAAGGCTTTTGCAGAGCGCGAATGTCTGTGCGGCAACGAATGCAGTTCCAAGGGACAGTGAAAACCAGGTAGAGCTTGCAGTGCTGGCAGCTTTCGTGTGGGCGCAATCGCTGGACGTTTCGAATTTGGCAGCCGGGCTCTGCGACAGTCACGTAGGAATTGTTGCATCATAACCAACCAAGGCTTTTGCAGAGCACGAATGTCTGTGCGGCAGCGAATGCAGTTCCAAGGGACAGTGAAAACCAGGTAGAGCTTTCAGTGCTGGCAGCTTTCGTGTGGGCGCAATCGCTGGACGTTTCGAATTTGGCAGCCGGGCTCTGCCAGATTCACATAGGCATTGTTGCATCATAACCAACCAAGGCATTTTCAGAGCGCGAATGTCTGTGCGGCAGCGAATGCAGTTCCAAGGGACAGTGAAAACCAGGTAGACCTTTCAGTGCTGGCAGCTTTCGTGTGGGCGCAATCGCTGGACGTTTCGAATTTGGCAGCCGGGCTCTGCCAGAGTCACATAGGCATTGTTGCATCATAACCAACCAAGGCTTTTGCAGAGCGCGAATGTCTGTGCGGCAGCGAATGCAGTTCCAAGGGACAGTGAAAACCAGGTAGACCTTTCAGTGCTGGCAGCTTTCGTGTGGGCGCAATCGCTGGACGTTGAGAATTTGGCAGCCGGGCTCTGCCAGAGTCACATAGGCATTGTTGCATCATAACCAACCAAGGCATTTGTAGAGCGCTAATGTCTGTGCGGCAGCGAATGCAATTCCATGGGACAGTGAAAACCAGGTAGACCTTTCAGTCATGGCAGCTTTCGTGTGGGTGCAATCGCTGGACGTTGAGAATTTGGCAGCCGGGCTCTGCCAGAGTCACATAGGCATTGTTGCATCATAACCAACCATGGCTTTTGCAGAGCGCGAATGTCTGTGCGGCAGCGAATGCAGTTCCAAGGGACAGTGAAAACCAGGTAGACCTTTCAGTGCTGGCAGCTTTCGTGTGGGCGCAATCGCTGGACGTTGAGAATTTGGCAGCCGGGCTCTGCGACAGTCACATAGGCATTGTTGCATCATAACCAACCAAGGCATTTTCAGAGCGCGAATGTCTGTGCGGCAGTGAATGCAGTTCCAAGGGACAGTGAAAACCAGGTAGAGCTTTCAGTGCTGGCAGCTTTCGTGTGGGCGCAATCGCTGGACGTTTCGAATTTGGCAGCCGGGCTCTGCCAGAGTCACATAGGCATTGTTACATCATAACCAACCAAAGCTCTTGCGGACCGCGAATGTCAATGCGGCAGCGAATACAGTTCCAAGGGACAGTGAAAACCAGGTAGACCTTTCAGTGCTTGCAGTATTCGTGTGGGCGCAATCGCTGGACGTTGAGAATTTGGCAGCCGGGCTCTGCCAGAGTCACATAGGCATTGTTGCATCATAACCAACCAAGGCTTTTGCAGAGCGTGAATGTCTGTGCGGCAACGAATGCAGTTCCAAGGGACAGTGAAAACCAGGTAGAGCTTGCAGTGCTGGCAGCTTTCGTGTGGGCGCAATCGCTGGACGTTTCGAATTTGGCAGCCGGGCTCTGCGACAGTCACGTAGGAATTGTTGCATCATAACCAACCAAGGCTTTTGCAGAGCACGAATGTCTGTGCGGCAGCGAATGCAGTTCCAAGGGACAGTGAAAACCAGGTAGAGCTTTCAGTGCTGGCAGCTTTCGTGTGGCCGCAATCGCTGGACGTTTCGAATTTGGCAGCCGGGCTCTGCCAGAGTCACATAGGCATTGTTGCATCATAACCAACCAAGGCATTTTCAGAGCGCGAATGTCTGTGCGGCAGCGAATGCAATTCCATGGGACAGTGAAAACCAGGTAGACCTTTCAGTCATGGCAGCTTTCGTGTGGGTGCAATCGCTGGACGTTGAGAATTTGGCAGCCGGGCTCTGCCAGAGTCACATAGGCATTGTTGCATCATAACCAACCAAGGCATTTGCAGAGCACGAATGTCTGTGCAGCAGCGAATGCAGTTCCAAGGGACAGTGAAAACCAGGTAGACCTTTCAGTGCTGGCAGCTTTCGTGTGGGCGCAATCGCTGGACGTTGAGAATTTGGCAGCCGGGGTCTGCCAGAGTCACATAGGCATTGTTGCATCATAACCAACCAAGGCATTTTCAGAGAGCGAATGTCTGTGCGGCAGCGAATGCAGTTCCAAGGGACAGTGAAAACCAGGTAGACCTTTCAGTGCTGGCAGCTTTCGTGTGGGCGCAATCGCTGGACGTTTCGAATTTGGCAGCCGGGCTCTGCGACAGTCACATAGGCATTGTTGCATCATAACCAACCAAGGCATTTGCAGAGCATGAATGTCTGTGCGGCAGCGAATGCAGTTCCAAGGGACAGTGAAAACCAGGTAGAGCTTTCAGTGCTGGCAGCTTTCGTGTGGGCGCAATCGCTGGACGTTTCGAATTTGGCAGCCGGGCTCTGCCAGAGTCACATAGGCATTGTTGCATCATAACCAACCAAGGCTTTTGCAGAGCGCGAATGTCTGTGCGGCAGCGAATGCAGTTCCAAGGGACAGTGAAAGCCAGGTAGAGCTTTCAGTGCTGGCAGCTTTCGTGTGGGCGCAATCGCTGGACGTTTCGAATTTGGCAGCCGGGCTCTGGCAGAGTCACATAGGCATTGTTGCATCATAACCAACCAAGGCATTTGCAGAGCGTGAATGTCTGTGCGGCAGCGAATGCAGTTGCAAGGGACAGTGAAAACCAGGTAGACCTTTCAGTGCTGGCAGCTTTCGTGTGGGCGCAATCGCTGGACGTTGAGAATTTGGCAGCCGGGCTCTGCCAGAGTCACATAGGCATTGTTGCATCGTAACCAACCAAGGCATTTGTAGAGCGCTAATGTCTGTGCGGCAGCGAATGCAATTCCATGGGACAGTGAAAACCAGGTAGACCTTTCAGTCATGGCAGCTTTCGTGTGGGTGCAATCGCTGGACGTTGAGAATTTGGCAGCCGGGCTCTGCCAGAGTCACATAGGCATTGTTGCATCATAACCAACCAAGGCATTTGCAGAGCGCGAATGTCTGTGCAGCAGCGAATGCAGTTCCAAGGGACAGTGAAAACCAGGTAGACCTTTCAGTGCTGGCAGCTTTCGTGTGGGCGCAATCGCTGGACATTTCGAAATTTGCAGCCGGGCTCTGCGACAGTCACGTAGGCATTGTTGCATCATAACCAACCAAGGCATTTGCAGAGCACGAATGTCTGTGCGGCAGCGAATGCAGTTCCAAGGGACAGTGAAAACCAGGTAGTGCTTGCAGTGCTGGCAGCTTTCGTGTGGGCGCAATCGCTGGACGTTTCGAATTTGGCAGCCGGGCTCTGCCAGAGTCACATAGGCATTGTTGCATCATAACCAACCAAGGCATTTGCAGAGCACGAATGTTTGTGCGGCAGCGAATGCAGTTCCAAGGGACAGTGAAAACCAGGTAGACCTTTCAGTGCTGGCAGCTTTCGTGTGGGCGCAATCGCTGGACGTTGAGAATTTGGCATCCGGGCTCTGCGACAGTCACATAGGCATTGTTGCATCATAACCAACCAAGGCTTTTGCAGAGCACGAATGTCTGTGCGGCAGCGAATGCAGTTCCAAGGGACAGTGAAAACCAGGTAGAGCTTTCAGTGCTGGCAGCTTTTGTGTGGGCGCAATCGCTGGACGTTTCGAATTTGGCAGCCGGGCTCTGCGACAGTCACATAGGCATTGTTGCATCATAACCAACCAAGGCATTTGCAGAGCACGAATGTCTGTGCGGCAGCGAATGCAGTTCCAAGGGACAGTGAAAACCAGGTAGACCTTTCAGTGCTGGCAGCTTTCGTGTGGGCGCAATCGCTGGACGTTTCGAATTTGGCAGCCGGGCTCTGCCAGAGTCACATAGGCATTGTTGCATCATAACCAACCAGGGCATTTTCAGAGCGCGATTGTCTTTGCGGCAGCGAATGCAGTTCCAAGGGACAGTGAAAACCAGGTAGACCTTTCAGTGCTGGCAGCTTTCGTGTGGGCGCAATCGCTGGACGTTTTGAATTTGGCAGCCGGGCTCTGCCAGAGTCACATAGGCATTGTTGCATCATAACCAACCAAGGCTTTTGCAGAGCGCGAATGTCTGTGCGGCAGCGAATGCAGTTCCAAGGGACAGTGAAAACCAGGTAGAGCTTGCAGTGCTGGCAGCTTTCGTGTGGGCGCAATCGCTGGACGTTTCGAATTTGGCAGCCGGGCTCTGCGACAGTCACATAGGTATTGTTGCATCATAAGCAACCAAAGCTTTTGTAGAGCACGAATATCTGTGCGGCAGCGAATGCAGTTCCAAGGGACAGTGAAAACCAGGTAGACCTTTCAGTGCTGGCAGCTTTCGTGTGGGCGCAATCGCTGGACGTTTCGAATTTGGCAGCCGGGCTCTGCCAGAGTCACATAGGCATTGTTGCATCATAACCAACCAAGGCATTTGCAGAGCACGAATGTCTGTGCGGCAGCGAATGCAGTTCCAAGGGACAGTGAAAACCAGGTAGACCTTTCAGTGCTGGCAGCTTTCGTGTGGGCGCAATCGCTGGACGTTTCGAATTTGGCAGCCGGGCTCTGCCAGAGTCACATAGGCATTGTTGCATCATAACCAACCAAGGCATTTGCAGAGCATGAATGTCTGTGCGGCAGCGAATGCAGTTCCAAGGGACAGTGAAAACCAGGTAGAGCTTTCAGTGCTGGCAGCTTTCGTGTGGGCGCAATCGCTGGACGTTTCGAATTTGGCAGCCGGGCTCTGCCAGAGTCACATAGGCATTGTTGCATCATAACCAACCAGGGCATTTGCAGAGCGTGAATGTCTGTGCGGCAGCGAATGGAGTTCCAAGGGACAGTGAAAACCAGGTAGACCTTTCAGTGCTGGCAGCTTTCGTGTGGGCGCAATCGCTGGACGTTTCGAATTTGGCAGCCGGGCTCTGCGACAGTCACATAGGCATTGTTGCATCATAACCAACCAAGGCTTTTGCAGAGCGCGAATGTCTGTGCGGCAGCGAATGCAGTTCCAAGGGACAGTGAAAACCAGGTAGACCTTTCAGTGCTGGCAGCTTTCGTGTGGGCGCAATCGCTGGACGTTGAGAATTTGGCAGCCGGGCTCTGCCAGAGTCACATAGGCATTGTTGCATCATAACCAACCAAGGCATTTTCAGAGCGCGAATGTCTGTGCGGCAGCGAATGCAGTTCCAAGGGACAGTGAAAACCAGGTAGACCTTTCAGTGCTGGCAGCTTTCGTGTGGGCGCAATCGCTGGACGTTGAGAATTTGGCAGCCGGGCTCTGCGACAGTCACATAGGCATTGTTGCATCATAACCAACCAAGGCTTTTGCAGAGCACGAATGTCTGTGCGGCAGCGAATGCAGTTCCAAGGGACAGTGAAAACCAGGTAGAGCTTTCAGTGCTGGCAGCTTTCGTGTGGGCGCAATCGCTGGACGTTTCGATTTTGGCAGCCAGGCTCTGCCAGAGTCACATAGGCATTGTTACATCATAACCAACCAGGGCATTTGCAGAGCGCGAATGTCTGTGCGGCAGCGAATGGAGTTCCAAGGGACAGTGAAAACCAGGTAGACCTTTCAGTGCTGGCAGTATTCGTGTGGGCGCAATCGCTGGACGTTGAGAATTTGGCAGCCGGGCTCTGCCAGAGTCACATAGGCATTGTTGCATCATAACCAACCAAGGCTTTTGCAGAGCGCGAATGTCTGTGCGGCAGCGAATGCAGTTCCAAGGGACAGTGAAAACCCGGTAGACCTTTCAGTGCTGGCAGCTTTCGTGTGGGCGCAATCGCTGGACGTTTCGAATTTGGCAGCCGGGCTCTGCGACAGTCACGTAGGCATTGTTGCATCATAACCAACCAAGGCATTTGCAGAGCACGAATGTCTGTGCGGCAGCGAATGCAGTTCCAAGGGACAGTAAAAACCAGGTAGAGCTTGCAGTGCTGGCAGCTTTCGTGTGGGCGCAATCGCTGGACGTTTCGAATTTGGCAGCCGGGCTCTGCCAGAGTCACATAGGCATTGTTGCATCATAACCAACCAAGGCATTTGCAGAGCACGAATGTCTGTGCGGCAGCGAATGCAGTTCCAAGGGACAGTGAAAACCAGGTAGACCTTTCAGTGCTGGCAGTATTCGTGTGGGCGCAGTCGCTGGACGTTGAGAATTTGGCAGCCGGGCTCTGCGATAGTCACATAGGCATTGTTACATCATAACCAACCAAAGCTCTTGCGGAGCGCGAATGTCTGTGCGGCAGCGAATGCAGTTCCAAGGGACAGTGAAAACCAGGTAGAGCTTTCAGTGCTTGCAGTATTCGTGTGGGCGCAATCGCTGGACTTTGAGAATTTGGCAGCCGGGCTCTGCCAGAGTCACATAGGCATTGTTGCATCATAACCAACCAAGGCTTTTGCAGAGCGCGAATGTCTGTGCGGCAGCGAATGCAGTTCCAAGGGACAGTGAAAACCAGGTAGAGCTTTCAGTGCTGGCAGCTTTCGTGTGGGCGCAATCGCTGGACGTTGAGAATTTGGCAGCCGGGCTCTGCGACAGTCACATAGGCATTGTTGCATCATAACCAACCAAGGCATTTTCAGAGCGCGAATGTCTGTGCGGCAGCGAATGCAGTTCCAAGGGACAGTGAAAACCAGGTAGAGCTTTCAGTGCTGGCAGCTTTCGTGTGGGCGCAATCGCTGGACGTTTCGAATTTGGCAGCCGGGCTCTGCCAGAGTCACATAGGCATTGTTGCATCATAACCAACCAAAGCTCTTGCGGACCGCGAATGTCTGTGCGGCAGCGAATGCAGTTCCAAGGGACAGTGAAAACCAGGTAGACCTTTCAGTGCTTGCAGTATTCGTGTGGGCGCAATCGCTGGACGTTGAGAATTTGGCAGCCGGGCTCTGCCAGAGTCACATAGGCATTGTTGCATCATAACCAACCAAGGCTTTTGCAGAGCGCGAATGTCTGTGCGGCAACGAATGCAGTTCCAAGGGACAGTGAAAACCAGGTAGAGCTTGCAGTGCTGGCAGCTTTCGTGTGGGCGCAATCGCTGGACGTTTCGAATTTGGCAGTCGGGCTCTGCGACAGTCACGTAGGAATTGTTGCATCATAACCAACCAAGGCTTTTGCAGAGCACGAATGTCTGTGCGGCAGCGAATGCAGTTCCAAGGGACAGTGAAAACCAGGTAGACCTTTCAGTGCTGGCAGCTTTCGTGTGGGCGCAATCGCTGGACGTTTCGAATTTGGCAGCCGGGCTCTGCCAGAGTCACATAGGCATTGTTGCATCATAACCAACCAAGGCATTTGCAGAGCGCGAATGTCTGTGCGGCAGCGAATGCAGTTCCAAGGGACAGTGAAAACCAGGTAGAGCTTGCAGTGCTGGCAGCTTTCGTGTGGGCGCAATCGATGGACGTTTCGAATTTGGCAGCCGGGCTCTGCCAGAGTCACATAGGCATTGTTGCATCATAACCAACCAAAGCTTTTGTAGAGCGCGAATGTCTGTGCGGCAGCGAATGCAGTTCCAAGGGACAGTGAAAACCAGGTAGACCTTTCAGTGCTGGCAGCTTTCGTGTGGGCGCAATCGCTGGACGTCGAGAATTTGGCAGCCGGGCTCTGCCAGAGTCACATAGGCATTGTTGCATCATAACCAACCAGGGCATTTTCAGAGCGCAAATGTCTGTGCGGCAGCGAATGCAGTTCCAAGGGACAGTGAAAACCAGGTAGACCTTTCAGTGCTGGCAGTATTCGTGTGGGCGCAATCGCTGGACGTTGAGAATTTGGCAGCCGGGCTCTGCGATAGTCACATAGGCATTGTTACATCATAACCAACCAAAGCTCTTGCGGAGCGCTAATGTCTGTGCGGCAGCGAATGCAGTTCCAAGGGACAGTGAAAACCAGGTAGAGCTTTCAGTGCTTGCAGTATTCGTGTGGGCGCAATCGCTGGACTTTGAGAATTTGGCAGCCGGGCTCTGCCAGAGTCACATAGGCATTGTTGCATCATAACCAACCAAGGCATTTGCAGAGCACGAATGTCTGTGCGGCAGCGAATGCAGTTCCAAGGGACAGTGAAAACCAGGTAGACCTTTCAGTGCTGGCAGCTTTCGTGTGGGCGCAATCGCTGGACGTTGAGAATTTGGCAGCCGGGCTCTGGCAGTCACATAGGCATTGTTGCATCATAACCAACCAAGGCATTTGCAGAACACGAATGTCTGTGCGGCAGCGAATGCAGTTCCAAGGGACAGTGAAAACCAGGTAGAGCTTGCAGTGCTGGCAGCTTTCGTGTGGGTGCAATCGCTGGACGTTTCGAATTTTGCAGCCGGGCTCTGCGACAGTCACGTAGGCATTGTTGCATCATAACCAACCAAGGCATTTGCAGAGCACGAATGTCTGTGCGGCAGCGAATGCAGTTCCAAGGGACAGTGAAAACTAGGTAGACCTCTCAGTGCTGGCAGTATTCGTGTGGGCGCAATCGCTGGACGTTGAGAATTTGGCAGCCGGGCTCTGCCAGAGTCACATAGGCATTGTTGCATCATAACCAACCAAGGCATTTTCAGAGCGCGAATGTCTGTGCGGCAGCGAATGCAGTTCCAAGGGACAGTGAAAACCAGGTAGACCTTTCAGTGCTGGCAGCTTTCGTGTGGGCGCAATCGCTGGACGTTTCGAATTTGGCAGCCGGGCTCTGCCAGAGTCACATAGGCATTGTTGCATCATAACCAACCAGGGCATTTGCAGAGCGTGAATGTCTGTGCGGCAGCGAATGGAGTTCCAAGGGACAGTGAAAACCAGGTAGACCTTTCAGTGCTGGCAGCTTTCGTGTGGGCGCAATCGCTGGACGTTTCGAATTTGGCAGCCGGGCTCTGCAAGAGTCACATAGGCATAGTTACATCATAACCAACCAAAGCTCTTGCGGAGCGCGAATATCTGTGCGGCAGCGAATGCAGTTCCAAGGGACAGTGAAAACCAGGTAGACCTTTCAGTGCTGGCAGCTTTCGTGTGGGCGCAATCGCTGGACGTTTTGAATTTGGCAGCCGGGCTCTGCCAGAGTCACATAGGCATTGTTGCATCATAACCAACCAAGGCATTTGCAGAGCGCGAATGTCTGTGCGGCAGCGAATGCAGTTCCAAGGGACAGTGAAAACCAGGTAGAGCTTGCAGTGCTGGCAGCTTTCGTGTGGGCGCAATCGCTGGACGTTTAGAATTTGGAAGCCGGGCTCTGCGACAGTCACATAGGCATTGTTGCATCATAACCAACCAAGGCATTTGCAGAGCGCGAATGTCTGTGCGGCAGCGAATGCAGTTCCAAGGGACAGTGAAAACCAGGTAGACCTTTCAGTGCTGGCAGCTTTCGTGTGGGCGCAATCGCTGGACGTTGAGAATTTGGCAGCCGGGCTCTGCGATAGTCACGTAGGCATTGTTGCATCATAACCAACCAAAGCTCTTGCGGAGCGCGAATGTCTGTGCGGCAGCGAATGCAGTTCCAAGGGACAGTGAAAACCAGGTAGACCTTTCAGTGCTGGCAGCTTTCGTGTGGGCGCAATCGCTGGACATTTCGAATTTGGCAGCCGGGCTCTGCCAGAGTCACATAGGCATTGTTGCATCATAACCAACCAAGGCATTTTCAGAGCGCGAATGTCTGTGCGGCAGCGAATGCAGTTCCAAGGGACAGTGAAAACCAGGTAGACCTTTCAGTGCTGGCAGCTTTCGTGTGGGCGCAATCGCTGGACGTTTCGACTTTGGCAGCCGGGCTCTGCCAGAGTCACATAGGCATTGTTACATCATAACCAACCAAAGCTCTTGCGGAGCGCGAATGTCTGTGCGGCAGCGAATGGAGTTCCAAGGGATAGTGAAAACCAGGTAGACCTTTCAGTGCTGGCAGCTTTCGTGTGGGCGCAATCGCTGGACGTTTCGAATTTGGCAGCCTGGCTCTGCGACAGTCACATAGGCATTGTTGCATCATAACCAAACAAGGCTTTTGCAGAGCGCGAATATCTGTGCGGCAGCGAATGCAGTTCCAAGGGACAGTGAAAGCCAGGTAGAGCTTTCAGTGCTGGCAGCTTTCGTGTGGGTGCAATCGCTGGACGTTTCGAATTTGGCAGCCGGGCTCTGCCAGACTCACATAGGCATTGCTGCATCATAACCAACCAAGGCATTTGCAGAGCACGAATGTCTGTGCGGCAGCGAATGCACTTGCAAGGGACAGTGAAAACCAGGTAGACCTTTCAGTGCTGGCAGCTTTCGTGTGGGCGCAATCGCTGGACGTTGAGAATTTGGCAGCCGGGCTCTGCCAGAGTCACATAGGCATTGTTGCATCATAACCAACCAAGGCATTTGTAGAACGCTAATGTCTGTGCGGCAGCGAATGCAATTCCATGGGACAGTGAAAACCAGGTAGACCTTTCAGTCATGGCAGCTTTCGTGTGGGTGCAATCGCTGGACGTTGAGAATTTGGCAGCCGGGCTCTGCCAGAGTCACATAGGCATTGTTGCATCATAACCAACCAAGGCATTTGCAGAGCGCGAATGTCTGTGCGGCAGCGAATGCAGTTCCAAGGGACAGTGAAAACCAGGTAGACCTTTCAGTGCTGGCAGCTTTCGTGTGGGCGCAATCGCTGGACATTTCGAAATTTGCAGCCGGGCTCTGCGACAGTCACGTAGGCATTGTTGCATCATAACCAACAGAGGCATTTGCAGAGCACGAATGTCTGTGCGGCAGCGAATGCAGTTCCAAGGGACAGTGAAAACCAGGTAGAGCTTGCAGTGCTGGCAGCTTTCGTGTGGGCGCAATCGCTGGACGTTTCGAATTTTGCAGCCGGGGTCTGCCAGAGTCACATAGGCATTGTTGCATCATAACCAACCAAGGCATTTGCAGAGCACGAATGTCTGTGCGGCAGCGAATGCAGTTCCAAGGGACAGTGAAAACCAGGTAGACCTTTCAGTGCTGGCAGCTTTCGTGTGGGCGCAATCGCTGGACGTTTCGAATTTGGCAGCCGGGCTCTGCGACAGTCACATAGGCATTGTTGCATCATAACCAACCAAGGCATTTGCAGAGCACGAATGTCTGTGCGGCAGCGAATGCAGTTCCAAGGGACAGTGAAAACCAGGTAGACCTTTCAGTGCTGGCAGCTTTCGTGTGGGCGCAATCGCTGGACGTTTCGAATTTGGCAGCCGGGCTCTGCCAGAGTCACATAGGCATTGTTGCATCATAACCAACCAAGGCTTTTGCAGAGCGCGAATGTGTGTGCGGCAGCGAATGCAGTTCCAAGGGACAGTGAAAACCAGGTAGAGCTTTCCGTGCTGGCAGCTTTCGTGTGGGCGCAATCGCTGGACGTTTCGAATTTGGCAGCCGGGCTCTGCGACAGTCACATAGGCATTGTTGCATCATAACCAACCAAAGCTTTTGCAGAGCGCGAATGTCTGTGCGGCAGCGAATGCAGTTCCAAGGGACAGTGAAAACCAGGTAGACCTTTCAGTGCTGGCAGCTTTCGTGTGGGCGCAGTCGCTGGACGTTGAGAATTTGGCAGCCGGGCTCTGCGACAGTCACATAGGCATTGTTGCATCATAACCAACCAAGGCATTTGCAGAGCGCGAATGTCTGTGCGGCAGCGAATGCAGTTCCAAGGGACAGTGAAAACCAGGTAGACCTTTCAGTGCTGGCAGCTTTCGTGTGGGCGCAATCGCTGGACGTTTCGAATTTGGCAGCCTGGCTCTGCGACAGTCACATAGGCATTGTTGCATCATAACCAAACAAGGCTTTTGCAGAGCGCGAATGTCTGTGCGGCAGCGAATGCAGTTCCAAGGGACAGTGAAAGCCAGGTAGAGCTTTCAGTGCTGGCAGCTTTCGTGTGGGCGCAATCGCTGGACGTTTCGAATTTGGCAGCCGGGCTCTGCCAGAGTCACATAGGCATTGTTGCATCATAACCAACCAAGGCATTTGTAGAGCGCTAATGTCTGTGCGGCAGCGAATGCAATTCCATGGGACAGTGAAAACCAGGTAGACCTTTCAGTCATGGCAGCTTTCGTGTGGGTGCAATCGCTGGACGTTGAGAATTTGGCAGCCGGGCTCTGCCAGAGTCACATAGGCATTGTTGCATCATAACCAACCAAGGCATTTGCAGAGCGCGAATGTCTGTGCGGCAGCGAATGCAGTTCCAAGGGACAGTGAAAACCAGGTAGACCTTTCAGTGCTGGCAGCTTTCGTGTGGGCGCAATCGCTGGACATTTCGAAATTTGCAGCCGGGCTCTGCGACAGTCACGTAGGCATTGTTGCATCATAACCAACAGAGGCATTTGCAGAGCACGAATGTCTGTGCGGCAGCGAATGCAGTTCCAAGGGACAGTGAAAACCAGGTAGACCTTTCAGTGCTGGCAGCTTTCGTGTGGGCGCAATCGCTGGACGTTTCGAATTTGGCAGCCGGGCTCTGCCAGAGTCACATAGGCATTGTTGCATCATAACCAACCAAGGCATTTGCAGAGCACGAATGTCTGTGCGGCAGCGAATGCAGTTCCAAGGGACAGTGAAAACCAGGTAGACCTTTCAGTGCTGGCAGCTTTCGTGTGGGTGCAATCGCTGGACGTTGAGAATTTGGCAGCCGGGCTCTGCGACAGTCACATAGGCATTGTTGCATCATAACCAACCAAGGCATTTGCATAGCACGAATGTCTGTGCGGCAGCGAATGCAGTTCCAAGGGACAGTGAAAACCAGGTAGAGCTTTCAGTGCTGGCAGCTTTCGTGTGGGCGCAATCGCTGGACGTTTCGAATTTGGCAGCCGGGCTCTGCGACAGTCACATAGGCATTGTTGCATCATAACCAACCAAGGCATTTGCAGAGCACGAATGTCTGTGCGGCAGCGAATGCAGTTCCAAGGGACAGTGAAAACCAGGTAGACCTTTCAGTGCTGGCAGCTTTCGTGTGGGCGCAATCGCTGGACGTTTCGAATTTGGCAGCCGGGCTCTGCCAGAGTCACATAGGCATTGTTGCATCATAACCAACCAGGGCATTTTCAGAGCGCGATTGTCTTTGCGGCAGCGAATGCAGTTCCAAGGGACAGTGAAAACCAGGTAGAGCTTTCCGTGCTGGCAGCTTTCGTGTGGGCGCAATCGCTGGACGTTTCGAATTTGGCAGCCGGGCTCTGCGACAGTCACATAGGCATTGTTGCATCATAACCAACCAAAGCTTTTGTAGAGCGCGAATGTCTGTGCGGCAGCGAATGCAGTTCCAAGGGACAGTGAAAACCAGGTAGAGCTTGCAGTGCTGGCAGCTTTCGTGTGGGCGCAATCGCTGGACGTCGAGAATTTGGCAGCCGGGCTCTGCCAGAGTCACATAGGCATTGTTGCATCATAACCAACCAGGGCATTTTCAGAGCGCAAATGTCTGTGCGGCAGCGAATGCAGTTCCAAGGGACAGTGAAAACCAGGTAGACCTTTCAGTGCTGGCAGTATTTGTGTGGGCGCAATCGCTGGACGTTTCGAATTTGGCAGCCGGGCTCTGCAGAGTCACATAGGCATTGTTGCATCATAACCAACCAAGGCTTTTGCATAGCGCGAATGTCTGTGCGGCAGCGAATGCAGTTCCAAGGGACAGTGAAAACCAGGTAGAGCTTTCAGTGCTGGCAGCTTTCGTGTGGGCGCAATCACTGGACGTTTCGAATTTGGCAGCCGGGGTCTGCCAGAGTCACATAGGCATTGTTGCATCATAACCAACCAAGGCATTTGCAGAGCGCGAATGTCTGTGCGGCAGCGAATGCAGTTCCAAGGGACAGTGAAAACCAGGTAGACCTTTCAGTGCTGGCAGCTTTCGTGTGGGCGCAATCGCTGGACGTTTCGAATTTGGCAGCCGGGCTCTGCCAGAGTCACATAGGCATTGTTGCATCATAACCAACCAAGGCATTTGCAGAGCACGAATGTCTGTGCGGCAGCGAATGCAGTTCCAAGGGACAGTGAAAACCAGGTAGACCTCTCAGTGCTGGCAGTATTCGTGTGGGCGCAATCGCTGGACGTTTCGAATTTGGCAGCCGGGCTCTGCCAGAGTCACATAGGCATTGTTGCATCATAACCAACCAAGGCATTTGCAGAGCACGAATGTCTGTGCGGCAGCGAATGCAGTTCCAAGGGACAGTGAAAACCAGGTAGAGCTTTCAGTGCTGGCAGCTTTCGTGTGGGCGCAATCGCTGGACGTTTCGAATTTGGCAGCCGGGCTCTGCCAGAGTCACATAGGCATTGTTGCATCATAACCAACCAGGGCATTTGCAGAGCACGAATGTCTGTGCGGCAGCGAATGCAGTTCCAAGGGACAGTGAAAACCAGGTAGAGCTTTCAGTGCTGGCAGCTTTCGTGTGGGCGCAATCGCTGGACGTTTCGAATTTGGCAGCCGGGCTCTGCCAGAGTCACATAGGCATTGTTGCATCATAACCAACCAGGGCATTTGCAGAGCGTGAATGTCTGTGCGGCAGCGAATGCAGTTCCAAGGGACAGTGAAAACCAGGTAGACCTTTCAGTGCTGGCAGCTTTCGTGTGGGCGCAATCGCTGGACGTTTCGAATTTGGCAGCCGGGCTCTGCCAGAGTCACATAGGCATTGTTGCATCATAACCAACCAAGGCATTTGCAGAGCACGAATGTCTGTGCGGCAGCGAATGCAGTTCCAAGGGACAGTGAAAACCAGGTAGACCTTTCAGTGCTGGCAGCTTTCGTGTGGGCGCAATCGCTGGACGTTTCGAATTTGGCAGCCGGGCTCTGCCAGAGTCACATAGGCATTGTTGCATCATAACCAACCAGGGCATTTTCAGAGCGCGATTGTCTTTGCGGCAGCGAATGCAGTTCCAAGGGACAGTGAAAACAAGGTAGACCTTTCAGTGCTGGCAGCTTTCGTGTGGGCGCAATCGCTGGACGTTTCGAATTTGGCAGCCGGGCTCTGCCAGAGTCACATAGGCATTGTTGCATCATAACCAACCAAGGCATTTGCAGAGCGCGAATGTCTGTGCGGCAGCGAATGCAGTTCCAAGGGACAGTGAAAACCCGGTAGACCTTTCAGTGCTGGCAGCTTTCGTGTGGGCGCAATCGCTGGACGTTTCGAATTTGGCAGCCGGGCTCTGCGACAGTCACGTAGGCATTGTTGCATCATAACCAACCAAGGCATTTGCCGAGCACGAATGTCTGTGCGGCAGCGAATGCAGTTCCAAGGGACAGTAAAAACCAGGTAGAGCTTTCAGTGCTGGCAGTATTCGTGTGGGCGCAATCGCTGGACGTTGAGAATTTGGCAGCCGGGCTCTGCCAGAGTCACATAGGCATTGTTGCATCATAACCAACCAAGGCATTTGCAGAGCGCGAATGTCTGTGCGGCAGCGAATGCAGTTCCAAGGGACAGTGAACACCAGGTAGAACTTGCAGTGCTGGCAGCTTTCGTGTGGGCGCAATCGCTGGACGTTTCAAATTTGGCAGCCCGGCTCTGCGACAGTCACATAGGCATTGTTGCATCATAACCAACCAAGGCATTTGCAGAGCACGAATGTCTGTGCGGCAGCGAATGCAGTTCCAAGGGACAGTGAAAACGAGGTAGACCTCTCAGTGCTGGCAGTATTCGTGTGGGCGCAATCGCTGGACGTTTCGAATTTGGCAGCCGGGCTCTGCCAGAGTCACATAGGCATTGTTGCATCATAACCAACCAAGGCATTTGCAGAGCACGAATGTCTGTGCGGCAGCGAATGCAGTTCCAAGGGACAGTAAAAACCAGGTAGACCTTTCAGTGCTGGCAGCTTTCGTGTGGGCGCAATCGCTGGACGTTTCGAATTTGGCAGCCGGGCTCTGCCAGAGTCACATAGGCATTGTTGCATCATAACCAACCAAGGCATTTACAGAGCACGAATGTCTGTGTGGCAGCGAATGCAGTTCCAAGGGACAGTGAAAACCAGGTAGAGCTTTCAGTGCTGGCAGCTTTCGTGTGGGCGCAATCGCTGGACGTTTCGAATTTGGCAGCCGGACTCTGCCAGAGTCACATAGGCATTGTTGCATCATAACCAACCAGGGCATTTGCAGAGCGTGAATGTCTGTGCGGCAGCGAATGGAGTTCCAAGGGACAGTGAAAACCAGGTAGACCTTTCAGTGCTGGCAGCTTTCGTGTGGGCGCAATCGCTGGACGTTTCGAATTTGGCAGCCGGGCTCTGCGACAGTCACGTAGGCATTGTTGCATCATAACCAACCAAGGCTTTTGAAGAGCGCGAATGTCTGTGCGGCAGCGAATGCAGTTCCAAGGGACAGTGAAAACCAGGTAGACCTTTCAGTGCTGGCAGCTTTCGTGTGGGCGCAATCGCTGGACGTTGAGAATTTGGCAGCCGGGCTCTGCCAGAGTCACATAGGCATTGTTGCATCATAACCAACCAAGGCATTTTCAGAGCGCGAATGTCTGTGCGGCAGCGAATGCAGTTCCAAGGGACAGTGAAAACCAGGTAGACCTTTCAGTGCTGGCAGCTTTCGTGTGGGCGCAATCGCTGGACGTTTCGAATTTGGCAGCCGGGCTCTGCCAGAGTCACATAGGCATTGTTGCATCATAACCAACCAAGGCATTTGCAGAGCACGAATGTCTGTGCGGCAGCGAATGCAGTTCCAAGGGACAGTGAAAACCAGGTAGACCTTTCAGTGCTGGCAGTATTCGTGTGGGCGCAATCGCTGGACGTTTCGAATTTGGCAGCCGGGCTCTGCGATAGTCACATAGGCATTGTTACATCATAACCAACCAAAGCTCTTGCGGACCGCGAATGTCTGTGCGGCAGCGAATGCAGTTCCAAGGGACAGTGAAAACCAGGTAGACCTTTCAGTGCTTGCAGTATTCGTGTGGGCGCAATCGCTGGACGTTGAGAATTTGGCAGCCGGGCTCTGCCAGAGTCACATAGGCATTGTTGCATCATAACCAACCAAGGCTTTTGCAGAGCGCGAATGTCTGTGCGGCAGCGAATGCAGTTCCAAGGGACAGTGAAAACCAGGTAGAGCTTGCAGTGCTGGCAGCTTTCGTGTGGGCGCAATCGCTGGACGTTGAGAATTTGGCAGCCGGGCTCTGGCAGAGTCACATAGGCATTGTTGCATCATAACCAACCAAGGCATTTTCAGAGCGCGAGTGTCTGTGCGGCAGCGAATGCAGTTCCAAGGGACAGTGAAAACCAGGTAGAGCTTGCAGTGCTGGCAGCTTTCGTGTGGGCGCAATCGCTGGACGTTTCAAATTTGGCAGCCCGGCTCTGCGACAGTCACATAGGCATTGTTGCATCATAACCAACCAAGGCATTTGCAGAGCACGAATGTCTGTGCGGCAGCGAATGCAGTTCCAAGGGACAGTGAAAACCAGGTAGACCTCTCAGTGCTGGCAGTATTCGTGTGGGCGCAATCGCTGGACGTTTCGAATTTGGCAGCCGGGCTCTGCCAGAGTCACATAGGCATTGTTGCATCATAACCAACCAAGGCTTTTGCAGAGCGCGAATGTCTGTGCGGCAGCGAATGCAGTTCCAAGGGACAGTGAAAACCAGGTAGACCTTTCAGTGCTGGCAGCTTTCGTGTGGGCGCAATCGCTGGACGTTGAGAATTTGGCAGCCGGGCTCTGCCAGAGTCACATAGGCATTGTTGCATCATAACCAACCAAGGCATTTTCAGAGCGCGAATGTCTGTGCGGCAGCGAATGCAGTTCCAAGGGACAGTGAAAACCAGGTAGACCTTTCAGTGCTGGCAGCTTTCGTGTGGGCGCAATCGCTGGACGTTGAGAATTTGGCAGCCGGGCTCTGGCAGAGTCACATAGGCATTGTTGCATCATAACCAACCAAGGCATTTGCAGAACACGAATGTCTGTGCGGCAGCGAATGCAGTTCCAAGGGACAGTGAAAACCAGGTAGAGCTTGCAGTGCTGGCAGCTTTCGTGTGGGTGCAATCGCTGGACGTTTCGAATTTTGCAGCCGGGCTCTGCGACAGTCACGTAGGCGTTGTTGCATCATAACCAACCAAGGCATTTGCAGAGCACGAATGTCTGTGCAGCAGCGAATGCAGTTCCAAGGGACAGTGAAAACCAGGTAGAGCTTGCAGTGCTGGCAGCTTTCGTGTGGGCGCAATCGCTGGACGTTGAGAATTTGGCAGCCGGGCTCTGCCAGAGTCACATAGGCATTGTTGCATCATAACCAACCAAGGCATTTTCAGAGCGCGAATGTCTGTGCGGCAGCGAATGCAGTTCCAAGGGACAGTGAAAACCAGGTAGAGCTTGCAGTGCTGGCAGCTTTCGTGTGGGCGCAATCGCTGGACGTTTCAAATTTGGCAGCCCGGCTCTGCGACAGTCACATAGGCATTGTTGCATCATAACCAACCAAGGCATTTGCAGAGCACGAATGTCTGTGCGGCAGCGAATGCAGTTCCAAGGGACAGTGAAAACCAGGTAGACCTCTCAGTGCTGGCAGTATTCGTGTGGGCGCAATCGCTGGACGTTGAGAATTTGGCAGCCGGGCTCTGCCAGAGTCACATAGGCATTGTTGCATCATAACCAACCAAGGCATTTTCAGAGCGCGAATGTCTGTGCGGCAGCGAATGCAGTTCCAAGGGACAGTGAAAACCAGGTAGACCTTTCAGTGCTGGCAGCTTTCGTGTGGGCGCAATCGCTGGACGTTTCGAATTTGGCAGCCGGGCTCTGCCAGAGTCACATAGGAATTGTTGCATCATAACCAACCAAGGCATTTGCAGAGCATGAATGTCTGTGCGGCAGCGAATGCAGTTCCAAGGGACAGTGAAAACCAGGTAGAGCTTTCAGTGCTGGCAGCTTTCGTGTGGGCGCAATCGCTGGACGTTTCGAATTTGGCAGCCGGGCTCTGCCAGAGTCACATAGGCATTGTTGCATCATAACCAACCAGGGCATTTGCAGAGCGTGAATGTCTGTGCGGCAGCGAATGGAGTTCCAAGGGACAGTGAAAACCAGGTAGAGCTTTCAGTGCTGGCAGCTTTCGTGTGGGCGCAATCGCTGGACGTTTCGAATTTGGCAGCCGGGCTCTGCCAGAGTCACATAGGCATTGTTACATCATAACCAACCAAAGCTCTTGCGGAGCGCGAATATCTGTGCGGCAGCGAATGCAGTTCCAAGGGACAGTGAAAACCAGGTAGACCTTTCAGTGCTGGCAGCTTTCGTGTGGGCGCAATCGCTGGACGTTTTGAATTTGGCAGCCGGGCTCTGCCAGAGTCACATAGGCATTGTTGCATCATAACCAACCAAGGAATTTGCAGAGCGCGAATGTCTGTGCGGCAGCGAATGCAGTTCCAAGGGACAGTGAAAACCAGGTAGAGCTTGCAGTGCTGGCAGCTTTCGTGTGGGCGCAATCGCTGGACGTTTAGAATTTGGAAGCCGGGCTCTGCGACAGTCACATAGGCATTGTTGCATCATAACCAACCAAGGCATTTGCAGAGCGCGAATGTCTGTGCGGCAGCGAATGCAGTTCCAAGGGACAGTGAAAACCAGGTAGACCTTTCAGTGCTGGCAGCTTTCGTGTGGGCGCAATCGCTGGACGTTTCGAATTTGGCAGCCCGGCTCTGCGATAGTCACGTAGGCATTGTTGCATCATAACCAACCAAAGCTCTTGCGGAGCGCGAATGTCTGTGCGGCAGCGAATGCAGTTCCAAGGGACAGTGAAAACCAGGTAGACCTTTCAGTGCTGGCAGCTTTCGTGTGGGCGCAATCGCTGGACGTTTCGAATTTGGCAGCCGGGCTCTGCCAGAGTCACATAGGCATTGTTGCATCATAACCAACCAAGGCATTTGCAGAGCACGAATGTCTGTGCGGCAGCGAATGCAGTTCCAAGGGACAGTGAAAACCAGGTAGACCTTTCAGTGCTGGCAGCTTTCGTGTGGGCGCAATCGCTGGACGTTTCGAATTTGGCAGCCGGGCTCTGCGACAGTCACATAGGCATTGTTGCATCATAACCAACCAAGGCATTTGCAGAGCATGAATGTCTGTGCGGCAGCGAATGCAGTTCCAAGGGACAGTGAAAACCAGGTAGACCTTTCAGTGCTGGCAGCTTTCGTGTGGGCGCAATCGCTGGACGTTTCGAATTTGGCAGCCGGGCTCTGCCAGAGTCACATAGGCATTGTTGCATCATAACCAACCAGGGCATTTGCAGAGCGCGAATGTCTGTGCGGCAGCGAATGGAGTTCCAAGGGACAGTGAAAACCAGGTAGACCTTTCAGTGCTGGCAGCTTTCGCGTGGGCGCAATCGCTGGACGTTTCGAATTTGGCAGCCTGGCTCTGCGACAGTCACATAGGCATTGTTGCATCATAACCAAACAAGGCTTTTGCAGAGCGCGAATGTCTGTGCGGCAGCGAATGCAGTTCCAAGGGACAGTGAAAGCCAGGTAGAGCTTTCAGTGCTGGCAGCTTTCGTGTGGGTGCAATCGCTGGACGTTTCGAATTTGGCAGCCGGGCTCTGCCAGAGTCACATAGGCATTGTTGCATCATAACCAACCAAGGCATTTGCAGAGGACGAATGTCTGTGCGGCAGCGAATGCAGTTGCAAGGGACAGTGAAAACCAGGTAGACCTTTCAGTGCTGGCAGCTTTCGTGTGGGCGCAATCGCTGGACGTTTCGAATTTGGCAGCCGGGCTCTGCGACAGTCACATAGGCATTGTTGCATCATAACCAACCAAGGCATTTGCAGAGCACGAATGCCTGTGCGGCAGCGAATGCAGTTCCAAGGGACAGTGAAAACCAGGTAGAGCTTGCAGTGCTGGCAGCTTTCGTGTGGGCGCAATCGCTGGATGTTTCGAATTTGGCAGCCGGGCTCTGCCAGAGTCACATAGGCATTGTTGCATCATAACCAACCAAGGCATTTGCAGAGCACGAATGTCTGTGCGGCAGCGAATGCAGTTCCAAGGGACAGTGAAAACCAGGTAGACCTTTCAGTGCTGGCAGCTTTCGTGTGGGCGCAATCGCTGGACGTTTCGAATTTGGCAGCCGGGCTCTGCGACAGTCACATAGGCATTGTTGCATCATAACCAACCAAGGCATTTGCAGAGCACGAATGTCTGTGCGGCAGCGAATGCAGTTCCAAGGGACAGTGAAAACCAGGTAGACCTTTCAGTGCTGGCAGCTTTCGTGTGGGCGCAATCGCTGGACGTTGAGAATTTGGCAGCCGGGCTCTGCCAGAGTCACATAGGCATTGTTGCATCATAACCAACCAAGGCATTTGCAGAGCACGAATGTCTGTGCGGCAGCGAATGCAGTTCCAAGGGACAGTGAAAACCAGGTAGACCTTTCAGTGCTGGCAGCTTTCGTGTGGGTGCAATCGCTGGACGTTGAGAATTTGGCAGCCGGGCTCTGCGACAGTCACATAGGCATTGTTGCATCATAACCAACCAAGGCTTTTGCATAGCACGAATGTCTGTGCGGCAGCGAATGCAGTTCCAAGGGACAGTGAAAACCAGGTAGAGCTTTCAGTGCTGGCAGCTTTCGTGTGGGCGCAATCGCTGGACGTTTCGAATTTGGCAGCCGGGCTCTGCGACAGTCACATAGGCATTGTTGCATCATAACCAACCAAGGCATTTGCAGAGCACGAATGTCTGTGCGGCAGCGAATGCAGTTCCAAGGGACAGTGAAAACCAGGTAGACCTTTCAGTGCTGGCAGCTTTCGTGTGGGCGCAATCGCTGGACGTTGAGAATTTGGCAGCCGGGCTCTGCCAGAGTCACATAGGCATTGTTGCATCATAACCAACCAGGGCATTTTCAGAGCGCGATTGTCTTTGCGGCAGCGAATGCAGTTCCAAGGGACAGTGAAAACAAGGTAGACCTTTCAGTGCTGGCAGCTTTCGTGTGGGCGCAATCGCTGGACGTTTCGAATTTGGCAGCCGGGCTCTGCCAGAGTCACATAGGCATTGTTGCATCATAACCAACCAAGGCTTTTGCAGAGCGCGAATGTCTGTGCGGCAGCGAATGCAGTTCCAAGGGACAGTGAAAACCAGGTAGAGCTTTCCGTGCTGGCAGCTTTCGTGTGGGCGCAATCGCTGGACGTTTCGAATTGGGCAGCCGGGCTCTGCGACAGTCACATAGGCATTGTTGCATCATAACCAACCAAAGCTTTTGTAGAGCGCGAATGTCTGTGCGGCAGCGAATGCAGTTCCAAGGGACAGTGAAAACCAGGTAGACCTTTCAGTGCTGGCAGCTTTCGTGTGGGCGCAATCGCTGGACGTTGAGAATTTGGCAGCCGGGCTCTGCGACAGTCACATAGGCATTGTTGCATCATAACCAACCAAGGCATTTGCAGAGCGCGAATGTCTGTGCGGCAGCGAATGCAGTTCCAAGGGACAGTGAAAACCAGGTAGACCTTTCAGTGCTGGCAGCTTTCGTGTGGGTGCAATCGCTGGACGTCGAGAATTTGGCAGCCGGGCTCTGCCAGAGTCACATAGGCATTGTTGCATCATAACCAACCAGGGCATTTGCAGAGCGTGAATGTCTGTGCGGCAGCGAATGCAGTTCCAAGGGACAGTGAAAACCAGGTAGACCTTTCAGTGCTGGCAGCTTTCGTGTGGGCGCAATCGCTGGACGTTTCGAATTTGGCAGCCGGGCTCTGCGACAGTCACATAGGCATTGTTGCATCATAACCAACCAAGGCATTTGCAGAGCACGAATGTCTGTGCGGCAGCGAATGCAGTTCCAAGGGACAGTGAAAACCAGGTAGACCTTTCAGTGCTGGCAGCTTTCGTGTGGGCGCAATCGCTGGACGTTTCGAATTTGGCAGCCGGGCTCTGCCAGAGTCACATAGGCATTGTTGCATCATAACCAACCAGGGCATTTTCAGAGCGCGATTGTCTTTGCGGCAGCGAATGCAGTTCCAAGGGACAGTGAAAACAAGGTAGACCTTTCAGTGCTGGCAGCTTTCGTGTGGGCGCAATCGCTGGACGTTTCGAATTTGGCAGCCGGGCTCTGCCAGAGTCACATAGGCATTGTTGCATCATAACCAACCAAGGCTTTTGCAGAGCGCGAATGTCTGTGCGGCAGCGAATGCAGTTCCAAGGGACAGTGAAAACCAGGTAGAGCTTTCCGTGCTGGCAGCTTTCGTGTGGGCGCAATCGCTGGACGTTTCGAATTTGGCAGCCGGGCTCTGCGACAGTCACATAGGCATTGTTGCATCATAACCAACCAAAGCTTTTGTAGAGCGCGAATGTCTGTGCGGCAGCGAATGCAGTTCCAAGGGACAGTGAAAATCAGGTAGACCTTTCAGTGCTGGCAGCTTTCGTGTGGGCGCAATCGCTGGACGTTGAGAATTTGGCAGCCGGGCTCTGCGACAGTCACATAGGCATTGTTGCATCATAACCAACCAAGGCATTTGCAGAGCGCGAATGTCTGTGCGGCAGCGAATGCAGTTCCAAGGGACAGTGAAAACCAGGTAGACCTTTCAGTGCTGGCAGCTTTCGTGTGGGCGCAATCGCTGGACGTCGAGAATTTGGCAGCCGGGCTCTGCCAGAGTCACATAGGCATTGTTGCATCATAACCAACCAGGGCATTTTCAGAGCGCAAATGTCTGTGCGGCAGCGAATGCAGTTCCAAGGGACAGTGAAAACCAGGTAGACCTTTCAGTGCTGGCAGTATTTGTGTGGGCGCAATCGCTGGACGTTTCGAATTTGGCAGCCGGGCTCTGCAGAGTCACATAGGCATTGTTGCATCATAACCAACCAAGGCTTTTGCATAGCGCGAATGTCTGTGCGGCAGCGAATGCAGTTCCAAGGGACAGTGAAAACCAGGTAGACCTCTCAGTGCTGGCAGCTTTCGTGTGGGCGCAATCACTGGACGTTTCGAATTTGGCAGACGGGGTCTGCCAGAGTCACATAGGCATTGTTGCATCATAACCAACCAAGGCATTTGCAGAGCGCGAATGTCTGTGCGGCAGCGAATGCAGTTCCAAGGGACAGTGAAAACCAGGTAGACCTTTCAGTGCTGGCAGCTTTCGTGTGGGCGCAATCGCTGGACGTTTTGAATTTGGCAGCCGGGCTCTGCGACAGTCACGTAGGCATTGTTGCATCATAACCAACCAAGGCATTTGCAGAGCACGAATGTCTGTGCGGCAGCGAATGCAGTTCCAAGGGACAGTGAAAACCAGGTAGACCTCTCAGTGCTGGCAGTATTCGTGTGGGCGCAATCGCTGGACGTTGAGAATTTGGCAGCCGGGCTCTGCCAGAGTCACATAGGCATTGTTGCATCATAACCAACCAAGGCTTTTGCAGAGCACGAATGTCTGTGCGGCAGCGAATGCAGTTCCAAGGGACAGTGAAAACCAGGTAGACCTTTCAGTGCTGGCAGCTTTCGTGTGGGCGCAATCGCTGGACGTTGAGAATTTGGCAGCCGGGCTCTGCCAGAGTCACATAGGCATTGTTGCATCATAACCAACCAGGGCATTTGCAGAGCACGAATGTCTGTGCGGCAGCGAATGCAGTTCCAAGGGACAGTGAAAACCAGGTAGAGCTTTCAGTGCTGGCAGCTTTCGTGTGGGCGCAATCGCTGGACGTTTCGCATTTGGCAGCCGGGCTCTGCCAGAGTCACATAGGCATTGTTGCATCATAACCAACCAGGGCATTTGCAGAGCGTGAATGTCTGTGCGGCAGCGAATGCAGTTCCAAGGGACAGTGAAAACCAGGTAGACCTTTCAGTGCTGGCAGCTTTCGTGTGGGCGCAATCGCTGGACGTTTCGAATTTGGCAGCCGGGCTCTGCGACAGTCACATAGGCATTGTTGCATCATAACCAACCAAGGCATTTGCAGAGCACGAATGTCTGTGCGGCAGCGAATGCAGTTCCAAGGGACAGTGAAAACCAGGTAGACCTTTCAGTGCTGGCAGCTTTCGTGTGGGCGCAATCGCTGGACGTTTCGAATTTGGCAGCCGGGCTCTGCCAGAGTCACATAGGCATTGTTGCATCATAACCAACCAGGGCATTTTCAGAGCGCGATTGTCTTTGCGGCAGCGAATGCAGTTCCAAGGGACAGTGAAAACAAGGTAGACCTTTCAGTGCTGGCAGCTTTCGTGTGGGCGCAATCGCTGGACGTTTCGAATTTGGCAGCCGGGCTCTGCCAGAGTCACATAGGCATTGTTGCATCATAACCAACCAAGGCTTTTGCAGAGCGCGAATGTCTGTGCGGCAGCGAATGCAGTTCCAAGGGACAGTGAAAACCAGGTAGACCTTTCAGTGCTGGCAGCTTTCGTGTGGGCGCAATCGCTGGACGTCGAGAATTTGGCAGCCGGGCTCTGCGACAGTCACATAGGCATTGTTGCATCATAACCAACCAAAGCTTTTGTAGAGCGCGAATGTCTGTGCGGCAGCGAATGCAGTTCCAAGGGACAGTGAAAACCAGGTAGACCTTTCAGTGCTGGCAGCTTTCGTGTGGGCGCAATCGCTGGACGTTGAGAATTTGGCAGCCGGGCTCTGCGACAGTCACATAGGCATTGTTGCATCATAACCAACCAAGGCATTTGCAGAGCGCGAATGTCTGTGCGGCAGCGAATGCAGTTCCAAGGGACAGTGAAAACCAGGTAGACCTTTCAGTGCTGGCAGCTTTCGTGTGGGCGCAATCGCTGGACGTCGAGAATTTGGCAGCCGGGCTCTGCCAGAGTCACATAGGCATTGTTGCATCATAACCAACCAGGGCATTTTCAGAGCGCAAATGTCTGTGCGGCAGCGAATGCAGTTCCAAGGGACAGTGAAAACCAGGTAGACCTTTCAGTGCTGGCAGCTTTCGTGTGGGCACAATCGCTGGACGTTTCGAATTTGGCAGCCGGGCTCTGCAGAGTCACATAGGCATTGTTGCATCATAACCAACCAAGGCTTTTGCATAGCGCGAATGTCTGTGCGGCAGCGAATGCAGTTCCAAGGGACAGTGAAAACCAGGTAGAGCTTTCAGTGCTGGCAGCTTTCGTGTGGGCGCAATCACTGGACGTTTCGAATTTGGCAGCCGGGGTCTGCCAGAGTCACATAGGCATTGTTGCATCATAACCAACCAAGGCATTTGCAGAGCGCGAATGTCTGTGCGGCAGCGAATGCAGTTCCAAGGGACAGTGAACACCAGGTAGAACTTGCAGTGCTGGCAGCTTTCATGTGGGCGCAATCGCTGGACGTTTCAAATTTGGCAGCCCGGCTCTGCGACAGTCACATAGGCATTGTTGCATCATAACCAACCAAGGCATTTGCAGAGCACGAATGTCTGTGCGGCAGCGAATGCAGTTCCAAGGGACAGTGAAAACCAGGTAGACCTCTCAGTGCTGGCAGTATTCGTGTGGGCGCAATCGCTGGACGTTTCGAATTTGGCAGCCGGGCTCTGCCAGAGTCACATAGGCATTGTTGCATCATAACCAACCAAGGCATTTGCAGAGCACGAATGTCTGTGCGGCAGCGAATGCAGTTCCAAGGGACAGTGAAAACCAGGTAGACCTTTCAGTGCTGGCAGCTTTCGTGTGGGCGCAATCGCTGGACGTTTCGAATTTGGCAGCCGGGCTCTGCCAGAGTCACATAGGCATTGTTGCATCATAACCAACCAAGGCATTTGCAGAGCACGAATGTCTGTGCGGCAGCGAATGCAGTTCCAAGGGACAGTGAAAACCAGGTAGAGCTTTCAGTGCTGGCAGCTTTCGTGTGGGCGCAATCGCTGGACGTTTCGAATTTGGCAGCCGGACTCTGCCAGAGTCACATAGGCATTGTTGCATCATAACCAACCAGGGCATTTGCAGAGCGTGAATGTCTGTGCGGCAGCGAATGGAGTTCCAAGGGACAGTGAAAACCAGGTAGACCTTTCAGTGCTGGCAGCTTTCGTGTGGGCGCAATCGCTGGACGTTTCGAATTTGGCAGCCGGGCTCTGCGACAGTCACGTAGGCATTGTTGCATCATAACCAACCAAGGCTTTTGAAGAGCGCGAATGTCTGTGCGGCAGCGAATGCAGTTCCAAGGGACAGTGAAAACCAGGTAGACCTTTCAGTGCTGGCAGCTTTCGTGTGGGCGCAATCGCTGGACGTTGAGAATTTGGCAGCCGGGCTCTGCCAGAGTCACATAGGCATTGTTGCATCATAACCAACCAAGGCATTTGCAGAGCGCGAATGTCTGTGCGGCAGCGAATGCAGTTCCAAGGGACAGTGAAAACCAGGTAGACCTTTCAGTGCTGGCAGCTTTCGTGTGGGCGCAATCGCTGGACGTTTCGAATTTGGCAGCCGGGCTCTGCCAGAGTCACATAGGCATTGTTGCATCATAACCAACCAAGGCATTTGCAGAGCACGAATGTCTGTGCGGCAGCGAATGCAGTTCCAAGGGACAGTGAAAACCAGGTAGACCTTTCAGTGCTGGCAGCTTTCGTGTGGGCGCAATCGCTGGACGTTTCGAATTTGGCAGCCGGGCTCTGCCAGAGTCACATAGGCATTGTTGCATCATAACCAACCAAGGCATTTGCAGAGCACGAATGTCTGTGCGGCAGCGAATGCAGTTCCAAGGGACAGTGAAAACCAGGTAGAGCTTTCAGTGCTGGCAGCTTTCGTGTGGGCGCAATCGCTGGACGTTGAGAATTTGGCAGCCGGGCTCTGCCAGAGTCACATAGGCATTGTTGCATCATAACCAACCAAGGCTTTTGCAGAGCGCGAATGTCTGTGCGGCAGCGAATGCAGTTCCAAGGGACAGTGAAAACCAGGTAGACCTTTCAGTGCTGGCAGCTTTCGTGTGGGCGCAATCGCTGGACGTTTCGAATTTGGCAGCCGGGCTCTGCGACAGTCACATAGGCATTGTTGCATCATAACCAACCAAGGCATTTGCAGAGCACGAATGTCTGTGCGGCAGCGAATGCAGTTCCAAGGGACAGTGAAAACCAGGTAGACCTTTCAGTGCTGGCAGCTTTCGTGTGGGCGCAATCGCTGGACGTTGAGAATTTGGCAGCCGGGCTCTGCCAGAGTCACATAGGCATTGTTGCATCATAACCAACCAGGGCATTTGCAGAGCGCGAATGTCTGTGCGGCAGCGAATGGAGTTCCAAGGGACAGTGAAAACCAGGTAGACCTTTCAGTGCTGGCAGCTTTCGCGTGGGCGCAATCGCTGGACGTTTCGAATTTGGCAGCCTGGCTCTGCGACAGTCACATAGGCATTGTTGCATCATAACCAAACAAGGCTTTTGCAGAGCGCGAATGTCTGTGCGGCAGCGAATGCAGTTCCAAGGGACAGTGAAAGCCAGGTAGAGCTTTCAGTGCTGGCAGCTTTCGTGTGGGTGCAATCGCTGGACGTTTCGAATTTGGCAGCCGGGCTCTGCCAGAGTCACATAGGCATTGTTGCATCATAACCAACCAAGGCATTTGCAGAGCACGAATGTCTGTGCGGCAGCGAATGCAGTTGCAAGGGACAGTGAAAACCAGGTAGACCTTTCAGTGCTGGCAGCTTTCGTGTGGGCGCAATCGCTGGACGTTTCGAATTTGGCAGCCGGGCTCTGCGACAGTCACATAGGCATTGTTGCATCATAACCAACCAAGGCATTTGCAGAGCACGAATGTCTGTGCGGCAGCGAATGCAGTTCCAAGGGACAGTGAAAACCAGGTAGAGCTTGCAGTGCTGGCAGCTTTCGTGTGGGCGCAATCGCTGGACGTTTCGAATTTGGCAGCCGGGCTCTGCCAGAGTCACATAGGCATTGTTGCATCATAACCAACCAAGGCATTTGCAGAGCACGAATGTCTGTGCGGCAGCGAATGCAGTTCCAAGGGACAGTGAAAACCAGGTAGACCTTTCAGTGCTGGCAGCTTTCGTGTGGGTGCAATTGCTGGACGTTGAGAATTTGGCAGCCGGGCTCTGCCAGAGTCACATAGGCATTGTTGCATCATAACCAACCAAGGCTTTTGCATAGCACGAATGTCTGTGCGGCAGCGAATGCAGTTCCAAGGGACAGTGAAAACCAGGTAGAGCTTTCAGTGCTGGCAGCTTTCGTGTGGGCGCAATCGCTGGACGTTTCGAATTTGGCAGCCGGGCTCTGCGACAGTCACATAGGCATTGTTGCATCATAACCAACCAAGGCATTTGCAGAGCACGAATGTCTGTGCGGCAGCGAATGCAGTTCCAAGGGACAGTGAAAACCAGGTAGACCTTTCAGTGCTGGCAGCTTTCGTGTGGGCGCAATCGCTGGACGTTGAGAATTTGGCAGCCGGGCTCTGCCAGAGTCACATAGGCATTGTTGCATCATAACCAACCAAGGCATTTGCAGAGCACGAATGTCTGTGCGGCAGCGAATGCAGTTCCAAGGGACAGTGAAAACCAGGTAGACCTTTCAGTGCTGGCAGCTTTCGTGTGGGTGCAATCGCTGGACGTTGAGAATTTGGCAGCCGGGCTCTGCGACAGTCACATAGGCATTGTTGCATCATAACCAACCAAGGCTTTTGCATAGCACGAATGTCTGTGCGGCAGCGAATGCAGTTCCAAGGGACAGTGAAAACAAGGTAGACCTTTCAGTGCTGGCAGCTTTCGTGTGGGCGCAATCGCTGGACGTTTCGAATTTGGCAGCCGGGCTCTGCCAGAGTCACATAGGCATTGTTGCATCATAACCAACCAAGGCTTTTGCAGAGCGCGAATGTCTGTGCGGCAGCGAATGCAGTTCCAAGGGACAGTGAAAACCAGGTAGAGCTTTCCGTGCTGGCAGCTTTCGTGTGGGCGCAATCGCTGGACGTTTCGAATTTGGCAGCCGGGCTCTGCGACAGTCACATAGGCATTGTTGCATCATAACCAACCAAAGCTTTTGTAGAGCGCGAATGTCTGTGCGGCAGCGAATGCAGTTCCAAGGGACAGTGAAAACCAGGTAGACCTTTCAGTGCTGGCAGCTTTCGTGTGGGCGCAATCGCTGGACGTTGAGAATTTGGCAGCCGGGCTCTGCGACAGTCACATAGGCATTGTTGCATCATAACCAACCAAGGCATTTGCAGAGCGCGAATGTCTGTGCGGCAGCGAATGCAGTTCCAAGGGACAGTGAAAACCAGGTAGAGCTTTCAGTGCTGGCAGCTTTCGTGTGGGCGCAATCGCTGGACGTCGAGAATTTGGCAGCCGGGCTCTGCCAGAGTCACATAGGCATTGTTGCATCATAACCAACCAGGGCATTTTCAGAGCGCAAATGTCTGTGCGGCAGCGAATGCAGTTCCAAGGGACAGTGAAAACCAGGTAGACCTTTCAGTGCTGGCAGCTTTCGTGTGGGCGCAATCGCTGGACATTTCGAATTTGGCAGCCGGGCTCTGCAGAGTCACATAGGCATTGTTGCATCATAACCAACCAAGGCATTTGCAGAGCGCGAATGTCTGTGCGGCAGCGAATGCAGTTCCAAGGGACAGTGAAAACCCGGTAGACCTTTCAGTGCTGGCAGCTTTCGTGTGGGCGCAATCGCTGGACGTTTCGAATTTGGCAGCCGGGCTCTGCGACAGTCACGTAGGCATTGTTGCATCATAACCAACCAAGGCATTTGCCGAGCACGAATGTCTGTGCGGCAGCGAATGCAGTTCCAAGGGACAGTAAAAACCAGGTAGAGCTTTCAGTGCTGGCAGTATTCGTGTGGGCGCAATCGCTGGACGTTGAGAATTTGGCAGCCGGGCTCTGCCAGAGTCACATAGGCATTGTTGCATCATAACCAACCAAGGCATTTGCAGAGCGCGAATGTCTGTGCGGCAGCGAATGCAGTTCCAAGGGACAGTGAACACCAGGTAGAACTTGCAGTGCTGGCAGCTTTCGTGTGGGCGCAATCGCTGGACGTTTCAAATTTGGCAGCCCGGCTCTGCGACAGTCACATAGGCATTGTTGCATCATAACCAACCAAGGCATTTGCAGAGCACGAATGTCTGTGCGGCAGCGAATGCAGTTCCAAGGGACAGTGAAAACCAGGTAGACCTCTCAGTGCTGGCAGTATTCGTGTGGGCGCAATCGCTGGACGTTTCGAATTTGGCAGCCGGGCTCTGCCAGAGTCACATAGGCATTGTTGCATCATAACCAACCAAGGCATTTGCAGAGCACGAATGTCTGTGCGGCAGCGAATGCAGTTCCAAGGGACAGTGAAAACCAGGTAGAGCTTTCCGTGCTGGCAGCTTTCGTGTGGGCGCAATCGCTGGACGTTTCGAATTTGGCAGCCGGGCTCTGCGACAGTCACATAGGCATTGTTGCATCATAACCAACCAAAGCTTTTGTAGAGCGCGAATGTCTGTGCGGCAGCGAATGCAGTTCCAAGGGACAGTGAAAACCAGGTAGACCTTTCAGTGCTGGCAGCTTTCGTGTGGGCGCAATCGCTGGACGTTGAGAATTTGGCAGCCGGGCTCTGCGACAGTCACATAGGCATTGTTGCATCATAACCAACCAAGGCATTTGCAGAGCGCGAATGTCTGTGCGGCAGCGAATGCAGTTCCAAGGGACAGTGAAAACCAGGTAGACCTTTCAGTGCTGGCAGCTTTCGTGTGGGCGCAATCGCTGGACGTCGAGAATTTGGCAGCCGGGCTCTGCCAGAGTCACATAGGCATTGTTGCATCATAACCAACCAGGGCATTTTCAGAGCGCAAATGTCTGTGCGGCAGCGAATGCAGTTCCAAGGGACAGTGAAAACCAGGTAGACCTTTCAGTGCTGGCAGCTTTCGTGTGGGCGCAATCGCTGGACGTTTCGAATTTGGCAGCCGGGCTCTGCAGAGTCACATAGGCATTGTTGCATCATAACCAACCAAGGCTTTTGCATAGCGCGAATGTCTGTGCGGCAGCGAATGCAGTTCCAAGGGACAGTGAAAACCAGGTAGAGCTTTCAGTGCTGGCAGCTTTCGTGTGGGCGCAATCACTGGACGTTTCGAATTTGGCAGCCGGGGTCTGCCAGAGTCACATAGGCATTGTTGCATCATAACCAACCAAGGCATTTGCAGAGCGCGAATGTCTGTGCGGCAGCGAATGCAGTTCCAAGGGACAGTGAAAACCCGGTAGACCTTTCAGTGCTGGCAGCTTTCGTGTGGGCGCAATCGCTGGTCGTTTCGAATTTGGCAGCCGGGCTCTGCGACAGTCACGTAGGCATTGTTGCATCATAACCAACCAAGGCATTTGCCGAGCACGAATGTCTGTGCGGCAGCGAATGCAGTTCCAAGGGACAGTAAAAACCAGGTAGAGCTTTCAGTGCTGGCAGTATTCGTGTGGGCGCAATCGCTGGACGTTGAGAATTTGGCAGCCGGGCTCTGCCAGAGTCACATAGGCATTGTTGCATCATAACCAACCAAGGCATTTGCAGAGCGCGAATGTCTGTGCGGCAGCGAATGCAGTTCCAAGGGACAGTGAAAACCAGGTAGAGCTTTCAGTGCTGGCAGCTTTCGTGTGGGCGCAATCGCTGGACGTTTCGAATTTGGCAGCCGGACTCTGCCAGAGTCACATAGGCATTGTTGCATCATAACCAACCAGGGCATTTGCAGAGCGTGAATGTCTGTGCGGCAGCGAATGGAGTTCCAAGGGACAGTGAAAACCAGGTAGAGCTTGCAGTGCTGGCAGCTTTCGTGTGGGCGCAATCGCTGGACGTTTCGAATTTGGCAGCCGGGCTCTGCGACAGTCACGTAGGCATTGTTGCATCATAACCAACCAAGGCTTTTGAAGAGCGCGAATGTCTGTGCGGCAGCGAATGCAGTTCCAAGGGACAGTGAAAACCAGGTAGACCTTTCAGTGCTGGCAGCTTTCGTGTGGGCGCAATCGCTGGACGTTTCGAATTTGGCAGCCGGGCTCTGCCAGAGTCACATAGGCATTGTTGCATCATAACCAACCAAGGCATTTTCAGAGCGCGAATGTCTGTGCGGCAGCGAATGCAGTTCCAAGGGACAGTGAAAACCAGGTAGACCTTTCAGTGCTGGCAGCTTTCGTGTGGGCGCAATCGCTGGACGTTTCGAATTTGGCAGCCGGGCTCTGCCAGAGTCACATAGGCATTGTTGCATCATAACCAACCAAGGCATTTGCAGAGCACGAATGTCTGTGCGGCAGCGAATGCAGTTCCAAGGGACAGTGAAAACCAGGTAGACCTTTCAGTGCTGGCAGTATTCGTGTGGGCGCAATCGCTGGACGTTTCGAATTTGGCAGCCGGGCTCTGCGATAGTCACATAGGCATTGTTACATCATAACCAACCAAAGCTCTTGCGGACCGCGAATGTCTGTGCGGCAGCGAATGCAGTTCCAAGGGACAGTGAAAACCAGGTAGACCTTTCAGTGCTTGCAGTATTCGTGTGGGCGCAATCGCTGGACGTTGAGAATTTGGCAGCCGGGCTCTGCCAGAGTCACATAGGCATTGTTGCATCATAACCAACCAAGGCTTTTGCAGAGCGCGAATGTCTGTGCGGCAGCGAATGCAGTTCCAAGGGACAGTGAAAACCAGGTAGACCTTTCAGTGCTGGCAGCTTTCGTGTGGGCGCAATCGCTGGACGTTTCGAATTTGGCAGCCGGGCTCTGCGACAGTCACATAGGCATTGTTGCATCATAACCAACCAAGGCATTTGCAGAGCACGAATGTCTGTGCGGCAGCGAATGCAGTTCCAAGGGACAGTGAAAACCAGGTAGACCTTTCAGTGCTGGCAGCTTTCGTGTGGGCGCAATCGCTGGACGTTGAGAATTTGGCAGCCGGGCTCTGCCAGAGTCACATAGGCATTGTTGCATCATAACCAACCAGGGCATTTGCAGAGCGCGAATGTCTGTGCGGCAGCGAATGGAGTTCCAAGGGACAGTGAAAACCAGGTAGACCTTTCAGTGCTGGCAGCTTTCGCGTGGGCGCAATCGCTGGACGTTTCGAATTTGGCAGCCTGGCTCTGCGACAGTCACATAGGCATTGTTGCATCATAACCAAACAAGGCTTTTGCAGAGCGCAAATGTCTGTGCGGCAGCGAATGCAGTTCCAAGGGACAGTGAAAGCCAGGTAGAGCTTTCAGTGCTGGCAGCTTTCGTGTGGGTGCAATCGCTGGACGTTTCGAATTTGGCAGCCGGGCTCTGCCAGAGTCACATAGGCATTGTTGCATCATAACCAACCAAGGCATTTGCAGAGCACGAATGTCTGTGCGGCAGCGAATGCAGTTGCAAGGGACAGTGAAAACCAGGTAGACCTTTCAGTGCTGGCAGCTTTCGTGTGGGCGCAATCGCTGGACGTTTCGAATTTGGCAGCCGGGCTCTGCGACAGTCACATAGGCATTGTTGCATCATAACCAACCAAGGCATTTGCAGAGCACGAATGTCTGTGCGGCAGCGAATGCAGTTCCAAGGGACAGTGAAAACCAGGTAGAGCTTGCAGTGCTGGCAGCTTTCGTGTGGGCGCAATCGCTGGACGTTTCGAATTTGGCAGCCGGGCTCTGCCAGAGTCACATAGGCATTGTTGCATCATAACCAACCAAGGCATTTGCAGAGCACGAATGTCTGTGCGGCAGCGAATGCAGTTCCAAGGGACAGTGAAAACCAGGTAGACCTTTCAGTGCTGGCAGCTTTCGTGTGGGTGCAATCGCTGGACGTTGAGAATTTGGCAGCCGGGCTCTGCGACAGTCACATAGGCATTGTTGCATCATAACCAACCAAGGCTTTTGCATAGCACGAATGTCTGTGCGGCAGCGAATGCAGTTCCAAGGGACAGTGAAAACCAGGTAGAGCTTTCAGTGCTGGCAGCTTTCGTGTGGGCGCAATCGCTGGACGTTGAGAATTTGGCAGCCGGGCTCTGCGACAGTCACATAGGCATTGTTGCATCATAACCAACCAAGGCATTTGCAGAGCACGAATGTCTGTGCGGCAGCGAATGCAGTTCCAAGGGACAGTGAAAACCAGGTAGACCTTTCAGTGCTGGCAGCTTTCGTGTGGGCGCAATCGCTGGACGTTGAGAATTTGGCAGCCGGGCTCTGCCAGAGTCACATAGGCATTGTTGCATCATAACCAACCAAGGCATTTGCAGAGCACGAATGTCTGTGCGGCAGCGAATGCAGTTCCAAGGGACAGTGAAAACCAGGTAGACCTTTCAGTGCTGGCAGCTTTCGTGTGGGTGCAATCGCTGGACGTTGAGAATTTGGCAGCCGGGCTCTGCGACAGTCACGTAGGCATTGTTGCATCATAACCAACCAATGCTTTTGCATAGCACGAATGTCTGTGCGGCAGCGAATGCAGTTCCAAGGGACAGTGAAAACCAGGTAGAGCTTTCAGTGCTGGCAGCTTTCGTGTGGGCGCAATCGCTGGACGTTTCGAATTTGGCAGCCGGGCTCTGCGACAGTCACATAGGCATTGTTGCATCATAACCAACCAAGGCATTTGCAGAGCACGAATGTCTGTGCGGCAGCGAATGCAGTTCCAAGGGACAGTGAAAACCAGGTAGACCTTTCAGTGCTGGCAGCTTTCGTGTGGGCGCAATCGCTGGACGTTGAGAATTTGGCAGCCGGGCTCTGCCAGAGTCACATAGGCATTGTTGCATCATAACCAACCAGGGCATTTTCAGAGCGCGATTGTCTTTGCGGCAGCGAATGCAGTTCCAAGGGACAGTGAAAACCAGGTAGAGCTTTCAGTGCTGGCAGCTTTCGTGTGGGCGCAATCGCTGGACGTTTCGAATTTGGCAGCCGGGCTCTGCGACAGTCACGTAGGCATTGTTGCATCATAACCAACCAAGGCATTTGCCGAGCACGAATGTCTGTGCGGCAGCGAATGCAGTTCCAAGGGACAGTAAAAACCAGGTAGAGCTTTCAGTGCTGGCAGTATTCGTGTGGGCGCAATCGCTGGACGTTGAGAATTTGGCAGCCGGGCTCTGCCAGAGTCACATAGGCATTGTTGCATCATAACCAACCAAGGCATTTGCAGAGCGCGAATGTCTGTGCGGCAGCGAATGCAGTTCCAAGGGACAGTGAACACCAGGTAGAACTTGCAGTGCTGGCAGCTTTCGTGTGGGCGCAATCGCTGGACGTTTCAAATTTGGCAGCCCGGCTCTGCGACAGTCACATAGGCATTGTTGCATCATAACCAACCAAGGCATTTGCAGAACACGAATGTCTGTGCGGCAGCGAATGCAGTTCCAAGGGACAGTGAAAACCAGGTAGACCTCTCAGTGCTGGCAGTATTCGTGTGGGCGCAATCGCTGGACGTTTCGAATTTGGCAGCCGGGCTCTGCCAGAGTCACATAGGCATTGTTGCATCATAACCAACCAAGGCATTTGCAGAGCACGAATGTCTGTGCGGCAGCGAATGCAGTTCCAAGGGACAGTGAAAACCAGGTAGACCTTTCAGTGCTGGCAGCTTTCGTGTGGGCGCAATCGCTGGACGTTTCGAATTTGGCAGCCGGGCTCTGCCAGAGTCACATAGGCATTGTTGCATCATAACCAACCAAAGCTTTTGTAGAGCGCGAATGTCTGTGCGGCAGCGAATGCAGTTCCAAGGGACAGTGAAAACCAGGTAGACCTTTCAGTGCTGGCAGCTTTCGTGTGGGCGCAATCGCTGGACGTTGAGAATTTGGCAGCCGGGCTCTGCGACAGTCACATAGGCATTGTTGCATCATAACCAACCAAGGCATTTGCAGAGCGCGAATGTCTGTGCGGCAGCGAATGCAGTTCCAAGGGACAGTGAAAACCAGGTAGACCTTTCAGTGCTGGCAGCTTTCGTGTGGGCGCAATCGCTGGACGTCGAGAATTTGGCAGCCGGGCTCTGCCAGAGTCACATAGGCATTGTTGCATCATAACCAACCAGGGCATTTTCAGAGCGCAAATGTCTGTGCGGCAGCGAATGCAGTTCCAAGGGACAGTGAAAACCAGGTAGACCTTTCAGTGCTGGCAGCTTTCGTGTGGGCGCAATCGCTGGACGTTTCGAATTTGGCAGCCGGGCTCTGCAGAGTCACATAGGCATTGTTGCATCATAACCAACCAAGGCTTTTGCATAGCGCGAATGTCTGTGCGGCAGCGAATGCAGTTCCAAGGGACAGTGAAAACCAGGTAGAGCTTTCAGTGCTGGCAGCTTTCGTGTGGGCGCAATCACTGGACGTTTCGAATTTGGCAGCCGGGGTCTGCCAGAGTCACATAGGCATTGTTGCATCATAACCAACCAAGGCATTTGCAGAGCGCGAATGTCTGTGCGGCAGCGAATGCAGTTCCAAGGGACAGTGAAAACCCGGTAGACCTTTCAGTGCTGGCAGCTTTCGTGTGGGCGCAATCGCTGGTCGTTTCGAATTTGGCAGCCGGGCTCTGCGACAGTCACGTAGGCATTGTTGCATCATAACCAACCAAGGCATTTGCCGAGCACGAATGTCTGTGCGGCAGCGAATGCAGTTCCAAGGGACAGTAAAAACCAGGTAGAGCTTTCAGTGCTGGCAGTATTCGTGTGGGCGCAATCGCTGGACGTTGAGAATTTGGCAGCCGGGCTCTGCCAGAGTCACATAGGCATTGTTGCATCATAACCAACCAAGGCATTTGCAGAGCGCGAATGTCTGTGCGGCAGCGAATGCAGTTCCAAGGGACAGTGAAAACCAGGTAGAGCTTTCAGTGCTGGCAGCTTTCGTGTGGGCGCAATCGCTGGACGTTTCGAATTTGGCAGCCGGACTCTGCCAGAGTCACATAGGCATTGTTGCATCATAACCAACCAGGGCATTTGCAGAGCGTGAATGTCTGTGCGGCAGCGAATGGAGTTCCAAGGGACAGTGAAAACCAGGTAGAGCTTGCAGTGCTGGCAGCTTTCGTGTGGGCGCAATCGCTGGACGTTTCGAATTTGGCAGCCGGGCTCTGCGACAGTCACGTAGGCATTGTTGCATCATAACCAACCAAGGCTTTTGAAGAGCGCGAATGTCTGTGCGGCAGCGAATGCAGTTCCAAGGGACAGTGAAAACCAGGTAGACCTTTCAGTGCTGGCAGCTTTCGTGTGGGCGCAATCGCTGGACGTTTCGAATTTGGCAGCCGGGCTCTGCCAGAGTCACATAGGCATTGTTGCATCATAACCAACCAAGGCATTTTCAGAGCGCGAATGTCTGTGCGGCAGCGAATGCAGTTCCAAGGGACAGTGAAAACCAGGTAGACCTTTCAGTGCTGGCAGCTTTCGTGTGGGCGCAATCGCTGGACGTTTCGAATTTGGCAGCCGGGCTCTGCCAGAGTCACATAGGCATTGTTGCATCATAACCAACCAAGGCATTTGCAGAGCACGAATGTCTGTGCGGCAGCGAATGCAGTTCCAAGGGACAGTGAAAACCAGGTAGACCTTTCAGTGCTGGCAGTATTCGTGTGGGCGCAATCGCTGGACGTTTCGAATTTGGCAGCCGGGCTCTGCGATAGTCACATAGGCATTGTTACATCATAACCAACCAAAGCTCTTGCGGACCGCGAATGTCTGTGCGGCAGCGAATGCAGTTCCAAGGGACAGTGAAAACCAGGTAGACCTTTCAGTGCTTGCAGTATTCGTGTGGGCGCAATCGCTGGACGTTGAGAATTTGGCAGCCGGGCTCTGCCAGAGTCACATAGGCATTGTTGCATCATAACCAACCAAGGCTTTTGCAGAGCGCGAATGTCTGTGCGGCAGCGAATGCAGTTCCAAGGGACAGTGAAAACCAGGTAGACCTTTCAGTGCTGGCAGCTTTCGTGTGGGCGCAATCGCTGGACGTTTCGAATTTGGCAGCCGGGCTCTGCGACAGTCACATAGGCATTGTTGCATCATAACCAACCAAGGCATTTGCAGAGCACGAATGTCTGTGCGGCAGCGAATGCAGTTCCAAGGGACAGTGAAAACCAGGTAGACCTTTCAGTGCTGGCAGCTTTCGTGTGGGCGCAATCGCTGGACGTTGAGAATTTGGCAGCCGGGCTCTGCCAGAGTCACATAGGCATTGTTGCATCATAACCAACCAGGGCATTTGCAGAGCGCGAATGTCTGTGCGGCAGCGAATGGAGTTCCAAGGGACAGTGAAAACCAGGTAGACCTTTCAGTGCTGGCAGCTTTCGCGTGGGCGCAATCGCTGGACGTTTCGAATTTGGCAGCCTGGCTCTGCGACAGTCACATAGGCATTGTTGCATCATAACCAAACAAGGCTTTTGCAGAGCGCAAATGTCTGTGCGGCAGCGAATGCAGTTCCAAGGGACAGTGAAAGCCAGGTAGAGCTTTCAGTGCTGGCAGCTTTCGTGTGGGTGCAATCGCTGGACGTTTCGAATTTGGCAGCCGGGCTCTGCCAGAGTCACATAGGCATTGTTGCATCATAACCAACCAAGGCATTTGCAGAGCACGAATGTCTGTGCGGCAGCGAATGCAGTTGCAAGGGACAGTGAAAACCAGGTAGACCTTTCAGTGCTGGCAGCTTTCGTGTGGGCGCAATCGCTGGACGTTTCGAATTTGGCAGCCGGGCTCTGCGACAGTCACATAGGCATTGTTGCATCATAACCAACCAAGGCATTTGCAGAGCACGAATGTCTGTGCGGCAGCGAATGCAGTTCCAAGGGACAGTGAAAACCAGGTAGAGCTTGCAGTGCTGGCAGCTTTCGTGTGGGCGCAATCGCTGGACGTTTCGAATTTGGCAGCCGGGCTCTGCCAGAGTCACATAGGCATTGTTGCATCATAACCAACCAAGGCATTTGCAGAGCACGAATGTCTGTGCGGCAGCGAATGCAGTTCCAAGGGACAGTGAAAACCAGGTAGACCTTTCAGTGCTGGCAGCTTTCGTGTGGGTGCAATCGCTGGACGTTGAGAATTTGGCAGCCGGGCTCTGCGACAGTCACATAGGCATTGTTGCATCATAACCAACCAAGGCTTTTGCATAGCACGAATGTCTGTGCGGCAGCGAATGCAGTTCCAAGGGACAGTGAAAACCAGGTAGAGCTTTCAGTGCTGGCAGCTTTCGTGTGGGCGCAATCGCTGGACGTTGAGAATTTGGCAGCCGGGCTCTGCGACAGTCACATAGGCATTGTTGCATCATAACCAACCAAGGCATTTGCAGAGCACGAATGTCTGTGCGGCAGCGAATGCAGTTCCAAGGGACAGTGAAAACCAGGTAGACCTTTCAGTGCTGGCAGCTTTCGTGTGGGCGCAATCGCTGGACGTTGAGAATTTGGCAGCCGGGCTCTGCCAGAGTCACATAGGCATTGTTGCATCATAACCAACCAAGGCATTTGCAGAGCACGAATGTCTGTGCGGCAGCGAATGCAGTTCCAAGGGACAGTGAAAACCAGGTAGACCTTTCAGTGCTGGCAGCTTTCGTGTGGGTGCAATCGCTGGACGTTGAGAATTTGGCAGCCGGGCTCTGCGACAGTCACGTAGGCATTGTTGCATCATAACCAACCAATGCTTTTGCATAGCACGAATGTCTGTGCGGCAGCGAATGCAGTTCCAAGGGACAGTGAAAACCAGGTAGAGCTTTCAGTGCTGGCAGCTTTCGTGTGGGCGCAATCGCTGGACGTTTCGAATTTGGCAGCCGGGCTCTGCGACAGTCACATAGGCATTGTTGCATCATAACCAACCAAGGCATTTGCAGAGCACGAATGTCTGTGCGGCAGCGAATGCAGTTCCAAGGGACAGTGAAAACCAGGTAGACCTTTCAGTGCTGGCAGCTTTCGTGTGGGCGCAATCGCTGGACGTTGAGAATTTGGCAGCCGGGCTCTGCCAGAGTCACATAGGCATTGTTGCATCATAACCAACCAGGGCATTTTCAGAGCGCGATTGTCTTTGCGGCAGCGAATGCAGTTCCAAGGGACAGTGAAAACCAGGTAGAGCTTTCAGTGCTGGCAGCTTTCGTGTGGGCGCAATCGCTGGACGTTTCGAATTTGGCAGCCGGGCTCTGCCAGAGTCACATAGGCATTGTTGCATCATAACCAACCAAGGCATTTGCAGAGCACGAATGTCTGTGCGGCAGCGAATGCAGTTCCAAGGGACAGTGAAAACCAGGTAGACCTTTCAGTGCTGGCAGCTTTCGTGTGGGCGCAATCGCTGGACGTTTCGAATTTGGCAGCCGGACTCTGCCAGAGTCACATAGGCATTGTTGCATCATAACCAACCAGGGCATTTGCAGAGCCTGAATGTCTGTGCGGCAGCGAATGGAGTTCCAAGGGACAGTGAAAACCAGGTAGACCTTTCAGTGCTGGCAGCTTTCGTGTGGGCGCAATCGCTGGACGTTTCGAATTTGGCAGCCGGGCTCTGCGACAGTCACGTAGGCATTGTTGCATCATAACCAACCAAGGCTTTTGAAGAGCGCGAATGTCTGTGCGGCAGCGAATGCAGTTCCAAGGGACAGTGAAAACCAGGTAGACCTTTCAGTGCTGGCAGCTTTCGTGTGGGCGCAATCGCTGGACGTTTCGAATTTGGCAGCCGGGCTCTGCCAGAGTCACATAGGCATTGTTGCATCATAACCAACCAAGGCATTTGCAGAGCACGAATGTCTGTGCGGCAGCGAATGCAGTTCCAAGGGACAGTGAAAACCAGGTAGACCTTTCAGTGCTGGCAGTATTCGTGTGGGCGCAATCGCTGGACGTTTCGAATTTGGCAGCCGGGCTCTGCGATAGTCACATAGGCATTGTTACATCATAACCAACCAAAGCTCTTGCGGACCGCGAATGTCTGTGCGGCAGCGAATGCAGTTCCAAGGGACAGTGAAAACCAGGTAGACCTTTCAGTGCTTGCAGTATTCGTGTGGGCGCAATCGCTGGACGTTGAGAATTTGGCAGCCGGGCTCTGCCAGAGTCACATAGGCATTGTTGCATCATAACCAACCAAGGATTTTGCAGAGCGCGAATGTCTGTGCGGCAGCGAATGCAGTTCCAAGGGACAGTGAAAACCAGGTAGAGCTTTCAGTGCTGGCAGCTTTCGTGTGGGCGCAATCGCTGGACGTTTCGAATTTGGCAGCCGGGCTCTGCCAGAGTCACATAGGCATTGTTGCATCATAACCAACCAAGGCATTTGCAGAGCATGAATGTCTGTGCGGCAGCGAATGCAGTTCCAAGGGACAGTGAAAACCAGGTAGACCTTTCAGTGCTGGCAGCTTTCGTGTGGGCGCAATCGCTGGACGTTGAGAATTTGGCAGCCGGGCTCTGCCAGAGTCACATAGGCATTGTTGCATCATAACCAACCAGGGCATTTGCAGAGCGCGAATGTCTGTGCGGCAGCGAATGGAGTTCCAAGGGACAGTGAAAACCAGGTAGACCTTTCAGTGCTGGCAGCTTTCGCGTGGGCGCAATCGCTGGACGTTTCGAATTTGGCAGCCTGGCTCTGCGACAGTCACATAGGCATTGTTGCATCATAACCAAACAAGGCTTTTGCAGAGCGCGAATGTCTGTGCGGCAGCGAATGCAGTTCCAAGGGACAGTGAAAGCCAGGTAGAGCTTTCAGTGCTGGCAGCTTTCGTGTGGGTGCAATCGCTGGACGTTTCGAATTTGGCAGCCGGGCTCTGCCAGAGTCACATAGGCATTGTTGCATCATAACCAACCAAGGCATTTGCAGAGCACGAATGTCTGTGCGGCAGCGAATGCAGTTGCAAGGGACAGTGAAAACCAGGTAGACCTTTCAGTGCTGGCAGCTTTCGTGTGGGCGCAATCGCTGGACGTTTCGAATTTGGCAGCCGGGCTCTGCGACAGTCACATAGGCATTGTTGCATCATAACCAACCAAGGCATTTGCAGAGCACGAATGTCTGTGCGGCAGCGAATGCAGTTCCAAGGGACAGTGAAAACCAGGTAGTGCTTGCAGTGCTGGCAGCTTTCGTGTGGGCGCAATCGCTGGACGTTTCGAATTTGGCAGCCGGGCTCTGCCAGAGTCACATAGGCATTGTTGCATCATAACCAACCAAGGCATTTGCAGAGCACGAATGTCTGTGCGGCAGCGAATGCAGTTCCAAGGGACAGTGAAAACCAGGTAGACCTTTCAGTGCTGGCAGCTTTCGTGTGGGTGCAATCGCTGGACGTTGAGAATTTGGCAGCCGGGCTCTGCGACAGTCACATAGGCATTGTTGCATCATAACCAACCAAGGCTTTTGCATAGCACGAATGTCTGTGCGGCAGTGAATGCAGTTCCAAGGGACAGTGAAAACCAGGTAGAACTTTCAGTGCTGGCAGCTTTCGTGTGGGCGCAATCGCTGGACGTTTCGAATTTGGCAGCCGGGCTCTGCGACAGTCACATAGGCATTGTTGCATCATAACCAACCAAGGCATTTGCAGAGCACGAATGTCTGTGCGGCAGCGAATGCAGTTCCAAGGGACAGTGAAAACCAGGTAGACCTTTCAGTGCTGGCAGCTTTCGTGTGGGCGCAATCGCTGGACGTTGAGAATTTGGCAGCCGGGCTCTGCCAGAGTCACATAGGCATTGTTGCATCATAACCAACCAAGGCATTTGCAGAGCACGAATGTCTGTGCGGCAGCGAATGCAGTTCCAAGGGACAGTGAAAACCAGGTAGACCTTTCAGTGCTGGCAGCTTTCGTGTGGGTGCAATCGCTGGACGTTGAGAATTTGGCAGCCGGGCTCTGCGACAGTCACATAGGCATTGTTGCATCATAACCAACCAAGGCTTTTGCATAGCACGAATGTCTGTGCGGCAGCGAATGCAGTTCCAAGGGACAGTGAAAACCAGGTAGAGCTTTCAGTGCTGGCAGCTTTCGTGTGGGCGCAATCGCTGGACGTTTCGAATTTGGCAGCCGGGCTCTGCGACAGTCACATAGGCATTGTTGCATCATAACCAACCAAGGCATTTGCAGAGCACGAATGTCTGTGCGGCAGCGAATGCAGTTCCAAGGGACAGTGAAAACCAGGTAGACCTCTCAGTGCTGGCAGTATTCGTGTGGGCGCAATCGCTGGACGTTGAGAATTTGGCAGCCGGGCTCTGCCAGAGTCACATAGGCATTGTTGCATCATAACCAACCAAGGCTTTTGCAGAGCACGAATGTCTGTGCGGCAGCGAATGCAGTTCCAAGGGACAGTGAAAACCAGGTAGACCTTTCAGTGCTGGCAGCTTTCGTGTGGGCGCAATCGCTGGACGTTTCGAATTTGGCAGCCGGGCTCTGCGACAGTCACATAGGCATTGTTGCATCATAACCAACCAGGGCATTTGCAGAGCACGAATGTCTGTGCGGCAGCGAATGCAGTTCCAAGGGACAGTGAAAACCAGGTAGAGCTTTCAGTGCTGGCAGCTTTCGTGTGGGCGCAATCGCTGGACGTTTCGCATTTGGCAGCCGGGCTCTGCCAGAGTCACATAGGCATTGTTGCATCATAACCAACCAGGGCATTTGCAGAGCGTGAATGTCTGTGCGGCAGCGAATGCAGTTCCAAGGGACAGTGAAAACCAGGTAGACCTTTCAGTGCTGGCAGCTTTCGTGTGGGCGCAATCGCTGGACGTTTCGAATTTGGCAGCCGGGCTCTGCGACAGTCACATAGGCATTGTTGCATCATAACCAACCAAGGCATTTGCAGAGCACGAATGTCTGTGCGGCAGCGAATGCAGTTCCAAGGGACAGTGAAAACCAGGTAGACCTTTCAGTGCTGGCAGCTTTCGTGTGGGCGCAATCGCTGGACGTTTCGAATTTGGCAGCCGGGCTCTGCCAGAGTCACATAGGCATTGTTGCATCATAACCAACCAGGGCATTCTCAGAGCGCGATTGTCTTTGCGGCAGCGAATGCAGTTCCAAGGGACAGTGAAAACCAGGTAGACCTTTCAGTGCTGGCAGCTTTCGTGTGGGCGCAATCGCTGGACGTTTCGAATTTGGCAGCCGGGCTCTGCCAGAGTCACATAGGCATTGTTGCATCATAACCAACCAAGGCTTTTGCAGAGCGCGAATGTCTGTGCGGCAGCGAATGCAGTTCCAAGGGACAGTGAAAACCAGGTAGACCTTTCAGTGCTGGCAGCTTTCGTGTGGGCGCAATCGCTGGACGTCGAGAATTTGGCAGCCGGGCTCTGCGACAGTCACATAGGCATTGTTGCATCATAACCAACCAAAGCTTTTGTAGAGCGCGAATGTCTGTGCGGCAGCGAATGCAGTTCCAAGGGACAGTGAAAACCAGGTAGACCTTTCAGTGCTGGCAGCTTTCGTGTGGGCGCAATCGCTGGACGTTGAGAATTTGGCAGCCGGGCTCTGCGACAGTCACATAGGCATTGTTGCATCATAACCAACCAAGGCATTTGCAGAGCGCGAATGTCTGTGCGGCAGCGAATGCAGTTCCAAGGGACAGTGAAAACCAGGTAGACCTTTCAGTGCTGGCAGCTTTCGTGTGGGCGCAATCGCTGGACGTCGAGAATTTGGCAGCCGGGCTCTGCCAGAGTCACATAGGCATTGTTGCATCATAACCAACCAGGGCATTTTCAGAGCGCAAATGTCTGTGCGGCAGCGAATGCAGTTCCAAGGGACAGTGAAAACCAGGTAGACCTTTCAGTGCTGGCAGCTTTCGTGTGGGCACAATCGCTGGACGTTTCGAATTTGGCAGCCGGGCTCTGCAGAGTCACATAGGCATTGTTGCATCATAACCAACCAAGGCTTTTGCATAGCGCGAATGTCTGTGCGGCAGCGAATGCAGTTCCAAGGGACAGTGAAAACCAGGTAGAGCTTTCAGTGCTGGCAGCTTTCGTGTGGGCGCAATCACTGGACGTTTCGAATTTGGCAGCCGGGGTCTGCCAGAGTCACATAGGCATTGTTGCATCATAACCAACCAAGGCATTTGCAGAGCGCGAATGTCTGTGCGGCAGCGAATGCAGTTCCAAGGGACAGTGAAAACCCGGTAGACCTTTCAGTGCTGGCAGCTTTCGTGTGGGCGCAATCGCTGGACGTTTCGAATTTGGCAGCCGGGATCTGCGACAGTCACGTAGGCATTGTTGCATCATAACCAACCAAGGCATTTGCCGAGCACGAATGTCTGTGCGGCAGCGAATGCAGTTCCAAGGGACAGTAAAAACCAGGTAGAGCTTTCAGTGCTGGCAGTATTCGTGTGGGCGCAATCGCTGGACGTTGAGAATTTGGCAGCCGGGCTCTGCCAGAGTCACATAGGCATTGTTGCATCATAACCAACCAAGGCATTTGCAGAGCGCGAATGTCTGTGCGGCAGCGAATGCAGTTCCAAGGGACAGTGAACACCAGGTAGAACTTGCAGTGCTGGCAGCTTTCATGTGGGCGCAATCGCTGGACGTTTCAAATTTGGCAGCCCGGCTCTGCGACAGTCACATAGGCATTGTTGCATCATAACCAACCAAGGCATTTGCAGAGCACGAATGTCTGTGCGGCAGCGAATGCAGTTCCAAGGGACAGTGAAAACAAGGTAGACCTCTCAGTGCTGGCAGTATTCGTGTGGGCGCAATCGCTGGACGTTTCGAATTTGGCAGCCGGGCTCTGCCAGAGTCACATAGGCATTGTTGCATCATAACCAACCAAGGCATTTGCAGAGCACGAATGTCTGTGCGGCAGCGAATGCAGTTCCAAGGGACAGTGAAAACCAGGTAGACCTTTCAGTGCTGGCAGCTTTCGTGTGGGCGCAATCGCTGGACGTTTCGAATTTGGCAGCCGGGCTCTGCCAGAGTCACATAGGCATTGTTGCATCATAACCAACCAAGGCATTTGCAGAGCACGAATGTCTGTGCGGCAGCGAATGCAGTTCCAAGGGACAGTGAAAACCAGGTAGAGCTTTCAGTGCTGGCAGCTTTCGTGTGGGCGCAATCGCTGGACGTTTCGAATTTGGCAGCCGGACTCTGCCAGAGTCACATAGGCATTGTTGCATCATAACCAACCAGGGCATTTGCAGAGCGTGAATGTCTGTGCGGCAGCGAATGGAGTTCCAAGGGACAGTGAAAACCAGGTAGACCTTTCAGTGCTGGCAGCTTTCGTGTGGGCGCAATCGCTGGACGTTTCGAATTTGGCAGCCGGGCTCTGCGACAGTCACGTAGGCATTGTTGCATCATAACCAACCAAGGCTTTTGAAGAGCGCGAATGTCTGTGCGGCAGCGAATGCAGTTCCAAGGGACAGTGAAAACCAGGTAGACCTTTCAGTGCTGGCAGCTTTCGTGTGGGCGCAATCGCTGGACGTTGAGAATTTGGCAGCCGGGCTCTGCCAGAGTCACATAGGCATTGTTGCATCATAACCAACCAAGGCATTTGCAGAGCGCGAATGTCTGTGCGGCAGCGAATGCAGTTCCAAGGGACAGTGAAAACCAGGTAGACCTTTCAGTGCTGGCAGCTTTCGTGTGGGCGCAATCGCTGGACGTTTCGAATTTGGCAGCCGGGCTCTGCCAGAGTCACATAGGCATTGTTGCATCATAACCAACCAAGGCATTTGCAGAGCACGAATGTCTGTGCGGCAGCGAATGCAGTTCCAAGGGACAGTGAAAACCAGGTAGACCTTTCAGTGCTGGCAGCTTTCGTGTGGGCGCAATCGCTGGACGTTTCGAATTTGGCAGCCGGACTCTGCCAGAGTCACATAGGCATTGTTGCATCATAACCAACCAGGGCATTTGCAGAGCCTGAATGTCTGTGCGGCAGCGAATGCAGTTCCAAGGGACAGTGAAAACCAGGTAGACCTTTCAGTGCTGGCAGCTTTCGTGTGGGCGCAATCGCTGGACGTTTCGAATTTGGCAGCCGGGCTCTGCGACAGTCACGTAGGCATTGTTGCATCATAACCAACCAAGGCTTTTGAAGAGCGCGAATGTCTGTGCGGCAGCGAATGCAGTTCCAAGGGACAGTGAAAACCAGGTAGACCTTTCAGTGCTGGCAGCTTTCGTGTGGGCGCAATCGCTGGACGTTTCGAATTTGGCAGCCGGGCTCTGCCAGAGTCACATAGGCATTGTTGCATCATAACCAACCAAGGCATTTGCAGAGCACGAATGTCTGTGCGGCAGCGAATGCAGTTCCAAGGGACAGTGAAAACCAGGTAGACCTTTCAGTGCTGGCAGTATTCGTGTGGGCGCAATCGCTGGACGTTTCGAATTTGGCAGCCGGGCTCTGCGATAGTCACATAGGCATTGTTACATCATAACCAACCAAAGCTCTTGCGGACCGCGAATGTCTGTGCGGCAGCGAATGCAGTTCCAAGGGACAGTGAAAACCAGGTAGACCTTTCAGTGCTTGCAGTATTCGTGTGGGCGCAATCGCTGGACGTTGAGAATTTGGCAGCCGGGCTCTGCCAGAGTCACATAGGCATTGTTGCATCATAACCAACCAAGGATTTTGCAGAGCGCGAATGTCTGTGCGGCAGCGAATGCAGTTCCAAGGGACAGTGAAAACCAGGTAGACCTTTCAGTGCTGGCAGCTTTCGTGTGGGCGCAATCGCTGGACGTTGAGAATTTGGCAGCCGGGCTCTGCCAGAGTCACATAGGCATTGTTGCATCATAACCAACCAAGGCATTTGCAGAGCATGAATGTCTGTGCGGCAGCGAATGCAGTTCCAAGGGACAGTGAAAACCAGGTAGACCTTTCAGTGCTGGCAGCTTTCGTGTGGGCGCAATCGCTGGACGTTGAGAATTTGGCAGCCGGGCTCTGCCAGAGTCACATAGGCATTGTTGCATCATAACCAACCAGGGCATTTGCAGAGCGCGAATGTCTGTGCGGCAGCGAATGGAGTTCCAAGGGACAGTGAAAACCAGGTAGACCTTTCAGTGCTGGCAGCTTTCGCGTGGGCGCAATCGCTGGACGTTTCGAATTTGGCAGCCTGGCTCTGCGACAGTCACATAGGCATTGTTGCATCATAACCAAACAAGGCTTTTGCAGAGCGCGAATGTCTGTGCGGCAGCGAATGCAGTTCCAAGGGACAGTGAAAGCCAGGTAGAGCTTTCAGTGCTGGCAGCTTTCGTGTGGGTGCAATCGCTGGACGTTTCGAATTTGGCAGCCGGGCTCTGCCAGAGTCACATAGGCATTGTTGCATCATAACCAACCAAGGCATTTGCAGAGCACGAATGTCTGTGCGGCAGCGAATGCAGTTGCAAGGGACAGTGAAAACCAGGTAGACCTTTCAGTGCTGGCAGCTTTCGTGTGGGCGCAATCGCTGGACGTTTCGAATTTGGCAGCCGGGCTCTGCGACAGTCACATAGGCATTGTTGCATCATAACCAACCAAGGCATTTGCAGAGCACGAATGTCTGTGCGGCAGCGAATGCAGTTCCAAGGGACAGTGAAAACCAGGTAGAGCTTGCAGTGCTGGCAGCTTTCGTGTGGGCGCAATCGCTGGACGTTTCGAATTTGGCAGCCGGGCTCTGCCAGAGTCACATAGGCATTGTTGCATCATAACCAACCAAGGCATTTGCAGAGCACGAATGTCTGTGCGGCAGCGAATGCAGTTCCAAGGGACAGTGAAAACCAGGTAGAACTTTCAGTGCTGGCAGCTTTCGTGTGGGTGCAATCGCTGGACGTGGAGAATTTGGCAGCCGGGCTCTGCGACAGTCACATAGGCATTGTTGCATCATAACCAACCAAGGCTTTTGCATAGCACGAATGTCTGTGCGGCAGTGAATGCAGTTCCAAGGGACAGTGAAAACCAGGTAGACCTTTCAGTGCTGGCAGCTTTCGTGTGGGCGCAATCGCTGGACGTTTCGAATTTGGCAGCCGGGCTCTGCGACAGTCACATAGGCATTGTTGCATCATAACCAACCAAGGCATTTGCAGAGCACGAATGTCTGTGCGGCAGCGAATGCAGTTCCAAGGGACAGTGAAAACCAGGTAGACCTTTCAGTGCTGGCAGCTTTCGTGTGGGCGCAATCGCTGGACGTTGAGAATTTGGCAGCCGGGCTCTGCCAGAGTCACATAGGCATTGTTGCATCATAACCAACCAAGGCATTTGCAGAGCACGAATGTCTGTGCGGCAGCGAATGCAGTTCCAAGGGACAGTGAAAACCAGGTAGACCTTTCAGTGCTGGCAGCTTTCGTGTGGGTGCAATCGCTGGACGTTGAGAATTTGGCAGCCGGGCTCTGCGACAGTCACATAGGCATTGTTGCATCATAACCAACCAAGGCTTTTGCATAGCACGAATGTCTGTGCGGCAGCGAATGCAGTTCCAAGGGACAGTGAAAACCAGGTAGAGCTTTCAGTGCTGGCAGCTTTCGTGTGGGCGCAATCGCTGGACGTTTCGAATTTGGCAGCCGGGCTCTGCGACAGTCACATAGGCATTGTTGCATCATAACCAACCAAGGCATTTGCAGAGCACGAATGTCTGTGCGGCAGCGAATGCAGTTCCAAGGGACAGTGAAAACCAGGTAGACCTCTCAGTGCTGGCAGTATTCGTGTGGGCGCAATCGCTGGACGTTGAGAATTTGGCAGCCGGGCTCTGCCAGAGTCACATAGGCATTGTTGCATCATAACCAACCAAGGCTTTTGCAGAGCACGAATGTCTGTGCGGCAGCGAATGCAGTTCCAAGGGACAGTGAAAACCAGGTAGACCTTTCAGTGCTGGCAGCTTTCGTGTGGGCGCAATCGCTGGACGTTTCGAATTTGGCAGCCGGGCTCTGCGACAGTCACATAGGCATTGTTGCATCATAACCAACCAGGGCATTTGCAGAGCACGAATGTCTGTGCGGCAGCGAATGCAGTTCCAAGGGACAGTGAAAACCAGGTAGAGCTTTCAGTGCTGGCAGCTTTCGTGTGGGCGCAATCGCTGGACGTTTCGCATTTGGCAGCCGGGCTCTGCCAGAGTCACATAGGCATTGTTGCATCATAACCAACCAGGGCATTTGCAGAGCGTGAATGTCTGTGCGGCAGCGAATGCAGTTCCAAGGGACAGTGAAAACCAGGTAGACCTTTCAGTGCTGGCAGCTTTCGTGTGGGCGCAATCGCTGGACGTTTCGAATTTGGCAGCCGGGCTCTGCGACAGTCACATAGGCATTGTTGCATCATAACCAACCAAGGCATTTGCAGAGCACGAATGTCTGTGCGGCAGCGAATGCAGTTCCAAGGGACAGTGAAAACCAGGTAGACCTTTCAGTGCTGGCAGCTTTCGTGTGGGCGCAATCGCTGGACGTTTCGAATTTGGCAGCCGGGCTCTGCCAGAGTCACATAGGCATTGTTGCATCATAACCAACCAGGGCATTTTCAGAGCGCGATTGTCTTTGCGGCAGCGAATGCAGTTCCAAGGGACAGTGAAAACAAGGTAGACCTTTCAGTGCTGGCAGCTTTCGTGTGGGCGCAATCGCTGGACGTTTCGAATTTGGCAGCCGGGCTCTGCCAGAGTCACATAGGCATTGTTGCATCATAACCAACCAAGGCTTTTGCAGAGCGCGAATGTCTGTGCGGCAGCGAATGCAGTTCCAAGGGACAGTGAAAACCAGGTAGACCTTTCAGTGCTGGCAGCTTTCGTGTGGGCGCAATCGCTGGACGTCGAGAATTTGGCAGCCGGGCTCTGCGACAGTCACATAGGCATTGTTGCATCATAACCAACCAAAGCTTTTGTAGAGCGCGAATGTCTGTGCGGCAGCGAATGCAGTTCCAAGGGACAGTGAAAACCAGGTAGACCTTTCAGTGCTGGCAGCTTTCGTGTGGGCGCAATCGCTGGACGTTGAGAATTTGGCAGCCGGGCTCTGCGACAGTCACATAGGCATTGTTGCATCATAACCAACCAAGGCATTTGCAGAGCGCGAATGTCTGTGCGGCAGCGAATGCAGTTCCAAGGGACAGTGAAAACCAGGTAGACCTTTCAGTGCTGGCAGCTTTCGTGTGGGCGCAATCGCTGGACGTCGAGAATTTGGCAGCCGGGCTCTGCCAGAGTCACATAGGCATTGTTGCATCATAACCAACCAGGGCATTTTCAGAGCGCAAATGTCTGTGCGGCAGCGAATGCAGTTCCAAGGGACAGTGAAAACCAGGTAGACCTTTCAGTGCTGGCAGCTTTCGTGTGGGCACAATCGCTGGACGTTTCGAATTTGGCAGCCGGGCTCTGCAGAGTCACATAGGCATTGTTGCATCATAACCAACCAAGGCTTTTGCATAGCGCGAATGTCTGTGCGGCAGCGAATGCAGTTCCAAGGGACAGTGAAAACCAGGTAGACCTTTCAGTGCTGGCAGCTTTCGTGTGGGCGCAATCGCTGGACGTTGAGAATTTGGCAGCCGGGCTCTGCCAGAGTCACATAGGCATTGTTGCATCATAACCAACCAAGGCATTTGCAGAGCGCGAATGTCTGTGCGGCAGCGAATGCAGTTCCAAGGGACAGTGAAAACCAGGTAGACCTTTCAGTGCTGGCAGCTTTCGTGTGGGCGCAATCGCTGGACGTTTCGAATTTGGCAGCCGGGCTCTGCCAGAGTCACATAGGCATTGTTGCATCATAACCAACCAAGGCATTTGCAGAGCACGAATGTCTGTGCGGCAGCGAATGCAGTTCCAAGGGACAGTGAAAACCAGGTAGACCTTTCAGTGCTGGCAGCTTTCGTGTGGGCGCAATCGCTGGACGTTTCGAATTTGGCAGCCGGACTCTGCCAGAGTCACATAGGCATTGTTGCATCATAACCAACCAGGGCATTTGCAGAGCCTGAATGTCTGTGCGGCAGCGAATGCAGTTCCAAGGGACAGTGAAAACCAGGTAGACCTTTCAGTGCTGGCAGCTTTCGTGTGGGCGCAATCGCTGGACGTTTCGAATTTGGCAGCCGGGCTCTGCGACAGTCACGTAGGCATTGTTGCATCATAACCAACCAAGGCTTTTGAAGAGCGCGAATGTCTGTGCGGCAGCGAATGCAGTTCCAAGGGACAGTGAAAACCAGGTAGACCTTTCAGTGCTGGCAGCTTTCGTGTGGGCGCAATCGCTGGACGTTTCGAATTTGGCAGCCGGGCTCTGCCAGAGTCACATAGGCATTGTTGCATCATAACCAACCAAGGCATTTGCAGAGCACGAATGTCTGTGCGGCAGCGAATGCAGTTCCAAGGGACAGTGAAAACCAGGTAGACCTTTCAGTGCTGGCAGTATTCGTGTGGGCGCAATCGCTGGACGTTTCGAATTTGGCAGCCGGGCTCTGCGATAGTCACATAGGCATTGTTACATCATAACCAACCAAAGCTCTTGCGGACCGCGAATGTCTGTGCGGCAGCGAATGCAGTTCCAAGGGACAGTGAAAACCAGGTAGACCTTTCAGTGCTTGCAGTATTCGTGTGGGCGCAATCGCTGGACGTTGAGAATTTGGCAGCCGGGCTCTGCCAGAGTCACATAGGCATTGTTGCATCATAACCAACCAAGGATTTTGCAGAGCGCGAATGTCTGTGCGGCAGCGAATGCAGTTCCAAGGGACAGTGAAAACCAGGTAGACCTTTCAGTGCTGGCAGCTTTCGTGTGGGCGCAATCGCTGGACGTTGAGAATTTGGCAGCCGGGCTCTGCCAGAGTCACATAGGCATTGTTGCATCATAACCAACCAAGGCATTTGCAGAGCATGAATGTCTGTGCGGCAGCGAATGCAGTTCCAAGGGACAGTGAAAACCAGGTAGACCTTTCAGTGCTGGCAGCTTTCGTGTGGGCGCAATCGCTGGACGTTGAGAATTTGGCAGCCGGGCTCTGCCAGAGTCACATAGGCATTGTTGCATCATAACCAACCAGGGCATTTGCAGAGCGCGAATGTCTGTGCGGCAGCGAATGGAGTTCCAAGGGACAGTGAAAACCAGGTAGACCTTTCAGTGCTGGCAGCTTTCGCGTGGGCGCAATCGCTGGACGTTTCGAATTTGGCAGCCTGGCTCTGCGACAGTCACATAGGCATTGTTGCATCATAACCAAACAAGGCTTTTGCAGAGCGCGAATGTCTGTGCGGCAGCGAATGCAGTTCCAAGGGACAGTGAAAGCCAGGTAGAGCTTTCAGTGCTGGCAGCTTTCGTGTGGGTGCAATCGCTGGACGTTTCGAATTTGGCAGCCGGGCTCTGCCAGAGTCACATAGGCATTGTTGCATCATAACCAACCAAGGCATTTGCAGAGCACGAATGTCTGTGCGGCAGCGAATGCAGTTGCAAGGGACAGTGAAAACCAGGTAGACCTTTCAGTGCTGGCAGCTTTCGTGTGGGCGCAATCGCTGGACGTTTCGAATTTGGCAGCCGGGCTCTGCGACAGTCACATAGGCATTGTTGCATCATAACCAACCAAGGCATTTGCAGAGCACGAATGTCTGTGCGGCAGCGAATGCAGTTCCAAGGGACAGTGAAAACCAGGTAGAGCTTGCAGTGCTGGCAGCTTTCGTGTGGGCGCAATCGCTGGACGTTTCGAATTTGGCAGCCGGGCTCTGCCAGAGTCACATAGGCATTGTTGCATCATAACCAACCAAGGCATTTGCAGAGCACGAATGTCTGTGCGGCAGCGAATGCAGTTCCAAGGGACAGTGAAAACCAGGTAGACCTTTCAGTGCTGGCAGCTTTCGTGTGGGTGCAATCGCTGGACGTGGAGAATTTGGCAGCCGGGCTCTGCGACAGTCACATAGGCATTGTTGCATCATAACCAACCAAGGCTTTTGCATAGCACGAATGTCTGTGCGGCAGTGAATGCAGTTCCAAGGGACAGTGAAAACCAGGTAGACCTTTCAGTGCTGGCAGCTTTCGTGTGGGCGCAATCGCTGGACGTTTCGAATTTGGCAGCCGGGCTCTGCGACAGTCACATAGGCATTGTTGCATCATAACCAACCAAGGCATTTGCAGAGCACGAATGTCTGTGCGGCAGCGAATGCAGTTCCAAGGGACAGTGAAAACCAGGTAGACCTTTCAGTGCTGGCAGCTTTCGTGTGGGCGCAATCGCTGGACGTTGAGAATTTGGCAGCCGGGCTCTGCCAGAGTCACATAGGCATTGTTGCATCATAACCAACCAAGGCATTTGCAGAGCACGAATGTCTGTGCGGCAGCGAATGCAGTTCCAAGGGACAGTGAAAACCAGGTAGACCTTTCAGTGCTGGCAGCTTTCGTGTGGGTGCAATCGCTGGACGTTGAGAATTTGGCAGCCGGGCTCTGCGACAGTCACATAGGCATTGTTGCATCATAACCAACCAAGGCTTTTGCATAGCACGAATGTCTGTGCGGCAGCGAATGCAGTTCCAAGGGACAGTGAAAACCAGGTAGAGCTTTCAGTGCTGGCAGCTTTCGTGTGGGCGCAATCGCTGGACGTTTCGAATTTGGCAGCCGGGCTCTGCGACAGTCACATAGGCATTGTTGCATCATAACCAACCAAGGCATTTGCAGAGCACGAATGTCTGTGCGGCAGCGAATGCAGTTCCAAGGGACAGTGAAAACCAGGTAGACCTCTCAGTGCTGGCAGTATTCGTGTGGGCGCAATCGCTGGACGTTGAGAATTTGGCAGCCGGGCTCTGCCAGAGTCACATAGGCATTGTTGCATCATAACCAACCAAGGCTTTTGCAGAGCACGAATGTCTGTGCGGCAGCGAATGCAGTTCCAAGGGACAGTGAAAACCAGGTAGACCTTTCAGTGCTGGCAGCTTTCGTGTGGGCGCAATCGCTGGACGTTTCGAATTTGGCAGCCGGGCTCTGCGACAGTCACATAGGCATTGTTGCATCATAACCAACCAGGGCATTTGCAGAGCACGAATGTCTGTGCGGCAGCGAATGCAGTTCCAAGGGACAGTGAAAACCAGGTAGAGCTTTCAGTGCTGGCAGCTTTCGTGTGGGCGCAATCGCTGGACGTTTCGCATTTGGCAGCCGGGCTCTGCCAGAGTCACATAGGCATTGTTGCATCATAACCAACCAGGGCATTTGCAGAGCGTGAATGTCTGTGCGGCAGCGAATGCAGTTCCAAGGGACAGTGAAAACCAGGTAGACCTTTCAGTGCTGGCAGCTTTCGTGTGGGCGCAATCGCTGGACGTTTCGAATTTGGCAGCCGGGCTCTGCGACAGTCACATAGGCATTGTTGCATCATAACCAACCAAGGCATTTGCAGAGCACGAATGTCTGTGCGGCAGCGAATGCAGTTCCAAGGGACAGTGAAAACCAGGTAGACCTTTCAGTGCTGGCAGCTTTCGTGTGGGCGCAATCGCTGGACGTTTCGAATTTGGCAGCCGGGCTCTGCCAGAGTCACATAGGCATTGTTGCATCATAACCAACCAGGGCATTTTCAGAGCGCGATTGTCTTTGCGGCAGCGAATGCAGTTCCAAGGGACAGTGAAAACAAGGTAGACCTTTCAGTGCTGGCAGCTTTCGTGTGGGCGCAATCGCTGGACGTTTCGAATTTGGCAGCCGGGCTCTGCCAGAGTCACATAGGCATTGTTGCATCATAACCAACCAAGGCTTTTGCAGAGCGCGAATGTCTGTGCGGCAGCGAATGCAGTTCCAAGGGACAGTGAAAACCAGGTAGACCTTTCAGTGCTGGCAGCTTTCGTGTGGGCGCAATCGCTGGACGTCGAGAATTTGGCAGCCGGGCTCTGCGACAGTCACATAGGCATTGTTGCATCATAACCAACCAAAGCTTTTGTAGAGCGCGAATGTCTGTGCGGCAGCGAATGCAGTTCCAAGGGACAGTGAAAACCAGGTAGACCTTTCAGTGCTGGCAGCTTTCGTGTGGGCGCAATCGCTGGACGTTGAGAATTTGGCAGCCGGGCTCTGCGACAGTCACATAGGCATTGTTGCATCATAACCAACCAAGGCATTTGCAGAGCGCGAATGTCTGTGCGGCAGCGAATGCAGTTCCAAGGGACAGTGAAAACCAGGTAGACCTTTCAGTGCTGGCAGCTTTCGTGTGGGCGCAATCGCTGGACGTCGAGAATTTGGCAGCCGGGCTCTGCCAGAGTCACATAGGCATTGTTGCATCATAACCAACCAGGGCATTTTCAGAGCGCAAATGTCTGTGCGGCAGCGAATGCAGTTCCAAGGGACAGTGAAAACCAGGTAGACCTTTCAGTGCTGGCAGCTTTCGTGTGGGCACAATCGCTGGACGTTTCGAATTTGGCAGCCGGGCTCTGCAGAGTCACATAGGCATTGTTGCATCATAACCAACCAAGGCTTTTGCATAGCGCGAATGTCTGTGCGGCAGCGAATGCAGTTCCAAGGGACAGTGAAAACCAGGTAGAGCTTTCAGTGCTGGCAGCTTTCGTGTGGGCGCAATCACTGGACGTTTCGAATTTGGCAGCCGGGGTCTGCCAGAGTCACATAGGCATTGTTGCATCATAACCAACCAAGGCATTTGCAGAGCGCGAATGTCTGTGCGGCAGCGAATGCAGTTCCAAGGGACAGTGAAAACCCGGTAGACCTTTCAGTGCTGGCAGCTTTCGTGTGGGCGCAATCGCTGGACGTTTCGAATTTGGCAGCCGGGATCTGCGACAGTCACGTAGGCATTGTTGCATCATAACCAACCAAGGCATTTGCCGAGCACGAATGTCTGTGCGGCAGCGAATGCAGTTCCAAGGGACAGTAAAAACCAGGTAGAGCTTTCAGTGCTGGCAGTATTCGTGTGGGCGCAATCGCTGGACGTTGAGAATTTGGCAGCCGGGCTCTGCCAGAGTCACATAGGCATTGTTGCATCATAACCAACCAAGGCATTTGCAGAGCGCGAATGTCTGTGCGGCAGCGAATGCAGTTCCAAGGGACAGTGAACACCAGGTAGAACTTGCAGTGCTGGCAGCTTTCATGTGGGCGCAATCGCTGGACGTTTCAAATTTGGCAGCCCGGCTCTGCGACAGTCACATAGGCATTGTTGCATCATAACCAACCAAGGCATTTGCAGAGCACGAATGTCTGTGCGGCAGCGAATGCAGTTCCAAGGGACAGTGAAAACCAGGTAGACCTTTCAGTGCTGGCAGCTTTCGTGTGGGCGCAATCGCTGGACGTTTCGAATTTGGCAGCCGGACTCTGCCAGAGTCACATAGGCATTGTTGCAACATAACCAACCAGGGCATTTGCAGAGCGTGAATGTCTGTGCGGCAGCGAATGGAGTTCCAAGGGACAGTGAAAACCAGGTAGACCTTTCAGTGCTGGCAGCTTTCGTGTGGGCGCAATCGCTGGACGTTTCGAATTTGGCAGCCGGGCTCTGCGACAGTCACGTAGGCATTGTTGCATCATAACCAACCAAGGCTTTTGAAGAGCGCGAATGTCTGTGCGGCAGCGAATGCAGTTCCAAGGGACAGTGAAAACCAGGTAGACCTTTCAGTGCTGGCAGCTTTCGTGTGGGCGCAATCGCTGGACGTTGAGAATTTGGCAGCCGGGCTCTGCCAGAGTCACATAGGCATTGTTGCATCATAACCAACCAAGGCATTTGCAGAGCGCGAATGTCTGTGCGGCAGCGAATGCAGTTCCAAGGGACAGTGAAAACCAGGTAGACCTTTCAGTGCTGGCAGCTTTCGTGTGGGCGCAATCGCTGGACGTTTCGAATTTGGCAGCCGGGCTCTGCCAGAGTCACATAGGCATTGTTGCATCATAACCAACCAAGGCATTTGCAGAGCACGAATGTCTGTGCGGCAGCGAATGCAGTTCCAAGGGACAGTGAAAACCAGGTAGACCTTTCAGTGCTGGCAGCTTTCGTGTGGGCGCAATCGCTGGACGTTTCGAATTTGGCAGCCGGGCTCTGCCAGAGTCACATAGGCATTGTTGCATCATAACCAACCAAGGCATTTGCAGAGCACGAATGTCTGTGCGGCAGCGAATGCAGTTCCAAGGGACAGTGAAAACCAGGTAGAGCTTTCAGTGCTGGCAGCTTTCGTGTGGGCGCAATCGCTGGACGTTGAGAATTTGGCAGCCGGGCTCTGCCAGAGTCACATAGGCATTGTTGCATCATAACCAACCAAGGCTTTTGCAGAGCGCGAATGTCTGTGCGGCAGCGAATGCAGTTCCAAGGGACAGTGAAAACCAGGTAGACCTTTCAGTGCTGGCAGCTTTCGTGTGGGCGCAATCGCTGGACGTTTCGAATTTGGCAGCCGGGCTCTGCGACAGTCACATAGGCATTGTTGCATCATAACCAACCAAGGCATTTGCAGAGCATGAATGTCTGTGCGGCAGCGAATGCAGTTCCAAGGGACAGTGAAAACCAGGTAGACCTTTCAGTGCTGGCAGCTTTCGTGTGGGCGCAATCGCTGGACGTTGAGAATTTGGCAGCCGGGCTCTGCCAGAGTCACATAGGCATTGTTGCATCATAACCAACCAGGGCATTTGCAGAGCGCGAATGTCTGTGCGGCAGCGAATGGAGTTCCAAGGGACAGTGAAAACCAGGTAGACCTTTCAGTGCTGGCAGCTTTCGCGTGGGCGCAATCGCTGGACGTTTCGAATTTGGCAGCCTGGCTCTGCGACAGTCACATAGGCATTGTTGCATCATAACCAAACAAGGCTTTTGCAGAGCGCGAATGTCTGTGCGGCAGCGAATGCAGTTCCAAGGGACAGTGAAAGCCAGGTAGAGCTTTCAGTGCTGGCAGCTTTCGTGTGGGTGCAATCGCTGGACGTTTCGAATTTGGCAGCCGGGCTCTGCCAGAGTCACATAGGCATTGTTGCATCATAACCAACCAAGGCATTTGCAGAGCACGAATGTCTGTGCGGCAGCGAATGCAGTTGCAAGGGACAGTGAAAACCAGGTAGACCTTTCAGTGCTGGCAGCTTTCGTGTGGGCGCAATCGCTGGACGTTTCGAATTTGGCAGCCGGGCTCTGCGACAGTCACATAGGCATTGTTGCATCATAACCAACCAAGGCATTTGCAGAACACGAATGTCTGTGCGGCAGCGAATGCAGTTCCAAGGGACAGTGAAAACCAGGTAGAGCTTGCAGTGCTGGCAGCTTTCGTGTGGGCGCAATCGCTGGACGTTTCGAATTTGGCAGCCGGGCTCTGCCAGAGTCACATAGGCATTGTTGCATCATAACCAACCAAGGCATTTGCAGAGCACGAATGTCTGTGCGGCAGCGAATGCAGTTCCAAGGGACAGTGAAAACCAGGTAGACCTTTCAGTGCTGGCAGCTTTCGTGTGGGTGCAATTGCTGGACGTTGAGAATTTGGCAGCCGGGCTCTGCGACAGTCACATAGGCATTGTTGCATCATAACCAACCAAGGCTTTTGCATAGCACGAATGTCTGTGCGGCAGCGAATGCAGTTCCAAGGGACAGTGAAAACCAGGTAGAGCTTTCAGTGCTGGCAGCTTTCGTGTGGGCGCAATCGCTGGACGTTTCGAATTTGGCAGCCGGGCTCTGCGACAGTCACATAGGCATTGTTGCATCATAACCAACCAAGGCATTTGCAGAGCACGAATGTCTGTGCGGCAGCGAATGCAGTTCCAAGGGACAGTGAAAACCAGGTAGACCTTTCAGTGCTGGCAGCTTTCGTGTGGGCGCAATCGCTGGACGTTGAGAATTTGGCAGCCGGGCTCTGCCAGAGTCACATAGGCATTGTTGCATCATAACCAACCAAGGCATTTGCAGAGCACGAATGTCTGTGCGGCAGCGAATGCAGTTCCAAGGGACAGTGAAAACCAGGTAGACCTTTCAGTGCTGGCAGCTTTCGTGTGGGTGCAATCGCTGGACGTTGAGAATTTGGCAGCCGGGCTCTGCGACAGTCACATAGGCATTGTTGCATCATAACCAACCAAGGCTTTTGCATAGCACGAATGTCTGTGCGGCAGCGAATGCAGTTCCAAGGGACAGTGAAAACAAGGTAGACCTTTCAGTGCTGGCAGCTTTCGTGTGGGCGCAATCGCTGGACGTTTCGAATTTGGCAGCCGGGCTCTGCCAGAGTCACATAGGCATTGTTGCATCATAACCAACCAAGGCTTTTGCAGAGCGCGAATGTCTGTGCGGCAGCGAATGCAGTTCCAAGGGACAGTGAAAACCAGGTAGAGCTTTCCGTGCTGGCAGCTTTCGTGTGGGCGCAATCGCTGGACGTTTCGAATTTGGCAGCCGGGCTCTGCGACAGTCACATAGGCATTGTTGCATCATAACCAACCAAAGCTTTTGTAGAGCGCGAATGTCTGTGCGGCAGCGAATGCAGTTCCAAGGGACAGTGAAAACCAGGTAGACCTTTCAGTGCTGGCAGCTTTCGTGTGGGCGCAATCGCTGGACGTTGAGAATTTGGCAGCCGGGCTCTGCGACAGTCACATAGGCATTGTTGCATCATAACCAACCAAGGCATTTGCAGAGCGCGAATGTCTGTGCGGCAGCGAATGCAGTTCCAAGGGACAGTGAAAACCAGGTAGACCTTTCAGTGCTGGCAGCTTTCGTGTGGGCGCAATCGCTGGACGTCGAGAATTTGGCAGCCGGGCTCTGCCAGAGTCACATAGGCATTGTTGCATCATAACCAACCAGGGCATTTTCAGAGCGCAAATGTCTGTGCGGCAGCGAATGCAGTTCCAAGGGACAGTGAAAACCAGGTAGACCTTTCAGTGCTGGCAGCTTTCGTGTGGGCGCAATCGCTGGACATTTCGAATTTGGCAGCCGGGCTCTGCAGAGTCACATAGGCATTGTTGCATCATAACCAACCAAGGCTTTTGCATAGCGCGAATGTCTGTGCGGCAGCGAATGCAGTTCCAAGGGACAGTGAAAACCAGGTAGAGCTTTCAGTGCTGGCAGCTTTCGTGTGGGCGCAATCACTGGACGTTTCGAATTTGGCAGCCGGGGTCTGCCAGAGTCACATAGGCATTGTTGCATCATAACCAACCAAGGCATTTGCAGAGCGCGAATGTCTGTGCGGCAGCGAATGCAGTTCCAAGGGACAGTGAAAACCCGGTAGACCTTTCAGTGCTGGCAGCTTTCGTGTGGGCGCAATCGCTGGACGTTTCGAATTTGGCAGCCAGGCTCTGCGACAGTCACGTAGGTATTGTTGCATCATAACCAACCAAGGCATTTGCCGAGCACGAATGTCTGTGCGGCAGCGAATGCAGTTCCAAGGGACAGTAAAAACCAGGTAGAGCTTTCAGTGCTGGCAGTATTCGTGTGGGCGCAATCGCTGGACGTTGAGAATTTGGCAGCCGGGCTCTGCCAGAGTCACATAGGCATTGTTGCATCATAACCAACCAAGGCATTTGCAGAGCGCGAATGTCTGTGCGGCAGCGAATGCAGTTCCAAGGGACAGTGAACACCAGGTAGAACTTGCAGTGCTGGCAGCTTTCGTGTGGGCGCAATCGCTGGACGTTTCAAATTTGGCAGCCCGGCTCTGCGACAGTCACATAGGCATTGTTGCATCATAACCAACCAAGGCATTTGCAGAGCACGAATGTCTGTGCGGCAGCGAATGCAGTTCCAAGGGACAGTGAAAACCAGGTAGACCTCTCAGTGCTGGCAGTATTCGTGTGGGCGCAATCGCTGGACGTTTCGAATTTGGCAGCCGGGCTCTGCCAGAGTCACATAGGCATTGTTGCATCATAACCAACCAAGGCATTTGCAGAGCACGAATGTCTGTGCGGCAGCGAATGCAGTTCCAAGGGACAGTGAAAACCAGGTAGAGCTTTCCGTGCTGGCAGCTTTCGTGTGGGCGCAATCGCTGGACGTTTCGAATTTGGCAGCCGGGCTCTGCGACAGTCACATAGGCATTGTTGCATCATAACCAACCAAAGCTTTTGTAGAGCGCGAATGTCTGTGCGGCAGCGAATGCAGTTCCAAGGGACAGTGAAAACCAGGTAGACCTTTCAGTGCTGGCAGCTTTCGTGTGGGCGCAATCGCTGGACGTTGAGAATTTGGCAGCCGGGCTCTGCGACAGTCACATAGGCATTGTTGCATCATAACCAACCAAGGCATTTGCAGAGCGCGAATGTCTGTGCGGCAGCGAATGCAGTTCCAAGGGACAGTGAAAACCAGGTAGAGCTTTCAGTGCTGGCAGCTTTCGTGTGGGCGCAATCGCTGGACGTCGAGAATTTGGCAGCCGGGCTCTGCCAGAGTCACATAGGCATTGTTGCATCATAACCAACCAGGGCATTTTCAGAGCGCAAATGTCTGTGCGGCAGCGAATGCAGTTCCAAGGGACAGTGAAAACCAGGTAGACCTTTCAGTGCTGGCAGCTTTCGTGTGGGCGCAATCGCTGGACGTTTCGAATTTGGCAGCCGGGCTCTGCAGAGTCACATAGGCATTGTTGCATCATAACCAACCAAGGCTTTTGCATAGCGCGAATGTCTGTGCGGCAGCGAATGCAGTTCCAAGGGACAGTGAAAACCAGGTAGACCTTTCAGTGCTGGCAGCTTTCGTGTGGGCGCAATCACTGGACGTTTCGAATTTGGCAGCCGGGGTCTGCCAGAGTCACATAGGCATTGTTGCATCATAACCAACCAAGGCATTTGCAGAGCGCGAATGTCTGTGCGGCAGCGAATGCAGTTCCAAGGGACAGTGAAAACCCGGTAGACCTTTCAGTGCTGGCAGCTTTCGTGTGGGCGCAATCGCTGGACGTTTCGAATTTGGCAGCCGGGCTCTGCGACAGTCACGTAGGCATTGTTGCATCATAACCAACCAAGGCATTTGCCGAGCACGAATGTCTGTGCGGCAGCGAATGCAGTTCCAAGGGACAGTAAAAACCAGGTAGAGCTTTCAGTGCTGGCAGTATTCGTGTGGGCGCAATCGCTGGACGTTGAGAATTTGGCAGCCGGGCTCTGCCAGAGTCACATAGGCATTGTTGCATCATAACCAACCAAGGCATTTGCAGAGCGCAAATGTCTATGCGGCAGCGAATGCAGTTCCAAGGGACAGTGAACACCAGGTAGAACTTGCAGTGCTGGCAGCTTTCGTGTGGGCGCAATCGCTGGACGTTTCAAATTTGGCAGCCCGGCTCTGCGACAGTCACATAGGCATTGTTGCATCATAACCAACCAAGGCATTTGCAGAGCACGAATGTCTGTGCGGCAGCGAATGCAGTTCCAAGGGACAGTGAAAACCAGGTAGACCTCTCAGTGCTGGCAGTATTCGTGTGGGCGCAATCGCTGGACGTTTCGAATTTGGCAGCCGGGCTCTGCCAGAGTCACATAGGCATTGTTGCATCATAACCAACCAAGGCATTTGCAGAGCACGAATGTCTGTGCGGCAGCGAATGCAGTTCCAAGGGACAGTGAAAACCAGGTAGACCTTTCAGTGCTGGCAGCTTTCGTGTGGGCGCAATCGCTGGACGTTTCGAATTTGGCAGCCGGGCTCTGCCAGAGTCACATAGGCATTGTTGCATCATAACCAACCAAGGCATTTGCAGAGCACGAATGTCTGTGCGGCAGCGAATGCAGTTCCAAGGGACAGTGAAAACCAGGTAGAGCTTTCAGTGCTGGCAGCTTTCGTGTGGGCGCAATCGCTGGACGTTTCGAATTTGGCAGCCGGACTCTGCCAGAGTCACATAGGCATTGTTGCATCATAACCAACCAGGGCATTTGCAGAGCGTGAATGTCTGTGCGGCAGCGAATGGAGTTCCAAGGGACAGTGAAAACCAGGTAGAGCTTGCAGTGCTGGCAGCTTTCGTGTGGGCGCAATCGCTGGACGTTTCGAATTTGGCAGCCGGGCTCTGCGACAGTCACGTAGGCATTGTTGCATCATAACCAACCAAGGCTTTTGAAGAGCGCGAATGTCTGTGCGGCAGCGAATGCAGTTCCAAGGGACAGTGAAAACCAGGTAGACCTTTCAGTGCTGGCAGCTTTCGTGTGGGCGCAATCGCTGGACGTTGAGAATTTGGCAGCCGGGCTCTGCCAGAGTCACATAGGCATTGTTGCATCATAACCAACCAAGGCATTTTCAGAGCGCGAATGTCTGTGCGGCAGCGAATGCAGTTCCAAGGGACAGTGAAAACCAGGTAGACCTTTCAGTGCTGGCAGCTTTCGTGTGGGCGCAATCGCTGGACGTTTCGAATTTGGCAGCCGGGCTCTGCCAGAGTCACATAGGCATTGTTGCATCATAACCAACCAAGGCATTTGCAGAGCACGAATGTCTGTGCGGCAGCGAATGCAGTTCCAAGGGACAGTGAAAACCAGGTAGACCTTTCAGTGCTGGCAGTATTCGTGTGGGCGCAATCGCTGGACGTTTCGAATTTGGCAGCCGGGCTCTGCGATAGTCACATAGGCATTGTTACATCATAACCAACCAAAGCTCTTGCGGACCGCGAATGTCTGTGCGGCAGCGAATGCAGTTCCAAGGGACAGTGAAAACCAGGTAGACCTTTCAGTGCTTGCAGTATTCGTGTGGGCGCAATCGCTGGACGTTGAGAATTTGGCAGCCGGGCTCTGCCAGAGTCACATAGGCATTGTTGCATCATAACCAACCAAGGCTTTTGCAGAGCGCGAATGTCTGTGCGGCAGCGAATGCAGTTCCAAGGGACAGTGAAAACCAGGTAGACCTTTCAGTGCTGGCAGCTTTCGTGTGGGCGCAATCGCTGGACGTTTCGAATTTGGCAGCCGGGCTCTGCGACAGTCACATAGGCATTGTTGCATCATAACCAACCAAGGCATTTGCAGAGCACGAATGTCTGTGCGGCAGCGAATGCAGTTCCAAGGGACAGTGAAAACCAGGTAGACCTTTCAGTGCTGGCAGCTTTCGTGTGGGCGCAATCGCTGGACGTTTCGAATTTGGCAGCCGGGCTCTGCCAGAGTCACATAGGCATTGTTGCATCATAACCAACCAGGGCATTTGCAGAGCGCGAATGTCTGTGCGGCAGCGAATGGAGTTCCAAGGGACAGTGAAAACCAGGTAGACCTTTCAGTGCTGGCAGCTTTCGCGTGGGCGCAATCGCTGGACGTTTCGAATTTGGCAGCCTGGCTCTGCGACAGTCACATAGGCATTGTTGCATCATAACCAAACAAGGCTTTTGCAGAGCGCGAATGTCTGTGCGGCAGCGAATGCAGTTCCAAGGGACAGTGAAAGCCAGGTAGAGCTTTCAGTGCTGGCAGCTTTCGTGTGGGTGCAATCGCTGGACGTTTCGAATTTGGCAGCCGGGCTCTGCCAGAGTCACATAGGCATTGTTGCATCATAACCAACCAAGGCATTTGCAGAGCACGAATGTCTGTGCGGCAGCGAATGCAGTTGCAAGGGACAGTGAAAACCAGGTAGACCTTTCAGTGCTGGCAGCTTTCGTGTGGGCGCAATCGCTGGACGTTTCGAATTTGGCAGCCGGGCTCTGCGACAGTCACATAGGCATTGTTGCATCATAACCAACCAAGGCATTTGCAGAGCACGAATGTCTGTGCGGCAGCGAATGCAGTTCCAAGGGACAGTGAAAACCAGGTAGAGCTTGCAGTGCTGGCAGCTTTCGTGTGGGCGCAATCGCTGGACGTTTCGAATTTGGCAGCCGGGCTCTGCCAGAGTCACATAGGCATTGTTGCATCATAACCAACCAAGGCATTTGCAGAGCACGAATGTCTGTGCGGCAGCGAATGCAGTTCCAAGGGACAGTGAAAACCAGGTAGACCTTTCAGTGCTGGCAGCTTTCGTGTGGGCGCAATCGCTGGACGTTTCGAATTTGGCAGCCGGGCTCTGCGACAGTCACATAGGCATTGTTGCATCATAACCAACCAAGGCATTTGCAGAGCACGAATGTCTGTGCGGCAGCGAATGCAGTTCCAAGGGACAGTGAAAACCAGGTAGACCTTTCAGTGCTGGCAGCTTTCGTGTGGGCGCAATCGCTGGACGTTGAGAATTTGGCAGCCGGGCTCTGCCAGAGTCACATAGGCATTGTTGCATCATAACCAACCAAGGCATTTGCAGAGCACGAATGTCTGTGCGGCAGCGAATGCAGTTCCAAGGGACAGTGAAAACCAGGTAGACCTTTCAGTGCTGGCAGCTTTCGTGTGGGTGCAATCGCTGGACGTTGAGAATTTGGCAGCCGGGCTCTGCGACAGTCACATAGGCATTGTTGCATCATAACCAACCAATGCTTTTGCATAGCACGAATGTCTGTGCGGCAGCGAATGCAGTTCCAAGGGACAGTGAAAACCAGGTAGAGCTTTCAGTGCTGGCAGCTTTCGTGTGGGCGCAATCGCTGGACGTTTCGAATTTGGCAGCCGGGCTCTGCGACAGTCACATAGGCATTGTTGCATCATAACCAACCAAGGCATTTGCAGAGCACGAATGTCTGTGCGGCAGCGAATGCAGTTCCAAGGGACAGTGAAAACCAGGTAGACCTTTCAGTGCTGGCAGCTTTCGTGTGGGCGCAATCGCTGGACGTTGAGAATTTGGCAGCCGGGCTCTGCCAGAGTCACATAGGCATTGTTGCATCATAACCAACCAGGGCATTTTCAGAGCGCGATTGTCTTTGCGGCAGCGAATGCAGTTCCAAGGGACAGTGAAAACAAGGTAGACCTTTCAGTGCTGGCAGCTTTCGTGTGGGCGCAATCGCTGGACGTTGAGAATTTGGCAGCCGGGCTCTGCGACAGTCACATAGGCATTGTTGCATCATAACCAACCAAGGCTTTTGCAGAGCGCGAATGTCTGTGCGGCAGCGAATGCAGTTCCAAGGGACAGTGAAAACCAGGTAGAGCTTTCCGTGCTGGCAGCTTTCGTGTGGGCGCAATCGCTGGACGTTTCGAATTTGGCAGCCGGGCTCTGCGACAGTCACATAGGCATTGTTGCATCATAACCAACCAAAGCTTTTGTAGAGCGCGAATGTCTGTGCGGCAGCGAATGCAGTTCCAAGGGACAGTGAAAGCCAGGTAGAGCTTTCAGTGCTGGCAGCTTTCGTGTGGGTGCAATCGCTGGACGTTTCGAATTTGGCAGCCGGGCTCTGCCAGAGTCACATAGGCATTGTTGCATCATAACCAACCAAGGCATTTGCAGAGCACGAATGTCTGTGCGGCAGCGAATGCAGTTGCAAGGGACAGTGAAAACCAGGTAGACCTTTCAGTGCTGGCAGCTTTCGTGTGGGCGCAATCGCTGGACGTTTCGAATTTGGCAGCCGGGCTCTGCGACAGTCACATAGGCATTGTTGCATCATAACCAACCAAGGCATTTGCAGAGCACGAATGTCTGTGCGGCAGCGAATGCAGTTCCAAGGGACAGTGAAAACCAGGTAGAGCTTGCAGTGCTGGCAGCTTTCGTGTGGGCGCAATCGCTGGACGTTTCGAATTTGGCAGCCGGGCTCTGCCAGAGTCACATAGGCATTGTTGCATCATAACCAACCAAGGCATTTGCAGAGCACGAATGTCTGTGCGGCAGCGAATGCAGTTCCAAGGGACAGTGAAAACCAGGTAGACCTTTCAGTGCTGGCAGCTTTCGTGTGGGTGCAATCGCTGGACGTTGAGAATTTGGCAGCCGGGCTCTGCGACAGTCACATAGGCATTGTTGCATCATAACCAACCAAGGCTTTTGCATAGCACGAATGTCTGTGCGGCAGCGAATGCAGTTCCAAGGGACAGTGAAAACCAGGTAGAGCTTTCAGTGCTGGCAGCTTTCGTGTGGGCGCAATCGCTGGACGTTTCGAATTTGGCAGCCGGGCTCTGCGACAGTCACATAGGCATTGTTGCATCATAACCAACCAAGGCATTTGCAGAGCACGAATGTCTGTGCGGCAGCGAATGCAGTTCCAAGGGACAGTGAAAACCAGGTAGACCTTTCAGTGCTGGCAGCTTTCGTGTGGGCGCAATCGCTGGACGTTGAGAATTTGGCAGCCGGGCTCTGCCAGAGTCACATAGGCATTGTTGCATCATAACCAACCAAGGCATTTGCAGAGCACGAATGTCTGTGCGGCAGCGAATGCAGTTCCAAGGGACAGTGAAAACCAGGTAGACCTTTCAGTGCTGGCAGCTTTCGTGTGGGTGCAATCGCTGGACGTTGAGAATTTGGCAGCCGGGCTCTGCGACAGTCACATAGGCATTGTTGCATCATAACCAACCAATGCTTTTGCATAGCACGAATGTCTGTGCGGCAGCGAATGCAGTTCCAAGGGACAGTGAAAACCAGGTAGAGCTTTCAGTGCTGGCAGCTTTCGTGTGGGCGCAATCGCTGGACGTTTCGAATTTGGCAGCCGGGCTCTGCGACAGTCACATAGGCATTGTTGCATCATAACCAACCAAGGCATTTGCAGAGCACGAATGTCTGTGCGGCAGCGAATGCAGTTCCAAGGGACAGTGAAAACCAGGTAGACCTTTCAGTGCTGGCAGCTTTCGTGTGGGCGCAATCGCTGGACGTTGAGAATTTGGCAGCCGGGCTCTGCCAGAGTCACATAGGCATTGTTGCATCATAACCAACCAGGGCATTTTCAGAGCGCGATTGTCTTTGCGGCAGCGAATGCAGTTCCAAGGGACAGTGAAAACAAGGTAGACCTTTCAGTGCTGGCAGCTTTCGTGTGGGCGCAATCGCTGGACGTTTCGAATTTGGCAGCCGGGCTCTGCCAGAGTCACATAGGCATTGTTGCATCATAACCAACCAAGGCTTTTGCAGAGCGCGAATGTCTGTGCGGCAGCGAATGCAGTTCCAAGGGACAGTGAAAACCAGGTAGAGCTTTCCGTGCTGGCAGCTTTCGTGTGGGCGCAATCGCTGGACGTTTCGAATTTGGCAGCCGGGCTCTGCGACAGTCACATAGGCATTGTTGCATCATAACCAACCAAAGCTTTTGTAGAGCGCGAATGTCTGTGCGGCAGCGAATGCAGTTCCAAGGGACAGTGAAAACCAGGTAGACCTTTCAGTGCTGGCAGCTTTCGTGTGGGCGCAATCGCTGGACGTTGAGAATTTGGCAGCCGGGCTCTGCCAGAGTCACATAGGCATTGTTGCATCATAACCAACCAAGGCATTTGCAGAGCGCGAATGTCTGTGCGGCAGCGAATGCAGTTCCAAGGGACAGTGAAAACCAGGTAGACCTTTCAGTGCTGGCAGCTTTCGTGTGGGCGCAATCGCTGGACGTCGAGAATTTGGCAGCCGGGCTCTGCCAGAGTCACATAGGCATTGTTGCATCATAACCAACCAGGGCATTTTCAGAGCGCAAATGTCTGTGCGGCAGCGAATGCAGTTCCAAGGGACAGTGAAAACCAGGTAGACCTTTCAGTGCTGGCAGCTTTCGTGTGGGCGCAATCGCTGGACGTTTCGAATTTGGCAGCCGGGCTCTGCAGAGTCACATAGGCATTGTTGCATCATAACCAACCAAGGCTTTTGCATAGCGCGAATGTCTGTGCGGCAGCGAATGCAGTTCCAAGGGACAGTGAAAACCAGGTAGAGCTTTCAGTGCTGGCAGCTTTCGTGTGGGCGCAATCACTGGACGTTTCGAATTTGGCAGCCGGGGTCTGCCAGAGTCACATAGGCATTGTTGCATCATAACCAACCAAGGCATTTGCAGAGCGCGAATGTCTGTGCGGCAGCGAATGCATTTCCAAGGGACAGTGAAAACCCGGTAGACCTTTCAGTGCTGGCAGCTTTCGTGTGGGCGCAATCGCTGGACGTTTCGAATTTGGCAGCCGGGCTCTGCGACAGTCACGTAGGCATTGTTGCATCATAACCAACCAAGGCATTTGCCGAGCACGAATGTCTGTGCGGCAGCGAATGCAGTTCCAAGGGACAGTAAAAACCAGGTAGAGCTTTCAGTGCTGGCAGTATTCGTGTGGGCGCAATCGCTGGACGTTGAGAATTTGGCAGCCGGGCTCTGCCAGAGTCACATAGGCATTGTTGCATCATAACCAACCAAGGCATTTGCAGAGCGCGAATGTCTGTGCGGCAGCGAATGCAGTTCCAAGGGACAGTGAACACCAGGTAGAACTTGCAGTGCTGGCAGCTTTCGTGTGGGCGCAATCGCTGGACGTTTCAAATTTGGCAGCCCGGCTCTGCGACAGTCACATAGGCATTGTTGCATCATAACCAACCAAGGCATTTGCAGAACACGAATGTCTGTGCGGCAGCGAATGCAGTTCCAAGGGACAGTGAAAACCAGGTAGACCTCTCAGTGCTGGCAGTATTCGTGTGGGCGCAATCGCTGGACGTTTCGAATTTGGCAGCCTGGCTCTGCCAGAGTCACATAGGCATTGTTGCATCATAACCAACCAAGGCATTTGCAGAGCACGAATGTCTGTGCGGCAGCGAATGCAGTTCCAAGGGACAGTGAAAACCAGGTAGACCTTTCAGTGCTGGCAGCTTTCGTGTGGGCGCAATCGCTGGACGTTTCGAATTTGGCAGCCGGGCTCTGCCAGAGTCACATAGGCATTGTTGCATCATAACCAACCAAGGCATTTGCAGAGCACGAATGTCTGTGCGGCAGCGAATGCAGTTCCAAGGGACAGTGAAAACCAGGTAGAGCTTTCAGTGCTGGCAGCTTTCGTGTGGGCGCAATCGCTGGACGTTTCGAATTTGGCAGCCGGACTCTGCCAGAGTCACATAGGCATTTTTGCATCATAACCAACCAGGGCATTTGCAGAGCCTGAATGTCTGTGCGGCAGCGAATGGAGTTCCAAGGGACAGTGAAAACCAGGTAGACCTTTCAGTGCTGGCAGCTTTCGTGTGGGCGCAATCGCTGGACGTTTCGAATTTGGCAGCCGGGCTCTGCGACAGTCACGTAGGCATTGTTGCATCATAACCAACCAAGGCTTTTGAAGAGAGCGAATGTCTGTGCGGCAGCGAATGCAGTTCCAAGGGACAGTGAAAACCAGGTAGACCTTTCAGTGCTGGCAGCTTTCGTGTGGGCGCAATCGCTGGACGTTTCGAATTTGGCAGCCGGGCTCTGCCAGAGTCACATAGGCATTGTTGCATCATAACCAACCAAGGCATTTGCAGAGCACGAATGTCTGTGCGGCAGCGAATGCAGTTCCAAGGGACAGTGAAAACCAGGTAGACCTTTCAGTGCTGGCAGTATTCGTGTGGGCGCAATCGCTGGACGTTTCGAATTTGGCAGCCGGGCTCTGCGATAGTCACATAGGCATTGTTACATCATAACCAACCAAAGCTCTTGCGGACCGCGAATGTCTGTGCGGCAGCGAATGCAGTTCCAAGGGACAGTGAAAACCAGGTAGACCTTTCAGTGCTTGCAGTATTCGTGTGGGCGCAATCGCTGGACGTTGAGAATTTGGCAGCCGGGCTCTGCCAGAGTCACATAGGCATTGTTGCATCATAACCAACCAAGGATTTTGCAGAGCGCGAATGTCTGTGCGGCAGCGAATGCAGTTCCAAGGGACAGTGAAAACCAGGTAGACCTTTCAGTGCTGGCAGCTTTCGTGTGGGCGCAATCGCTGGACGTTTCGAATTTGGCAGCCGGGCTCTGCCAGAGTCACATAGGCATTGTTGCATCATAACCAACCAAGGCATTTGCAGAGCATGAATGTCTGTGCGGCAGCGAATGCAGTTCCAAGGGACAGTGAAAACCAGGTAGACCTTTCAGTGCTGGCAGCTTTCGTGTGGGCGCAATCGCTGGACGTTTCGAATTTGGCAGCCGGGCTCTGCCAGAGTCACATAGGCATTGTTGCATCATAACCAACCAGGGCATTTGCAGAGCGCGAATGTCTGTGCGGCAGCGAATGGAGTTCCAAGGGACAGTGAAAACCAGGTAGACCTTTCAGTGCTGGCAGCTTTCGCGTGGGCGCAATCGCTGGACGTTTCGAATTTGGCAGCCTGGCTCTGCGACAGTCACATAGGCATTGTTGCATCATAACCAAACAAGGCTTTTGCAGAGCGCGAATGTCTGTGCGGCAGCGAATGCAGTTCCAAGGGACAGTGAAAGCCAGGTAGAGCTTTCAGTGCTGGCAGCTTTCGTGTGGGTGCAATCGCTGGACGTTTCGAATTTGGCAGCCGGGCTCTGCCAGAGTCACATAGGCATTGTTGCATCATAACCAACCAAGGCATTTGCAGAGCACGAATGTCTGTGCGGCAGCGAATGCAGTTGCAAGGGACAGTGAAAACCAGGTAGACCTTTCAGTGCTGGCAGCTTTCGTGTGGGCGCAATCGCTGGACGTTTCGAATTTGGCAGCCGGGCTCTGCGACAGTCACATAGGCATTGTTGCATCATAACCAACCAAGGCATTTGCAGAGCACGAATGTCTGTGCGGCAGCGAATGCAGTTCCAAGGGACAGTGAAAACCAGGTAGAGCTTGCAGTGCTGGCAGCTTTCGTGTGGGCGCAATCGCTGGACGTTTCGAATTTGGCAGCCGGGCTCTGCCAGAGTCACATAGGCATTGTTGCATCATAACCAACCAAGGCATTTGCAGAGCACGAATGTCTGTGCGGCAGCGAATGCAGTTCCAAGGGACAGTGAAAACCAGGTAGACCTTTCAGTGCTGGCAGCTTTCGTGTGGGTGCAATCGCTGGACGTTGAGAATTTGGCAGCCGGGCTCTGCGACAGTCACATAGGCATTGTTGCATCATAACCAACCAAGGCTTTTGCATAGCACGAATGTCTGTGCGGCAGTGAATGCAGTTCCAAGGGACAGTGAAAACCAGGTAGAGCTTTCAGTGCTGGCAGCTTTCGTGTGGGCGCAATCGCTGGACGTTTCGAATTTGGCAGCCGGGCTCTGCGACAGTCACATAGGCATTGTTGCATCATAACCAACCAAGGCATTTGCAGAGCACGAATGTCTGTGCGGCAGCGAATGCAGTTCCAAGGGACAGTGAAAACCAGGTAGACCTTTCAGTGCTGGCAGCTTTCGTGTGGGCGCAATCGCTGGACGTTGAGAATTTGGCAGCCGGGCTCTGCCAGAGTCACATAGGCATTGTTGCATCATAACCAACCAAGGCATTTGCAGAGCACGAATGTCTGTGCGGCAGCGAATGCAGTTCCAAGGGACAGTGAAAACCAGGTAGACCTTTCAGTGCTGGCAGCTTTCGTGTGGGTGCAATCGCTGGACGTTGAGAATTTGGCAGCCGGGCTCTGCGACAGTCACATAGGCATTGTTGCATCATAACCAACCAAGGCTTTTGCATAGCACGAATGTCTGTGCGGCAGCGAATGCAGTTCCAAGGGACAGTGAAAACCAGGTAGAGCTTTCAGTGCTGGCAGCTTTCGTGTGGGCGCAATCGCTGGACGTTTCGAATTTGGCAGCCGGGCTCTGCGACAGTCACATAGGCATTGTTGCATCATAACCAACCAAGGCATTTGCAGAGCACGAATGTCTGTGCGGCAGCGAATGCAGTTCCAAGGGACAGTGAAAACCAGGTAGACCTTTCAGTGCTGGCAGCTTTCGTGTGGGCGCAATCGCTGGACGTTGAGAATTTGGCAGCCGGGCTCTACCAGAGTCACATAGGCATTGTTGCATCATAACCAACCAGGGCATTTTCAGAGCGCGATTGTCTTTGCGGCAGCGAATGCAGTTCCAAGGGACAGTGAAAACAAGGTAGACCTTTCAGTGCTGGCAGCTTTCGTGTGGGCGCAATCGCTGGACGTTTCGAATTTGGCAGCCGGGCTCTGCGACAGTCACATAGGCATTGTTGCATCATAACCAACCAAAGCTTTTGTAGAGCGCGAATGTCTGTGCGGCAGCGAATGCAGTTCCAAGGGACAGTGAAAACCAGGTAGACCTTTCAGTGCTGGCAGCTTTCGTGTGGGCGCAATCGCTGGACGTTGAGAATTTGGCAGCCGGGCTCTGCGACAGTCACATAGGCATTGTTGCATCATAACCAACCAGGGCATTTGCAGAGCCTGAATGTCTGTGCGGCAGCGAATGGAGTTCCAAGGGACAGTGAAAACCAGGTAGACCTTTCAGTGCTGGCAGCTTTCGTGTGGGCGCAATCGCTGGACGTTTCGAATTTGGCAGCCGGGCTCTGCGACAGTCACGTAGGCATTGTTGCATCATAACCAACCAAGGCTTTTGAAGAGCGCGAATGTCTGTGCGACAGCGAATGCAGTTCCAAGGGACAGTGAAAACCAGGTAGACCTTTCAGTGCTGGCAGCTTTCGTGTGGGCGCAATCGCTGGACGTTTCGAATTTGGCATCCGGGCTCTGCCAGAGTCACATAGGCATTGTTGCATCATAACCAACCAAGGCATTTGCAGAGCACGAATGTCTGTGCGGCAGCGAATGCAGTTCCAAGGGACAGTGAAAACCAGGTAGACCTTTCAGTGCTGGCAGTATTCGTGTGGGCGCAATCGCTGGACGTTTCGAATTTGGCAGCCGGGCTCTGCGATAGTCACATAGGCATTGTTACATCATAACCAACCAAAGCTCTTGCGGACCGCGAATGTCTGTGCGGCAGCGAATGCAGTTCCAAGGGACAGTGAAAACCAGGTAGACCTTTCAGTGCTTGCAGTATTCGTGTGGGCGCAATCGCTGGACGTTGAGAATTTGGCAGCCGGGCTCTGCCAGAGTCACATAGGCATTGTTGCATCATAACCAACCAAGGCTTTTGCAGAGCGCGAATGTCTGTGCGGCAGCGAATGCAGTTCCAAGGGACAGTGAAAACCAGGTAGACCTTTCAGTGCTGGCAGCTTTCGTGTGGGCGCAATCGCTGGACGTTTCGAATTTGGCAGCCGGGCTCTGCCAGAGTCACATAGGCATTGTTGCATCATAACCAACCAAGGCATTTGCAGAGCATGAATGTCTGTGCGGCAGCGAATGCAGTTCCAAGGGACAGTGAAAACCAGGTAGACCTTTCAGTGCTGGCAGCTTTCGTGTGGGCGCAATCGCTGGACGTTTCGAATTTGGCGGCCGGGCTCTGCCAGAGTCACATAGGCATTGTTGCATCATAACCAACCAGGGCATTTGCAGAGCGCGAATGTCTGTGCGGCAGCGAATGGAGTTCCAAGGGACAGTGAAAACCAGGTAGACCTTTCAGTGCTGGCAGCTTTCGCGTGGGCGCAATCGCTGGACGTTTCGAATTTGGCAGCCTGGCTCTGCGACAGTCACATAGGCATTGTTGCATCATAACCAAACAAGGCTTTTGCAGAGCGCGAATGTCTGTGCGGCAGCGAATGCAGTTCCAAGGGACAGTGAAAGCCAGGTAGAGCTTTCAGTGCTGGCAGCTTTCGTGTGGGTGCAATCGCTGGACGTTTCGAATTTGGCAGCCGGGCTCTGCCAGAGTCACGTAGGCATTGTTGCATCATAACCAACCAAGGCATTTGCAGAGCACGAATGTCTGTGCGGCAGCGAATGCAGTTGCAAGGGACAGTGAAAACCAGGTAGACCTTTCAGTGCTGGCAGCTTTCGTGTGGGCGCAATCGCTGGACGTTTCGAATTTGGCAGCCGGGCTCTGCGACAGTCACATAGGCATTGTTGCATCATAACCAACCAAGGCATTTGCAGAGCACGAATGTCTGTGCGGCAGCGAATGCAGTTCCAAGGGACAGTGAAAACCAGGTAGAGCTTGCAGTGCTGGCAGCTTTCGTGTGGGCGCAATCGCTGGACGTTTCGAATTTGGCAGCCGGGCTCTGCCAGAGTCACATAGGCATTGTTGCATCATAACCAACCAAGGCATTTGCAGAGCACGAATGTCTGTGCGGCAGCGAATGCAGTTCCAAGGGACAGTGAAAACCAGGTAGACCTTTCAGTGCTGGCAGCTTTCGTGTGGGTGCAATCGCTGGACGTTGAGAATTTGGCAGCCGGGCTCTGCGACAGTCACATAGGCATTGTTGCATCATAACCAACCAAGGCTTTTGCATAGCACGAATGTCTGTGCGGCAGCGAATGCAGTTCCAAGGGACAGTGAAAACCAGGTAGAGCTTTCAGTGCTGGCAGCTTTCGTGTGGGCGCAATCGCTGGACGTTTCGAATTTGGCAGCCGGGCTCTGCGGCAGTCACTTAGGCATTGTTGCATCATAACCAACCAAGGCATTTGCAGAGCACGAATGTCTGTGCGGCAGCGAATGCAGTTCCAAGGGACAGTGAAAACCAGGTAGACCTTTCAGTGCTGGCAGCTTTCGTGTGGGCGCAATCGCTGGACGTTGAGAATTTGGCAGCCGGGCTCTGCCAGAGTCACATAGGCATTGTTGCATCATAACCAACCAAGGCATTTGCAGAGCACGAATGTCTGTGCGGCAGCGAATGCAGTTCCAAGGGACAGTGAAAACCAGGTAGACCTTTCAGTGCTGGCAGCTTTCGTGTGGGTGCAATCGCTGGACGTTGAGAATTTGGCAGCCGGGCTCTGCGACAGTCACATAGGCATTGTTGCATCATAACCAACCAAGGCTTTTGCATAGCACGAATGTCTGTGCGGCAGCGAATGCAGTTCCAAGGGACAGTGAAAACCAGGTAGAGCTTTCAGTGCTGGCAGCTTTCGTGTGGGCGCAATCGCTGGACGTTTCGAATTTGGCAGCCGGGCTCTGCGACAGTCACATAGGCATTGTTGCATCATAACCAACCAAGGCATTTGCAGAGCACGAATGTCTGTGCGGCAGCGAATGCAGTTCCAAGGGACAGTGAAAACCAGGTAGACCTTTCAGTGCTGGCAGCTTTCGTGTGGGCGCAATCGCTGGACGTTGAGAATTTGGCAGCCGGGCTCTGCCAGAGTCACATAGGCATTGTTGCATCATAACCAACCAGGGCATTTTCAGAGCGCGATTGTCTTTGCGGCAGCGAATGCAGTTCCAAGGGACAGTGAAAACAAGGTAGACCTTTCAGTGCTGGCAGCTTTCGTGTGGGCGCAATCGCTGGACGTTTCGAATTTGGCAGCCGGGCTCTGCGACAGTCACATAGGCATTGTTGCATCATAACCAACCAAAGCTTTTGTAGAGCGCGAATGTCTGTGCGGCAGCGAATGCAGTTCCAAGGGACAGTGAAAACCAGGTAGACCTTTCAGTGCTGGCAGCTTTCGTGTGGGCGCAATCGCTGGACGTTGAGAATTTGGCAGCCGGGCTCTGCGACAGTCACATAGGCATTGTTGCATCATAACCAACCAAGGCATTTGCAGAGCGCGAATGTCTGTGCGGCAGCGAATGCAGTTCCAAGGGACAGTGAAAACCAGGTAGACCTTTCAGTGCTGGCAGCTTTCGTGTGGGCGCAATCGCTGGACGTCGAGAATTTGGCAGCCGGGCTCTGCCAGAGTCACATAGGCATTGTTGCATCATAACCAACCAGGGCATTTGCAGAGCGTGAATGTCTGTGCGGCAGCGAATGCAGTTCCAAGGGACAGTGAAAACCAGGTAGACCTTTCAGTGCTGGCAGCTTTCGTGTGGGCGCAATCGCTGGACGTTTCGAATTTGGCAGCCGGGCTCTGCGACAGTCACATAGGCATTGTTGCATCATAACCAACCAAGGCATTTGCAGAGCACGAATGTCTGTGCGGCAGCGAATGCAGTTCCAAGGGACAGTGAAAACCAGGTAGACCTTTCAGTGCTGGCAGCTTTCGTGTGGGCGCAATCGCTGGACGTTTCGAATTTGGCAGCCGGGCTCTGCCAGAGTCACATAGGCATTGTTGCATCATAACCAACCAGGGCATTTTCAGAGCGCGATTGTCTTTGCGGCAGCGAATGCAGTTCCAAGGGACAGTGAAAACAAGGTAGACCTTTCAGTGCTGGCAGCTTTCGTGTGGGCGCAATCGCTGGACGTTTCGAATTTGGCAGCCGGGCTCTGCCAGAGTCACATAGGCATTGTTGCATCATAACCAACCAAGGCTTTTGCAGAGCACGAATGTCTGTGCGGCAGCGAATGCAGTTCCAAGGGACAGTGAAAACCAGGTAGAGCTTTCCGTGCTGGCAGCTTTCGTGTGGGCGCAATCGCTGGACGTTTCGAATTTGGCAGCCGGGCTCTGCGACAGTCACATAGGCATTGTTGCATCATAACCAACCAAAGCTTTTGTAGAGCGCGAATGTCTGTGCGGCAGCGAATGCAGTTCCAAGGGACAGTGAAAACCAGGTAGACCTTTCAGTGCTGGCAGCTTTCGTGTGGGCGCAATCGCTGGACGTTGAGAATTTGGCAGCCGGGCTCTGCGACAGTCACATAGGCATTGTTGCATCATAACCAACCAGGGCATTTTCAGAGCGCAAATGTCTGTGCGGCAGCGAATGCAGTTCCAAGGGACAGTGAAAACCAGGTAGACCTTTCAGTGCTGGCAGCTTTCGTGTGGGCGCAATCGCTGGACGTTTCGAATTTGGCAGCCGGGCTCTGCAGAGTCACATAGGCATTGTTGCATCATAACCAACCAAGGCTTTTGCATAGCACGAATGTCTGTGCGGCAGCGAATGCAGTTCCAAGGGACAGTGAAAACCAGGTAGAGCTTTCCGTGCTGGCAGCTTTCGTGTGGGCGCAATCGCTGGACGTTTCGAATTTGGCAGCCGGGCTCTGCGACAGTCACATAGGCATTGTTGCATCATAACCAACCAAGGCATTTGCAGAGCACGAATGTCTGTGCGGCAGCGAATGCAGTTCCAAGGGACAGTGAAAACCCGGTAGACCTTTCAGTGCTGGCAGCTTTCGTGTGGGCGCAATCGCTGGACGTTGAGAATTTGGCAGCCGGGCTCTGCCAGAGTCACATAGGCATTGTTGCATCATAACCAACCAAGGCATTTGCAGAGCACGAATGTCTGTGCGGCAGCGAATGCAGTTCCAAGGGACAGTGAAAACCAGGTAGACCTTTCAGTGCTGGCAGCTTTCGTGTGGGCGCAATCGCTGGACGTTGAGAATTTGGCAGCCGGGCTCTGCCAGAGTCACATAGGCATTGTTGCATCATAACCAACCAGGGCATTTTCAGAGCGCGATTGTCTTTGCGGCAGCGAATGCAGTTCCAAGGGACAGTGAAAACAAGGTAGACCTTTCAGTGCTGGCAGCTTTCGTGTGGGCGCAATCGCTGGACGTTTCGAATTTGGCAGCCGGGGTCTGCCAGAGTCACATAGGCATTGTTGCATCATAACCAACCAAGGCTTTTGCAGAGCGCGAATGTCTGTGCGGCAGCGAATGCAGTTCCAAGGGACAGTGAAAACCAGGTAGAGCTTTCCGTGCTGGCAGCTTTCGTGTGGGCGCAATCGCTGGACGTTTCGAATTTGGCAGCCGGGCTCTGCGACAGTCACATAGGCATTGTTGCATCATAACCAACCAAAGCTTTTGTAGAGCGCGAATGTCTGTGCGGCAGCGAATGCAGTTCCAAGGGACAGTGAAAACCAGGTAGACCTTTCAGTGCTGGCAGCTTTCGTGTGGGCGCAATCGCTGGACGTTGAGAATTTGGCAGCCGGGCTCTGCGACAGTCACATAGGCATTGTTGCATCATAACCAACCAAGGCATTTGCAGAGCGCGAATGTCTGTGCGGCAGCGAATGCAGTTCCAAGGGACAGTGAAAACCAGGTAGACCTTTCAGTGCTGGCAGCTTTCGTGTGGGCGCAATCGTTGGACGTCGAGAATTTGGCAGCCGGGCTCTGCCAGAGTCACATAGGCATTGTTGCATCATAACCAACCAGGGCATTTTCAGAGCGCAAATGTCTGTGCGGCAGCGAATGCAGTTCCAAGGGACAGTGAAAACCAGGTAGACCTTTCAGTGCTGGCAGCTTTCGTGTGGGCGCAATCGCTGGACGTTTCGAATTTGGCAGCCGGGCTCTGCAGAGTCACATAGGCATTGTTGCATCATAACCAACCAAGGCTTTTGCATAGCGCGAATGTCTGTGCGGCAGCGAATGCAGTTCCAAGGGACAGTGAAAACCAGGTAGAGCTTTCAGTGCTGGCAGCTTTCGTGTGGGCGCAATCACTGGACGTTTCGAATTTGGCAGCCGGGGTCTGCCAGAGTCACATAGGCATTGTTGCATCATAACCAACCAAGGCATTTGCATAGCACGAATGTCTGTGCGGCAGCGAATGCAGTTCCAAGGGACAGTGAAAACCCGGTAGACCTTTCAGTGCTGGCAGCTTTCGTGTGGGCGCAATCGCTGGACGTTTCGAATTTGGCAGCCGGGCTCTGCGACAGTCACGTAGGCATTGTTGCATCATAACCAACCAAGGCATTTGCCGAGCACGAATGTCTGTGCGGCAGCGAATGCAGTTCCAAGGGACAGTAAAAACCAGGTAGAGCTTTCAGTGCTGGCAGTATTCGTGTGGGCGCAATCGCAGGACGTTGAGAATTTGGCAGCCGGGCTCTGCCAGAGTCACATAGGCATTGTTGCATCATAACCAACCAAGGCATTTGCAGAGCGCGAATGTCTGTGCGGCAGCGAATGCAGTTCCAAGGGACAGTGAACACCAGGTAGAACTTGCAGTGCTGGCAGCTTTCGTGTGGGCGCAATCGCTGGACGTTTCAAATTTGGCAGCCCGGCTCTGCGACAGTCACATAGGCATTGTTGCATCATAACCAACCAAGGCATTTGCAGAGCACGAATGTCTGTGCGGCAGCGAATGCAGTTCCAAGGGACAGTGAAAACCAGGTAGACCTCTCAGTGCTGGCAGTATTCGTGTGGGCGCAATCGCTGGACGTTTCGAATTTGGCAGCCGGGCTCTGCCAGAGTCACATAGGCATTGTTGCATCATAACCAACCAAGGCATTTGCAGAGCACGAATGTCTGTGCGGCAGCGAATGCAGTTCCAAGGGACAGTGAAAACCAGGTAGACCTTTCAGTGCTGGCAGCTTTCGTGTGGGCGCAATCGCTGGACGTTTCGAATTTGGCAGCCGGACTCTGCCAGAGTCACATAGGCATTGTTGCATCATAACCAACCAGGGCATTTGCAGAGCGTGAATGTCTGTGCGGCAGCGAATGGAGTTCCAAGGGACAGTGAAAACCTGGTAGACCTTTCAGTGCTGGCAGCTTTCGTGTGGGCGCAATCGCTGGACGTTGAGAATTTGGCAGCCGGGCTCTGCGACAGTCACGTAGGCATTGTTGCATCATAACCAACCAAGGCTTTTGAAGAGCGCGAATGTCTGTGCGGCAGCGAATGCAGTTCCAAGGGACAGTGAAAACCAGGTAGACCTTTCAGTGCTGGCAGCTTTCGTGTGGGCGCAATCGCTGGACGTTGAGAATTTGGCAGCCGGGCTCTGCCAGAGTCACATAGGCATTGTTGCATCATAACCAACCAAGGCATTTTCAGAGCGCGAATGTCTGTGCGGCAGCGAATGCAGTTCCAAGGGACAGTGAAAACCAGGTAGACCTTTCAGTGCTGGCAGCTTTCGTGTGGGCGCAATCGCTGGACGTTTCGAATTTGGCAGCCGGGCTCTGCCAGAGTCACATCGGCATTGTTGCATCATAACCAACCAAGGCATTTGCAGAGCACGAATGTCTGTGCGGCAGCGAATGCAGTTCCAAGGGACAGTGAAAACCAGGTAGACCTTTCAGTGCTGGCAGTATTCGTGTGGGCGCAATCGCTGGACGTTTCGAATTTGGCAGCCGGGCTCTGCGATAGTCACATAGGCATTGTTACATCATAACCAACCAAAGCTCTTGCGGACCGCGAATGTCTGTGCGGCAGCAAATGCAGTTCCAAGGGACAGTGAAAACCAGGTAGACCTTTCAGTGCTTGCAGTATTCGTGTGGGCGCAATCGCTGGACGTTTCGAATTTGGCAGCCGGGCTCTGCCAGAGTCACATAGGCATTGTTGCATCATAACCAACCAGGGCATTTTCAGAGCGCGATTGTCTGTGCGGCAGCGAATGCAGTTCCAAGGGACAGTGAAAACAAGGTAGACCTTTCAGTGCTGGCAGCTTTCGTGTGGGCGCAATCGCTGGACGTTTCGAATTTGGCAGCCGGGCTCTGCCAGAGTCACATAGGCATTGTTGCATCATAACCAACCAAGGCTTTTGCAGAGCGCGAATGTCTGTGCGGCAGCGAATGCAGTTCCAAGGGACAGTGAAAACCAGGTAGAGCTTTCCGTGCTGGCAGCTTTCGTGTGGGCGCAATCGCTGGACGTTTCGAATTTGGCAGCCGGGCTCTGCGACAGTCACATAGGCATTGTTGCATCATAACCAACCAAAGCTTTTGTAGAGCGCGAATGTCTGTGCGACAGCGAATGCAGTTCCAAGGGACAGTGAAAACCAGGTAGACCTTTCAGTGCTGGCAGCTTTCGTGTGGGCGCAATCGCTGGACGTTGAGAATTTGGCAGCCGGGCTCTGCGACAGTCACATAGGCATTGTTGCATCATAACCAACCAAGGCATTTGCAGAGCGCGAATGTCTGTGCGGCAGCGAATGCAGTTCCAAGGGACAGTGAAAACCAGGTAGACCTTTCAGTGCTGGCAGCTTTCGTGTGGGCGCAATCGCTGGACGTCGAGAATTTGGCAGCCGGGCTCTGCCAGAGTCACATAGGCATTGTTGCATCATAACCAACCAGGGCATTTTCAGAGCGCAAATGTCTGTGCGGCAGCGAATGCAGTTCCAAGGGACAGTGAAAACCAGGTAGACCTTTCAGTGCTGGCAGCTTTCGTGTGGGCGCAATCGCTGGACGTTTCGAATTTGGCAGCCGCTCTCTGCAGAGTCACATAGGCATGGTTGCATCATAACCAACCAAGGCTTTTGCATAGCGCGAATGTCTGTGCGGCAGCGAATGCAGTTCCAAGGGACAGTGAAAACCAGGTAGAGCTTTCAGTGCTGGCAGCTTTCGTGTGGGCGCAATCACTGGACGTTTCGAATTTGGCAGCCGGGGTCTGCCAGAGTCACATAGGCATTGTTGCATCATAACCAACCAAGGCATTTGCAGAGCGCGAATGTCTGTGCGGCAGCGAATGCAGTTCCAAGGGACAGTGAAAACCCGGTAGACCTTTCAGTGCTGGCAGCTTTCGTGTGGGCGCAATCGCTGGACGTTTCGAATTTGTCAGCCGGGCTCTGCGACAGTCACGTAGGCATTGTTGCATCATAACCAACCAAGGCATTTGCATAGCGCGAATGTCTGTGCGGCAGCGAATGCAGTTCCAAGGGACAGTAAAAACCAGGTAGAGCTTTCAGTGCTGGCAGTATTCGTGTGGGCGCAATCGCTGGACGTTGAGAATTTGGCAGCCGGGCTCTGCCAGAGTCACATAGGCATTGTTGCATCATAACCAACCAAGGCATTTGCAGAGCGCGAATGTCTGTGCGGCAGCGAATGCAGTTCCAAGGGACAGTGAACACCAGGTAGAACTTGCAGTGCTGGCAGCTTTCGTGTGGGCGCAATCGCTGGACGTTTCAAATTTGGCAGCCCGGCTCTGCGACAGTCACATAGGCATTGTTGCATCATAACCAACCAAGGCATTTGCAGAGCACGAATGTCTGTGCGGCAGCGAATGCAGTTCCAAGGGACAGTGAAAACCAGGTAGACCTCTCAGTGCTGGCAGTATTCGTGTGGGCGCAATCGCTGGACGTTTCGAATTTGGCAGCCGGGCTCTGCCAGAGTCACATAGGCATTGTTGCATCATAACCAACCAAGGCATTTGCAGAGCGCGAATGTCTGTGCGGCAGCGAATGCAGTTCCAAGGGACAGTGAAAACCAGGTAGACCTTTCAGTGCTGGCAGCTTTCGTGTGGGCGCAATCGCTGGACGTTTCGAATTTGGCAGCCGGGCTCTGCCAGAGTCACATAGGCATTGTTGCATCATAACCAACCAAGGCATTTGCAGAGCACGAATGTCTGTGCGGCAGCGAATGCAGTTCCAAGGGACAGTGAAAACCAGGTAGAGCTTTCAGTGCTGGCAGCTTTCGTGTGGGCGCAATCGCTGGACGTTTCGAATTTGGCAGCCGGACTCTGCCAGAGTCACATAGGCATTGTTGCATCATAACCAACCAGGGCATTTGCAGAGCGTGAATGTCTGTGCGGCAGCGAATGCAGTTCCAAGGGACAGTGAAAACCAGGTAGACCTTTCAGTGCTGGCAGCTTTCGTGTGGGCGCAATCGCTGGACGTTTCGAATTTGGCAGCCGGGCTCTGCGACAGTCACGTAGGCATTGTTGCATCATAACCAACCAAGGCTTTTGAAGAGCGCGAATGTCTGTGCGGCAGCGAATGCAGTTCCAAGGGACAGTGAAAACCAGGTAGACCTTTCAGTGCTGGCAGCTTTCGTGTGGGCGCAATCGCTGGACGTTGAGAATTTGGCAGCCGGGCTCTGCCAGAGTCACATAGGCATTGTTGCATCATAACCAACCAAGGCATTTTCAGAGCGCGAATGTCTGTGCGGCAGCGAATGCAGTTCCAAGGGACAGTGAAAACCAGGTAGACCTTTCAGTGCTGGCAGCTTTCGTGTGGGCGCAATCGCTGGACGTTTCGAATTTGGCAGCCGGGCTCTGCCAGAGTCACATAGGCATTGTTGCATCATAACCAACCAAGGCATTTGCAGAGCACGAATGTCTGTGCGGCAGCGAATGCAGTTCCAAGGGACAGTGAAAACCAGGTAGACCTTTCAGTGCTGGCAGTATTCGTGTGGGCGCAATCGCTGGACGTTTCGAATTTGGCAGCCGGGCTCTGCGATAGTCACATAGGCATTGTTACATCATAACCAACCAAAGCTCTTGCGGACCGCGAATGTCTGTGCGGCAGCGAATGCAGTTCCAAGGGACAGTGAAAACCAGGTAGACCTTTCAGTGCTTGCAGTATTCGTGTGGGCGCAATCGCTGGACGTTGAGAATTTGGCAGCCGGGCTCTGCCAGAGTCACATAGGCATTGTTGCATCATAACCAACCAAGGCTTTTGCAGAGCGCGAATGTCTGTGCGGCAGCGAATGCAGTTCCAAGGGACAGTGAAAACCAGGTAGACCTTTCAGTGCTGGCAGCTTTCGTGTGGGCGCAATCGCTGGACGTTTCGAATTTGGCAGCCGGGCTCTGCGACAGTCACATAGGCATTGTTGCATCATAACCAACCAAGGCATTTGCAGAGCATGAATGTCTGTGCGGCAGCGAATGCAGTTCCAAGGGACAGTGAAAACCAGGTAGACCTTTCAGTGCTGGCAGCTTTCGTGTGGGCGCAATCGCTGGACGTTTCGAATTTGGCAGCCGGGCTCTGCCAGAGTCACATAGGCATTGTTGCATCATAACCAACCAGGGCATTTGCAGAGCGCGAATGTCTGTGCGGCAGCGAATGGAGTTCCAAGGGACAGTGAAAACCAGGTAGACCTTTCAGTGCTGGCAGCTTTCGCGTGGGCGCAATCGCTGGACGTTTCGAATTTGGCAGCCTGGCTCTGCGACAGTCACATAGGCATTGTTGCATCATAACCAAACAAGGCTTTTGCAGAGCGCGAATGTCTGTGCGGCAGCGAATGCAGTTCCAAGGGACAGTGAAAGCCAGGTAGAGCTTTCAGTGCTGGCAGCTTTCGTGTGTGTGCAATCGCTGGACGTTTCGAATTTGGCAGCCGGGCTCTGCCAGAGTCACATAGGCATTGTTGCATCATAACCAACCAAGGCATTTGCAGAGCACGAATGTCTGTGCGGCAGCGAATGCAGTTGCAAGGGACAGTGAAAACCAGGTAGACCTTTCAGTGCTGGCAGCTTTCGTGTGGGCGCAATCGCTGGACGTTTCGAATTTGGCAGCCGGGCTCTGCGACAGTCACATAGGCATTGTTGCATCATAACCAACCAAGGCATTTGCAGAGCACGAATGTCTGTGCGGCAGCGAATGCAGTTCCAAGGGACAGTGAAAACCAGGTAGAGCTTGCAGTGCTGGCAGCTTTCGTGTGGGCGCAATCGCTGGACGTTTCGAATTTGGCAGCCGGGCTCTGCCAGAGTCACATAGGCATTGTTGCATCATAACCAACCAAGGCATTTGCAGAGCACGAATGTCTGTGCGGCAGCGAATGCAGTTCCAAGGGACAGTGAAAACCAGGTAGACCTTTCAGTGCTGGCAGCTTTCGTGTGGGTGCAATCGCTGGACGTTGAGAATTTGGCAGCCGGGCTCTGCGACAGTCACATAGGCATTGTTGCATCATAACCAACCAAGGCTTTTGCATAGCACGAATGTCTGTGCGGCAGCGAATGCAGTTCCAAGGGACAGTGAAAACCAGGTAGAGCTTTCAGTGCTGGCAGCTTTCGTGTGGGCGCAATCGCTGGACGTTTCGAATTTGGCAGCCGGGCTCTGCGACAGTCACATAGGCATTGTTGCATCATAACCAACCAAGGCATTTGCAGAGCACGAATGTCTGTGCGGCAGCGAATGCAGTTCCAAGGGACAGTGAAAACCAGGTAGACCTTTCAGTGCTGGCAGCTTTCGTGTGGGCGCAATCGCTGGACGTTGAGAATTTGGCAGCCGGTCTCTGCCAGAGTCACATAGGCATTGTTGCATCATAACCAACCAAGGCATTTGCAGAGCACGAATGTCTGTGCGGCAGCGAATGCAGTTCCAAGGGACAGTGAAAACCAGGTAGACCTTTCAGTGCTGGCAGCTTTCGTGTGGGTGCAATCGCTGGACGTTGAGAATTTGGCAGCCGGGCTCTGCGACAGTCACATAGGCATTGTTGCATCATAACCAACCAAGGCTTTTGCATAGCACCAATGTCTGTGCGGCAGCGAATGCAGTTCCAAGGGACAGTGAAAACCAGGTAGAGCTTTCAGTGCTGGCAGCTTTCGTGTGGGCGCAATCGCTGGACGTTTCGAATTTGGCAGCCGGGCTCTGCGACAGTCACATAGGCATTGTTGCATCATAACCAACCAAGGCATTTGCAGAGCACGAATGTCTGTGCGGCAGCGAATGCAGTTCCAAGGGACAGTGAAAACCAGGTAGACCTTTCAGTGCTGGCAGCTTTCGTGTGGGCGCAATCGCTGGACGTTGAGAATTTGGCAGCCGGGCTCTGCCAGAGTCACATAGGCATTGTTGCATCATAACCAACCAGGGCATTTTCAGAGCGCGATTGTCTTTGCGGCAGCGAATGCAGTTCCAAGGGACAGTGAAAACAAGGTAGACCTTTCAGTGCTGGCAGCTTTCGTGTGGGCGCAATCGCTGGACGTTTCGAATTTGGCAGCCGGGCTCTGCCAGAGTCACATAGGCATTGTTGCATCATAACCAACCAAGGCTTTTGCAGAGCGCGAATGTCTGTGCGGCAGCGAATGCAGTTCCAAGGGACAGTGAAAACCAGGTAGAGCTTTCCGTGCTGGCAGCTTTCGTGTGGGCGCAATCGCTGGACGTTTCGAATTTGGCAGCCGGGCTCTGCCAGAGTCACATAGGCATTGTTGCATCATAACCAACCAAAGCTTTTGTAGAGCGCGAATGTCTGTGCGGCAGCGAATGCAGTTCCAAGGGACAGTGAAAACCAGGTAGACCTTTCAGTGCTGGCAGCTTTCGTGTGGGCGCAATCGCTGGACGTTGAGAATTTGGCAGCCGGGCTCTGCGACAGTCACATAGGCATTGTTGCATCATAACCAACCAAGGCATTTGCAGAGCGCGAATGTCTGTGCGGCAGCGAATGCAGTTCCAAGGGACAGTGAAAACCAGGTAGACCTTTCAGTGCTGGCAGCTTTCGTGTGGGCGCAATCGCTGGACGTCGAGAATTTGGCAGCCGGGCTCTGCCAGAGTCACATAGGCATTGTTGCATCATAACCAACCAGGGCATTTTCAGAGCGCAAATGTCTGTGCGGCAGCGAATGCAGTTCCAAGGGACAGTGAAAACCAGGTAGACCTTTCAGTGCTGGCAGCTTTCGTGTGGGCGCAATCGCTGGACGTTTCGAATTTGGCAGCCGGGCTCTGCAGAGTCACATAGGCATTGTTGCATCATAACCAACCAAGGCTTTTGCATAGCGCGAATGTCTGTGCGGCAGCGAATGCAGTTCCAAGGGACAGTGAAAACCAGGTAGAGCTTTCAGTGCTGGCAGCTTTCGTGTGGGCGCAATCACTGGACGTTTCGAATTTGGCAGCCGGGGTCTGCCAGAGTCACATAGGCATTGTTGCATCATAACCAACCAAGGCATTTGCAGAGCGCGAATGTCTGTGCGGCAGCGAATGCAGTTCCAAGGGACAGTGAAAACCCGGTAGACCTTTCAGTGCTGGCAGCTTTCGTGTGGGCGCAATCGCTGGACGTTTCGAATTTGGCAGCCGGGCTCTGCGACAGTCACGTAGGCATTGTTGCATCATAACCAACCAAGGCATTTGCCGAGCACGAATGTCTGTGCGGCAGCGAATGCATTTCCAAGGGACAGTAAAAACCAGGTAGAGCTTTCAGTGCTGGCAGTATTCGTGTGGGCGCAATCGCTGGACGTTGAGAATTTGGCAGCCGGGCTCTGCCAGAGTCACATAGGCATTGTTGCATCATAACCAACCAAGGCATTTGCAGAGCGCGAATGTCTGTGCGGCAGCGAATGCAGTTCCAAGGGACAGTGAACACCAGGTAGAACTTGCAGTGCTGGCAGCTTTCGTGTGGGCGCAATCGCTGGACGTTTCAAATTTGGCAGCCCGGCTCTGCGACAGTCACATAGGCATTGTTGCATCATAACCAACCAAGGCATTTGCAGAACACGAATGTCTGTGCGGCAGCGAATGCAGTTCCAAGGGACAGTGAAAACCAGGTAGAGCTTTCAGTGCTGGCAGCTTTCGTGTGGGCGCAATCGCTGGACGTTTCGAATTTGGCAGCCGGACTCTGCCAGAGTCACGTAGGCATTGTTGCATCATAACCAACCAGGGCATTTGCAGAGCCTGAATGTCTGTGCGGCAGCGAATGCAGTTCCAAGGGACAGTGAAAACCAGGTAGACCTTTCAGTGCTGGCAGCTTTCGTGTGGGCGCAATCGCTGGACGTTTCGAATTTGGCAGCCGGGCTCTGCGACAGTCACGTAGGCATTGTTGCATCATAACCAACCAAGGCTTTTGAAGAGCGCGAATGTCTGTGCGGCAGCGAATGCAGTTCCAAGGGACAGTGAAAACCAGGTAGACCTTTCAGTGCTGGCAGCTTTCGTGTGGGCGCAATCGCTGGACGTTTCGAATTTGGCAGCCGGGCTCTGCCAGAGTCACATAGGCATTGTTGCATCATAACCAACCAAGGCATTTGCAGAGCACGAATGTCTGTGCGGCAGCGAATGCAGTTCCAAGGGACAGTGAAAACCAGGTAGACCTTTCAGTGCTGGCAGTATTCGTGTGGGCGCAATCGCTGGACGTTTCGAATTTGGCAGCCGGGCTCTGCGATAGTCACATAGGCATTGTTACATCATAACCAACCAAAGCTCTTGCGGACCGCGAATGTCTGTGCGGCAGCGAATGCAGTTCCAAGGGACAGTGAAAACCAGGTAGACCTTTCAGTGCTTGCAGTATTCGTGTGGGCGCAATCGCTGGACGTTGAGAATTTGGCAGCCGGGCTCTGCCAGAGTCACATAGGCATTGTTGCATCATAACCAACCAAGGCTTTTGCAGAGCGCGAATGTCTGTGCGGCAGCGAATGCAGTTCCAAGGGACAGTGAAAACCAGGTAGACCTTTCAGTGCTGGCAGCTTTCGTGTGGGCGCAATCGCTGGACGTTTCGAATTTGGCAGCCGGGCTCTGCCAGAGTCACATAGGCATTGTTGCATCATAACCAACCAAGGCATTTGCAGAGCATGAATGTCTGTGCGGCAGCGAATGCAGTTCCAAGGGACAGTGAAAACCAGGTAGACCTTTCAGTGCTGGCAGCTTTCGTGTGGGCGCAATCGCTGGACGTTTCGAATTTGGCAGCCGGGCTCTGCCAGAGTCACATAGGCATTGTTGCATCATAACCAACCAGGGCATTTGCAGAGCGCGAATGTCTGTGCGGCAGCGAATGGAGTTCCAAGGGACAGTGAAAACCAGGTAGACCTTTCAGTGCTGGCAGCTTTCGCGTGGGCGCAATCGCTGGACGTTTCGAATTTGGCAGCCTGGCTCTGCGACAGTCACATAGGCATTGTTGCATCATAACCAAACAAGGCTTTTGCAGAGCGCGAATGTCTGTGCGGCAGCGAATGCAGTTCCAAGGGACAGTGAAAGCCAGGTAGAGCTTTCAGTGCTGGCAGCTTTCGTGTGGGTGCAATCGCTGGACGTTTCGAATTTGGCAGCCGGGCTCTGCCAGAGTCACATAGGCATTGTTGCATCATAACCAACCAAGGCATTTGCAGAGCACGAATGTCTGTGCGGCAGCGAATGCAGTTGCAAGGGACAGTGAAAACCAGGTAGAGCTTTCAGTGCTGGCAGCTTTCGTGTGGGCGCAATCGCTGGACGTTTCGAATTTGGCAGCCGGGCTCTGCGACAGTCACATAGGCATTGTTGCATCATAACCAACCAAGGCATTTGCAGAGCACGAATGTCTGTGCGGCAGCGAATGCAGTTCCAAGGGACAGTGAAAACCAGGTAGAGCTTGCAGTGCTGGCAGCTTTCGTGTGGGCGCAATCGCTGGACGTTTCGAATTTGGCAGCCGGGCTCTGCCAGAGTCACATAGGCATTGTTGCATCATAACCAACCAAGGCTTTTGCAGAGCACGAATGTCTGTGCGGCAGCGAATGCAGTTCCAAGGGACAGTGAAAACCAGGTAGACCTTTCAGTGCTGGCAGCTTTCGTGTGGGTGCAATCGCTGGACGTTGAGAATTTGGCAGCCGGGCTCTGCGACAGTCACATAGGCATTGTTGCATCATAACCAACCAAGGCTTTTGCATAGCACGAATGTCTGTGCGGCAGCGAATGCAGTTCCAAGGGACAGTGAAAACCAGGTAGAGCTTTCAGTGCTGGCAGCTTTCGTGTGGGCGCAATCGCTGGACGTTTCGAATTTGGCAGCCGGGCTCTGCGACAGTCACATAGGCATTGTTGCATCATAACCAACCAAGGCATTTGCAGAGCACGAATGTCTGTGCGGCAGCGAATGCAGTTCCAAGGGACAGTGAAAACCAGGTAGAGCTTTCAGTGCTGGCAGCTTTCGTGTGGGCGCAATCGCTGGACGTTGAGAATTTGGCAGCCGGGCTCTGCCAGAGTCACATAGGCATTGTTGCATCATAACCAACCAAGGCATTTGCAGAGCACGAATGTCTGTGCGGCAGCGAATGCAGTTCCAAGGGACAGTGAAAACCAGGTAGACCTTTCAGTGCTGGCAGCTTTCGTGTGGGTGCAATCGCTGGACGTTGAGAATTTGGCAGCCGGGCTCTGCGACAGTCACATAGGCATTGTTGCATCATAACCAACCAAGACTTTTGCATAGCACGAATGTCTGTGCGGCAGCGAATGCAGTTCCAAGGGACAGTGAAAACCAGGTAGAGCTTTCAGTGCTGGCAGCTTTCGTGTGGGCGCAATCGCTGGACGTTTCGAATTTGGCAGCCGGGCTCTGCGACAGTCACATAGGCATTGTTGCATCATAACCAACCAAGGCATTTGCAGAGCACGAATGTCTGTGCGGCAGCGAATGCAGTTCCAAGGGACAGTGAAAACCAGGTAGACCTTTCAGTGCTGGCAGCTTTCGTGTGGGCGCAATCGCTGGACGTTGAGAATTTGGCAGCCGGGCTCTGCCAGAGTCACATAGGCATTGTTGCATCATAACCAACCAGGGCATTTTCAGAGCGCGATTGTCTTTGCGGCAGCGAATGCAGTTCCAAGGGACAGTGAAAACAAGGTAGACCTTTCAGTGCTGGCAGCTTTCGTGTGGGCGCAATCGCTGGACGTTTCGAATTTGGCAGCCGGGCTCTGCGACAGTCACATAGGCATTGTTGCATCATAACCAACCAAAGCTTTTGTAGAGCGCGAATGTCTGTGCGGCAGCGAATGCAGTTCCAAGGGACAGTGAAAACCAGGTAGACCTTTCAGTGCTGGCAGCTTTCGTGTGGGCGCAATCGCTGGACGTTGAGAATTTGGCAGCCGGGCTCTGCGACAGTCACATAGGCATTGTTGCATCATAACCAACCAAGGCATTTGCAGAGCGCGAATGTCTGTGCGGCAGCGAATGCAGTTCCAAGGGACAGTGAAAACCAGGTAGACCTTTCAGTGCTGGCAGCTTTCGTGTGGGCGCAATCGCTGGACGTCGAGAATTTGGCAGCCGGGCTCTGCCAGAGTCACATAGGCATTGTTGCATCATAACCAACCAGGGCATTTGCAGAGCGTGAATGTCTGTGCGGCAGCGAATGCAGTTCCAAGGGACAGTGAAAACCAGGTAGACCTTTCAGTGCTGGCAGCTTTCGTGTGGGCGCAATCGCTGGACGTTTCGAATTTGGCAGCCGGGCTCTGCGACAGTCACATAGGCATTGTTGCATCATAACCAACCAAGGCATTTGCAGAGCACGAATGTCTGTGCGGCAGCGAATGCAGTTCCAAGGGACAGTGAAAACCAGGTAGACCTTTCAGTGCTGGCAGCTTTCGTGTGGGCGCAATCGCTGGACGTTTCGAATTTGGCAGCCGGGCTCTGCCAGAGTCACATAGGCATTGTTGCATCATAACCAACCAGGGCATTTTCAGAGCGCGATTGTCTTTGCGGCAGCGAATGCAGTTCCAAGGGACAGTGAAAACAAGGTAGACCTTTCAGTGCTGGCAGCTTTCGTGTGGGCGCAATCGCTGGACGTTTCGAATTTGGCAGCCGGGCTCTGCCAGAGTCACATAGGCATTGTTGCATCATAACCAACCAAGGCTTTTGCAGAGCACGAATGTCTGTGCGGCAGCGAATGCAGTTCCAAGGGACAGTGAAAACCAGGTAGAGCTTTCCGTGCTGGCAGCTTTCGTGTGGGCGCAATCGCTGGACGTTTCGAATTTGGCAGCCGGGCTCTGCGACAGTCACATAGGCATTGTTGCATCATAACCAACCAAAGCTTTTGTAGAGCGCGAATGTCTGTGCGGCAGCGAATGCAGTTCCAAGGGACAGTGAAAACCAGGTAGACCTTTCAGTGCTGGCACCTTTCGTGTGGGCGCAATCGCTGGACGTTGAGAATTTGGCAGCCGGGCTCTGCGACAGTCACATAGGCATTGTTGCATCATAACCAACCAGGGCATTTTCAGAGCGCAAATGTCTGTGCGGCAGCGAATGCAGTTCCAAGGGACAGTGAAAACCAGGTAGACCTTTCAGTGCTGGCAGCTTTCGTGTGGGCGCAATCGCTGGACGTTTCGAATTTGGCAGCCGGGTTCTGCAGAGTCACATAGGCATTGTTGCATCATAACCAACCAAGGCTTTTGCATAGCACGAATGTCTGTGCGGCAGCGAATGCAGTTCCAAGGGACAGTGAAAACCAGGTAGAGCTTTCAGTGCTGGCAGCTTTCGTGTGGGCGCAATCGCTGGACGTTTCGAATTTGGCAGCCGGGCTCTGCGACAGTCACATAGGCATTGTTGCATCATAACCAACCAAGGCATTTGCAGAGCACGAATGTCTGTGCGGCAGCGAATGCAGTTCCAAGGGACAGTGAAAACCCGGTAGACCTTTCAGTGCTGGCAGCTTTCGTGTGGGCGCAATCGCTGGACGTTGAGAATTTGGCAGCCGGGCTCTGCCAGAGTCACATAGGCATTGTTGCATCATAACCAACCAAGGCATTTGCAGAGCACGAATGTCTGTGCGGCAGCGAATGCAGTTCCAAGGGACAGTGAAAACCAGGTAGACCTTTCAGTGCTGGCAGCTTTCGTGTGGGCGCAATCGCTGGACGTTGAGAATTTGGCAGCCGGGCTCTGCCAGAGTCACATAGGCATTGTTGCATCATAACCAACCAGGGCATTTTCAGAGCGCGATTGTCTTTGCGGCAGCGAATGCAGTTCCAAGGGACAGTGAAAACAAGGTAGACCTTTCAGTGCTGGCAGCTTTCGTGTGGGCGCAATCGCTGGACGTTTCGAATTTGGCAGCCGGGGTCTGCCAGAGTCACATAGGCATTGTTGCATCATAACCAACCAAGGCTTTTGCAGAGCGCGAATGTCTGTGCGGCAGCGAATGCAGTTCCAAGGGACAGTGAAAACCAGGTAGAGCTTTCCGTGCTGGCAGCTTTCGTGTGGGCGCAATCGCTGGACGTTTCGAATTTGGCAGCCGGGCTCTGCGACAGTCACATAGGCATTGTTGCATCATAACCAACCAAAGCTTTTGTAGAGCGCGAATGTCTGTGCGGCAGCGAATGCAGTTCCAAGGGACAGTGAAAACCAGGTAGACCTTTCAGTGCTGGCAGCATTCGTGTGGGCGCAATCGCTGGACGTTGAGAATTTGGCAGCCGGGCTCTGCGACAGTCACATAGGCATTGTTGCATCATAACCAACCAAGGCATTTGCAGAGCGCGAATGTCTGTGCGGCAGCGAATGCAGTTCCAAGGGACAGTGAAAACCAGGTAGACCTTTCAGTGCTGGCAGCTTTCGTGTGGGCGCAATCGCTGGACGTCGAGAATTTGGCAGCCGGGCTCTGCCAGAGTCACATAGGCATTGTTGCATCATAACCAACCAGGGCATTTTCAGAGCGCAAATGTCTGTGCGGCAGCGAATGCAGTTCCAAGGGACAGTGAAAACCAGGTAGACCTTTCAGTGCTGGCAGCTTTCGTGTGGGCGCAATCGCTGGACGTTTCGAATTTGGCAGCCGGGCTCTGCAGAGTCACATAGGCATTGTTGCATCATAACCAACCAAGGCTTTTGCATAGCGCGAATGTCTGTGCGGCAGCGAATGCAGTTCCAAGGGACAGTGAAAACCAGGTAGAGCTTTCAGTGCTGGCAGCTTTCGTGTGGGCGCAATCACTGGACGTTTCGAATTTGGCAGCCGGGGTCTGCCAGAGTCACATAGGCATTGTTGCATCATAACCAACCAAGGCATTTGCAGAGCGCGAATGTCTGTGCGGCAGCGAATGCAGTTCCAAGGGACAGTGAAAACCCGGTAGACCTTTCAGTGCTGGCAGCTTTCGTGTGGGCGCAATCGCTGGACGTTTCGAATTTGGCAGCCGGGCTCTGCGACAGTCACGTAGGAATTGTTGCATCATAACCAACCAAGGCATTTGCCGAGCACGAATGTCTGTGCGGCAGCGAATGCAGTTCCAAGGGACAGTAAAAACCAGGTAGAGCTTTCAGTGCTGGCAGTATTCGTGTGGGCGCAATCGCTGGACGTTGAGAATTTGGCAGCCGGGCTCTGCCAGAGTCACATAGGCATTGTTGCATCATAACCAACCAAGGCATTTGCAGAGCGCGAATGTCTGTGCGGCAGCGAATGCAGTTCCAAGGGACAGTGAACACCAGGTAGAACTTGCAGTGCTGGCAGCTTTCGTGTGGGCGCCATCGCTGGACGTTTCAAATTGGGCAGCCCGGCTCTGCGACAGTCACATAGGCATTGTTGCATCATAACCAACCAAGGCATTTGCAGAGCACGAATGTCTGTGCGGCAGCGAATGCAGTTCCAAGGGACAGTGAAAACCAGGTAGACCTCTCAGTGCTGGCAGTATTCGTGTGGGCGCAATCGCTGGACGTTTCGAATTTGGCAGCCGGGCTCTGCCAGAGTCACATAGGCATTGTTGCATCATAACCAACCAAGGCATTTGCAGAGCACGAATGTCTGTGCGGCAGCGAATGCAGTTCCAAGGGACAGTGAAAACCAGGTAGACCTTTCAGTGCTGGCAGCTTTCGTGTGGGCGCAATCGCTGGACGTTTCGAATTTGGCAGCCGGGCTCTGCCAGAGTCACATAGGCATTGTTGCATCATAACCAACCAAGGCATTTTCAGAGCGCGAATGTCTGTGCGGCAGCGAATGCAGTTCCAAGGGACAGTGAAAACCAGGTAGAGCTTTCAGTGCTGGCAGCTTTCGTGTGGGCGCAATCGCTGGACGTTTCGAATTTGGCAGCCGGACTCTGCCAGAGTCACATAGGCATTGTTGCATCATAACCAACCAGGGCATTTGCAGAGCGTGAATGTCTGTGCGGCAGCGAATGGAGTTCCAAGGGACAGTGAAAACCTGGTAGACCTTTCAGTGCTGGCAGCTTTCGTGTGGGCGCAATCACTGGACGTTTCGAATTTGGCAGCCGGGCTCTGCGACAGTCACGTAGGCATTGTTGCATCATAACCAACCAAGGCTTTTGAAGAGCGCGAATGTCTGTGCGGCAGCGAATGCAGTTCCAAGGGACAGTGAAAACCAGGTAGACCTTTCAGTGCTGGCAGCTTTCGTGTGGGCGCAATCGCTGGACGTTGAGAATTTGGCAGCCGGGCTCTGCCAGAGTCACATAGGCATTGTTGCATCATAACCAACCAAGGCATTTTCAGAGCGCGAATGTCTGTGCGGCAGCGAATGCAGTTCCAAGGGACAGTGAAAACCAGGTAGACCTTTCAGTGCTGGCAGCTTTCGTGTGGGCGCAATCGCTGGACGTTTCGAATTTGGCAGCCGGGCTCTGCCACAGTCACATAGGCATTGTTGCATCATAACCAACCAAGGCATTTGCAGAGCGCGAATGTCTGTGCGGCAGCGAATGCAGTTCCAAGGGACAGTGAAAACCCGGTAGACCTTTCAGTGCTGGCAGCTTTCGTGTGGGCGCAATCGCTGGACGTTTCGAATTTGTCAGCCGGGCTCTGCGACAGTCACGTAGGCATTGTTGCATCATAACCAACCAAGGCATTTGCCGAGCACGAATGTCTGTGCGGCAGCGAATGCAGTTCCAAGGGACAGTAAAAACCAGGTAGAGCTTTCAGTGCTGGCAGTATTCGTGTGGGCGCAATCGCTGGACGTTGAGAATTTGGCAGCCGGGCTCTGCCAGAGTCACATAGGCATTGTTGCATCATAACCAACCAAGGCATTTGCAGAGCGCGAATGTCTGTGCGGCAGCGAATGCAGTTCCAAGGGACAGTGAACACCAGGTAGAACTTGCAGTGCTGGCAGCTTTCGTGTGGGCGCAATCGCTGGACGTTTCAAATTTGGCAGCCCGGCTCTGCTACAGTCACATAGGCATTGTTGCATCATAACCAACCAAGGCATTTGCAGAGCACGAATGTCTGTGCGGCAGCGAATGCAGTTCCAAGGGACAGTGAAAACCAGGTAGACCTCTCAGTGCTGGCAGTATTCGTGTGGGCGCAATCGCTGGACGTTTCGAATTTGGCAGCCGGGCTCTGCCAGAGTCACATAGGCATTGTTGCATCATAACCAACCAAGGCATTTGCAGAGCGCGAATGTCTGTGCGGCAGCGAATGCAGTTCCAAGGGACAGTGAAAACCAGGTAGACCTTTCAGTGCTGGCAGCTTTCGTGTGGGCGCAATCGCTGGACGTTTCGAATTTGGCAGCCGGGCTCTGCCAGAGTCACATAGGCATTGTTGCATCATAACCAACCAAGGCATTTGCAGAGCACGAATGTCTGTGCGGCAGCGAATGCAGTTCCAAGGGACAGTGAAAACCAGGTAGAGCTTTCAGTGCTGGCAGCTTTCGTGTGGGCGCAATCGCTGGACGTTTCGAATTTGGCAGCCGGACTCTGCCAGAGTCACATAGGCATTGTTGCATCATAACCAACCAGGGCATTTGCAGAGCGTGAATGTCTGTGCGGCAGCGAATGGAGTTCCAAGGGACAGTGAAAACCAGGTAGACCTTTCAGTGCTGGCAGCTTTCGTGTGGGCGCAATCGCTGGACGTTTCGAATTTGGCAGCCGGGCTCTGCGACAGTCACGTAGGCATTGTTGCATCATAACCAACCAAGGCTTTTGAAGAGCGCGAATGTCTGTGCGGCAGCGAATGCAGTTCCAAGGGACAGTGAAAACCAGGTAGAGCTTTCAGTGCTGGCAGTATTCGTGTGGGCGCAATCGCTGGACGTTGAGAATTTGGCAGCCGGGCTCTGCCAGAGTCACATAGGCATTGTTGCATCATAACCAACCAAGGCATTTTCAGAGCGCGAATGTCTGTGCGGCAGCGAATGCAGTTCCAAGGGACAGTGAAAACCAGGTAGACCTTTCAGTGCTGGCAGCTTTCGTGTGGGCGCAATCGCTGGACGTTTCGAATTTGGCAGCCGGGCTCTGCCAGAGTCACATAGGCATTGTTGCATCATAACCAACCAAGGCATTTGCAGAGCACGAATGTCTGTGCGGCAGCGAATGCAGTTCCAAGGGACAGTGAAAACCAGGTAGACCTTTCAGTGCTGGCAGTATTCGTGTGGGCGCAATCGCTGGACGTTTCGAATTTGGCAGCCGGGCTCTGCGATAGTCACATAGGCATTCTTACATCATAACCAACCAAAGCTCTTGCGGACCGCGAATGTCTGTGCGGCAGCGAATGCAGTTCCAAGGGACAGTGAAAACCAGGTAGACCTTTCAGTGCTTGCAGTATTCGTGTGGGCGCAATCGCTGGACGTTGAGAATTTGGCAGCCGGGCTCTGCCAGAGTCACATAGGCATTGTTGCATCATAACCAACCAAGGCTTTTGCAGAGCGCGAATGTCTGTGCGGCAGCGAATGCAGTTCCAAGGGACAGTGAAAACCAGGTAGACCTTTCAGTGCTGGCAGCTTTCGTGTGGGCGCAATCGCTGGACGTTGAGAATTTGGCAGCCGGGCTCTGGCAGAGTGACATAGGCATTGTTGCATCATAACCAACCAAGGCATTTGCAGAACACGAATGTCTGTGCGGCAGCGAATGCAGTTCCAAGGGACAGTGAAAACCAGGTAGAGCTTGCAGTGCTGGCAGCTTTCGTGTGGGTGCAATCGCTGGACGTTTCGAATTTTGCAGCCGGGCTCTGCGACAGTCACGTAGGCATTGTTGCATCATAACCAACCAAGGCATTTGCAGAGCACGAATGTCTGTGCAGCAGCGAATGCAGTTCCAAGGGACAGTGAAAACCAGGTAGAGCTTGCAGTGCTGGCAGCTTTCGTGTGGGCGCAATCGCTGGACGTTGAGAATTTGGCAGCCGGGCTCTGCCAGAGTCACATAGGCATTGTTGCATCATAACCAACCAAGGCATTTTCAGAGCGCGAATGTCTGTGCGGCAGCGAATGCAGTTCCAAGGGACAGTGAAAACCAGGTAGACCTCTCAGTGCTGGCAGTATTCGTGTGGGCGCAATCGCTGGACGTTTCGAATTTGGCAGCCGGGCTCTGCCAGAGTCACATAGGCATTGTTGCATCATAACCAACCAAGGCATTTGCAGAGCGCGAATGTCTGTGCGGCAGCGAATGCAGTTCCAAGGGACAGTGAACACCAGGTAGAACTTGCAGTGCTGGCAGCTTTCGTGTGGGCGCAATCGCTGGACGTTTCAAATTTGTCAGCCCGGCTCTGCGACAGTCACATAGGCATTGTTGCATCATAACCAACCAAGGCATTTGCAGAGCACGAATGTCTGTGCGGCAGCGAATGCAGTTCCAAGGGACAGTGAAAACCAGGTAGACCTCTCAGTGCTGGCAGTATTCGTGTGGGCGCAATCGCTGGACGTTTCGAATTTGGCAGCCGGGCTCTGCCAGAGTCACATAGGCATTGTTGCATCATAACCAACCAAGGCATTTGCAGAGCGCGAATGTCTGTGCGGCAGCGAATGCAGTTCCAAGGGACAGTGAAAACCAGGTAGACCTTTCAGTGCTGGCAGCTTTCGTGTGGGCGCAATCGCTGGACGTTTCGAATTTGGCAGCCGGGCTCTGCCAGAGTCACATAGGCATTGTTGCATCATAACCAACCAAGGCATTTGCAGAGCACGAATGTCTGTGCGGCAGCGAATGCAGTTCCAAGGGACAGTGAAAACCAGGTAGAGCTTTCAGTGCTGGCAGCTTTCGTGTGGGCGCAATCGCTGGACGTTTCGAATTTGGCAGCCGGACTCTGCCAGAGTCACATAGGCATTGTTGCATCATAACCAACCAGGGCATTTGCAGAGCGTGAATGTCTGTGCGGCAGCGAATGGAGTTCCAAGGGACAGTGAAAACCAGGTAGACCTTTCAGTGCTGGCAGCTTTCGTGTGGGCGCAATCGCTGGACGTTTCGAATTTGGCAGCCGGGCTCTGCGACAGTCACGTAGGCATTGTTGCATCATAACCAACCAAGGCTTTTGAAGAGCGCGAATGTCTGTGCGGCAGCGAATGCAGTTCCAAGGGACAGTGAAAACCAGGTAGACCTTTCAGTGCTGGCAGCTTTCGTGTGGGCGCAATCGCTGGACGTTTCGAATTTGGCAGCCGGGCTCTGCCAGAGTCACATAGGCATTGTTGCATCATAACCAACCAAGGCATTTGCAGAGCACGAATGTCTGTGCGGCAGCGAATGCAGTTCCAAGGGACAGTGAAAACCAGGTAGACCTTTCAGTGCTGGCAGTATTCGTGTGGGCGCAATCGCTGGACGTTTCGAATTTGGCAGCCGGGCTCTGCGATAGTCACATAGGCATTGTTACATCATAACCAACCAAAGCTCTTGCGGACCGCGAATGTCTGTGCGGCAGCGAATGCAGTTCCAAGGGACAGTGAAAACCAGGTAGACCTTTCAGTGCTTGCAGTATTCGTGTGGGCGCAATCGCTGGACGTTGAGAATTTGGCAGCCGGGCTCTGCCAGAGTCACATAGGCATTGTTGCATCATAACCAACCAAGGCTTTTGCAGAGCGCGAATGTCTGTGCGGCAGCGAATGCAGTTCCAAGGGACAGTGAAAACCAGGTAGACCTTTCAGTGCTGGCAGCTTTCGTGTGGGCGCAATCGCTGGACGTTTCGAATTTGGCAGCCGGGCTCTGCCAGAGTCACATAGGCATTGTTGCATCATAACCAACCAAGGCATTTGCAGAGCATGAATGTCTGTGCGGCAGCGAATGCAGTTCCAAGGGACAGTGAAAACCAGGTAGACCTTTCAGTGCTGGCAGCTTTCGTGTGGGCGCAATCGCTGGACGTTTCGAATTTGGCAGCCGGGCTCTGCCAGAGTCACATAGGCATTGTTGCATCATAACCAACCAGGGCATTTGCAGAGCGCGAATGTCTGTGCGGCAGCGAATGGAGTTCCAAGGGACAGTGAAAACCAGGTAGACCTTTCAGTGCTGGCAGCTTTCGCGTGGGCGCAATCGCTGGACGTTTCGAATTTGGCAGCCTGGCTCTGCGACAGTCACATAGGCATTGTTGCATCATAACCAAACAAGGCTTTTGCAGAGCGCGAATGTCTGTGCGGCAGCGAATGCAGTTCCAAGGGACAGTGAAAGCCAGGTAGAGCTTTCAGTGCTGGCAGCTTTCGTGTGGGTGCAATCGCTGGACGTTTCGAATTTGGCAGCCGGGCTCTGCCAGAGTCACATAGGCATTGTTGCATCATAACCAACCAAGGCATTTGCAGAGCACGAATGTCTGTGCGGCAGCGAATGCAGTTGCAAGGGACAGTGAAAACCAGGTAGACCTTTCAGTGCTGGCAGCTTTCGTGTGGGCGCAATCGCTGGACGTTTCGAATTTGGCAGCCGGGCTCTGCGACAGTCACATAGGCATTGTTGCATCATAACCAACCAAGGCATTTGCAGAGCACGAATGTCTGTGCGGCAGCGAATGCAGTTCCAAGGGACAGTGAAAACCAGGTAGAGCTTGCAGTGCTGGCAGCTTTCGTGTGGGCGCAATCGCTGGACGTTTCGAATTTGGCAGCCGGGCTCTGCCAGAGTCACATAGGCATTGTTGCATCATAACCAACCAAGGCTTTTGCAGAGCACGAATGTCTGTGCGGCAGCGAATGCAGTTCCAAGGGACAGTGAAAACCAGGTAGACCTTTCAGTGCTGGCAGCTTTCGTGTGGGTGCAATCGCTGGACGTTGAGAATTTGGCAGCCGGGCTCTGCGACAGTCACATAGGCATTGTTGCATCATAACCAACCAAGGCTTTTGCATAGCACGAATGTCTGTGCGGCAGCGAATGCAGTTCCAAGGGACAGTGAAAACCAGGTAGAGCTTTCAGTGCTGGCAGCTTTCGTGTGGGCGCAATCGCTGGACGTTTCGAATTTGGCAGCCAGGCTCTGCGACAGTCACATAGGCATTGTTGCATCATAACCAACCAAGGCATTTGCAGAGCACGAATGTCTGTGCGGCAGCGAATGCAGTTCCAAGGGACAGTGAAAACCAGGTAGACCTTTCAGTGCTGGCAGCTTTCGTGTGGGCGCAATCGCTGGACGTTGAGAATTTGGCAGCCGGGCTCTGCCAGAGTCACATAGGCATTGTTGCATCATAACCAACCAAGGCATTTGCAGAGCACGAATGTCTGTGCGGCAGCGAATGCAGTTCCAAGGGACAGTGAAAACCAGGTAGACCTTTCAGTGCTGGCAGCTTTCGTGTGGGTGCAATCGCTGGACGTTGAGAATTTGGCAGCCGGGCTCTGCGACAGTCACATAGGCATTGTTGCATCATAACCAACCAAGGCTTTTGCATAGCACGAATGTCTGTGCGGCAGCGAATGCAGTTCCAAGGGACAGTGAAAACCAGGTAGAGCTTTCAGTGCTGGCAGCTTTCGTGTGGGCGCAATCGCTGGACGTTTCGAATTTGGCAGCCGGGCTCTGCGACAGTCACATAGGCATTGTTGCATCATAACCAACCAAGGCATTTGCAGAGCACGAATGTCTGTGCGGCAGCGAATGCAGTTCCAAGGGACAGTGAAAACCAGGTAGACCTTTCAGTGCTGGCAGCTTTCGTGTGGGCGCAATCGCTGGACGTTGAGAATTTGGCAGCCGGGCTCTGCCAGAGTCACATAGGCATTGTTGCATCATAACCAACCAGGGCATTTTCAGAGCGCGATTGTCTTTGCGGCAGCGAATGCAGTTCCAAGGGACAGTGAAAACAAGGTAGACCTTTCAGTGCTGGCAGCTTTCGTGTGGGCGCAATCGCTGGACGTTTCGAATTTGGCAGCCGGGCTCTGCGACAGTCACATAGGCATTGTTGCATCATAACCAACCAAAGCTTTTGTAGAGCGCGAATGTCTGTGCGGCAGCGAATGCAGTTCCAAGGGACAGTGAAAACCAGGTAGACCTTTCAGTGCTGGCAGCTTTCGTGTGGGCGCAATCGCTGGACGTTGAGAATTTGGCAGCCGGGCTCTGCGACAGTCACATAGGCATTGTTGCATCATAACCAACCAAGGCATTTGCAGAGCGCGAATGTCTGTGCGGCAGCGAATGCAGTTCCAAGGGACAGTGAAAACCAGGTAGACCTTTCAGTGCTGGCAGCTTTCGTGTGGGCGCAATCGCTGGACGTTTCGAATTTGGCAGCCGGGCTCTGCCAGAGTCACATAGGCATTGTTGCATCATAACCAACCAGGGCATTTGCAGAGCGTGAATGTCTGTGCGGCAGCGAATGCAGTTCCAAGGGACAGTGAAAACCAGGTAGACCTTTCAGTGCTGGCAGCTTTCGTGTGGGCGCAATCGCTGGACGTTTCGAATTTGGCAGCCGGGCTCTGCGACAGTCACATAGGCATTGTTGCATCATAACCAACCAAGGCATTTGCAGAGCACGAATGTCTGTGCGGCAGCGAATGCAGTTCCAAGGGACAGTGAAAACCAGGTAGACCTTTCAGTGCTGGCAGCTTTCGTGTGGGCGCAATCGCTGGACGTTTCGAATTTGGCAGCCGGGCTCTGCCAGAGTCACATAGGCATTGTTGCATCATAACCAACCAGGGCATTTTCAGAGCGCGATTGTCTTTGCGGCAGCGAATGCAGTTCCAAGGGACAGTGAAAACAAGGTAGACCTTTCAGTGCTGGCAGCTTTCGTGTGGGCGCAATCGCTGGACGTTTCGAATTTGGCAGCCGGGCTCTGCCAGAGTCACATAGGCATTGTTGCATCATAACCAACCAAGGCTTTTGCAGAGCACGAATGTCTGTGCGGCAGCGAATGCAGTTCCAAGGGACAGTGAAAACCAGGTAGAGCTTTCCGTGCTGGCAGCTTTCGTGTGGGCGCAATCGCTGGACGTTTCGAATTTGGCAGCCGGGCTCTGCGACAGTCACATAGGCATTGTTGCATCATAACCAACCAAAGCTTTTGTAGAGCGCGAATGTCTGTGCGGCAGCGAATGCAGTTCCAAGGGACAGTGAAAACCAGGTAGACCTTTCAGTGCTGGCAGCTTTCGTGTGGGCGCAATCGCTGGACGTTGAGAATTTGGCAGCCGGGCTCTGCCAGAGTCACATAGGCATTGTTGCATCATAACCAACCAAGGCATTTGCAGAGCACGAATGTCTGTGCGGCAGCGAATGCAGTTCCAAGGGACAGTGAAAACCAGGTAGACCTTTCAGTGCTGGCAGCTTTCGTGTGGGCGCAATCGCTGGACGTTGAGAATTTGGCAGCCGGGCTCTGCCAGAGTCACATAGGCATTGTTGCATCATAACCAACCAGGGCATTTTCAGAGCGCGATTGTCTTTGCGGCAGCGAATGCAGTTCCAAGGGACAGTGAAAACAAGGTAGACCTTTCAGTGCTGGCAGCTTTCGTGTGGGCGCAATCGCTGGACGTTTCGAATTTGGCAGCCGGGGTCTGCCAGAGTCACATAGGCATTGTTGCATCATAACCAACCAAGGCTTTTGCAGAGCGCGAATGTCTGTGCGGCAGCGAATGCAGTTCCAAGGGACAGTGAAAACCAGGTAGAGCTTTCCGTGCTGGCAGCTTTCGTGTGGGCGCAATCGCTGGACGTTTCGAATTTGGCAGCCGGGCTCTGCGACAGTCACATAGGCATTGTTGCATCATAACCAACCAAAGCTTTTGTAGAGCGCGAATGTCTGTGCGGCAGCGAATGCAGTTCCAAGGGACAGTGAAAACCAGGTAGACCTTTCAGTGCTGGCAGCATTCGTGTGGGCGCAATCGCTGGACGTTGAGAATTTGGCAGCCGGGCTCTGCGACAGTCACATAGGCATTGTTGCATCATAACCAACCAAGGCATTTGCAGAGCGCGAATGTCTGTGCGGCAGCGAATGCAGTTCCAAGGGACAGTGAAAACCAGGTAGACCTTTCAGTGCTGGCAGCTTTCGTGTGGGCGCAATCGCTGGACGTTGAGAATTTGGCAGCCGGGCTCTGCCAGAGTCACATAGGCATTGTTGCATCATAACCAACCAAGGCATTTGCAGAGCACGAATGTCTGTGCGGCAGCGAATGCAGTTCCAAGGGACAGTGAAAACCAGGTAGACCTTTCAGTGCTGGCAGCTTTCGTGTGGGTGCAATCGCTGGACGTTGAGAATTTGGCAGCCGGGCTCTGCGACAGTCACATAGGCATTGTTGCATCATAACCAACCAAGGCTTTTGCATAGCACGTATGTCTGTGCGGCAGCGAATGCAGTTCCAAGGGACAGTGAAAACCAGGTAGAGCTTTCAGTGCTGGCAGCTTTCGTGTGGGCGCAATCGCTGGACGTTTCGAATTTGGCAGCCGGGCTCTGCGACAGTCACATAGGCATTGTTGCATCATAACCAACCAAGGCATTTGCAGAGCACGAATGTCTGTGCGGCAGCGAATGCAGTTCCAAGGGACAGTGAAAACCAGGTAGACCTTTCAGTGCTGGCAGCTTTCGTGTGGGCGCAATCGCTGGACGTTGAGAATTTGGCAGCCGGGCTCTGCCAGAGTCACATAGGCATTGTTGCATCATAACCAACCAGGGCATTTTCAGAGCGCGATTGTCTTTGCGGCAGCGAATGCAGTTCCAAGGGACAGTGAAAACAAGGTAGACCTTTCAGTGCTGGCAGCTTTCGTGTGGGCGCAATCGCTGGACGTTTCGAATTTGGCAGCCGGGCTCTGCGACAGTCACATAGGCATTGTTGCATCATAACCAACCAAAGCTTTTGTAGAGCGCGAATGTCTGTGCGGCAGCGAATGCAGTTCCAAGGGACAGTGAAAACCAGGTAGACCTTTCAGTGCTGGCAGCTTTCGTGTGGGCGCAATCGCTGGACGTTGAGAATTTGGCAGCCGGGCTCTGCGACAGTCACATAGGCATTGTTGCATCATAACCAACCAAGGCATTTGCAGAGCGCGAATGTCTGTGCGGCAGCGAATGCAGTTCCAAGGGACAGTGAAAACCAGGTAGACCTTTCAGTGCTGGCAGCTTTCGTGTGGGCGCAATCGCTGGACGTCGAGAATTTGGCAGCCGGGCTCTGCCAGAGTCACATAGGCATTGTTGCATCATAACCAACCAGGGCATTTGCAGAGCGTGAATGTCTGTGCGGCAGCGAATGCAGTTCCAAGGGACAGTGAAAACCAGGTAGACCTTTCAGTGCTGGCAGCTTTCGTGTGGGCGCAATCGCTGGACGTTTCGAATTTGGCAGCCGGGCTCTGCGACAGTCACATAGGCATTGTTGCATCATAACCAACCAAGGCATTTGCAGAGCACGAATGTCTGTGCGGCAGCGAATGCAGTTCCAAGGGACAGTGAAAACCAGGTAGACCTTTCAGTGCTGGCAGCTTTCGTGTGGGCGCAATCGCTGGACGTTTCGAATTTGGCAGCCGGGCTCTGCCAGAGTCACATAGGCATTGTTGCATCATAACCAACCAGGGCATTTTCAGAGCGCGATTGTCTTTGCGGCAGCGAATGCAGTTCCAAGGGACAGTGAAAACAAGGTAGACCTTTCAGTGCTGGCAGCTTTCGTGTGGGCGCAATCGCTGGACGTTTCGAATTTGGCAGCCGGGCTCTGCCAGAGTCACATAGGCATTGTTGCATCATAACCAACCAAGGCTTTTGCAGAGCACGAATGTCTGTGCGGCAGCGAATGCAGTTCCAAGGGACAGTGAAAACCAGGTAGAGCTTTCCGTGCTGGCAGCTTTCGTGTGGGCGCAATCGCTGGACGTTTCGAATTTGGCAGCCGGGCTCTGCGACAGTCACATAGGCATTGTTGCATCATAACCAACCAAAGCTTTTGTAGAGCGCGAATGTCTGTGCGGCAGCGAATGCAGTTCCAAGGGACAGTGAAAACCAGGTAGACCTTTCAGTGCTGGCAGCTTTCGTGTGGGCGCAATCGCTGGACGTTGAGAATTTGGCAGCCGGGCTCTGCCAGAGTCACATAGGCATTGTTGCATCATAACCAACCAAGGCATTTGCAGAGCACGAATGTCTGTGCGGCAGCGAATGCAGTTCCAAGGGACAGTGAAAACCAGGTAGACCTTTCAGTGCTGGCAGCTTTCGTGTGGGCGCAATCGCTGGACGTTGAGAATTTGGCAGCCGGGCTCTGCCAGAGTCACATAGGCATTGTTGCATCATAACCAACCAGGGCATTTTCAGAGCGCGATTGTCTTTGCGGCAGCGAATGCAGTTCCAAGGGACAGTGAAAACAAGGTAGACCTTTCAGTGCTGGCAGCTTTCGTGTGGGCGCAATCGCTGGACGTTTCGAATTTGGCAGCCGGGGTCTGCCAGAGTCACATAGGCATTGTTGCATCATAACCAACCAAGGCTTTTGCAGAGCGCGAATGTCTGTGCGGCAGCGAATGCAGTTCCAAGGGACAGTGAAAACCAGGTAGAGCTTTCCGTGCTGGCAGCTTTCGTGTGGGCGCAATCGCTGGACGTTTCGAATTTGGCAGCCGGGCTCTGCGACAGTCACATAGGCATTGTTGCATCATAACCAACCAAAGCTTTTGTAGAGCGCGAATGTCTGTGCGGCAGCGAATGCAGTTCCAAGGGACAGTGAAAACCAGGTAGACCTTTCAGTGCTGGCAGCATTCGTGTGGGCGCAATCGCTGGACGTTGAGAATTTGGCAGCCGGGCTCTGCGACAGTCACATAGGCATTGTTGCATCATAACCAACCAAGGCATTTGCAGAGCGCGAATGTCTGTGCGGCAGCGAATGCAGTTCCAAGGGACAGTGAAAACCAGGTAGACCTTTCAGTGCTGGCAGCTTTCGTGTGGGCGCAATCGCTGGACGTCGAGAATTTGGCAGCCGGGCTCTGCCAGAGTCACATAGGCATTGTTGCATCATAACCAACCAGGGCATTTTCAGAGCGCAAATGTCTGTGCGGCAGCGAATGCAGTTCCAAGGGACAGTGAAAACCAGGTAGACCTTTCAGTGCTGGCAGCTTTCGTGTGGGCGCAATCGCTGGACGTTTCGAATTTGGCAGCCGGGCTCTGCAGAGTCACATAGGCATTGTTGCATCATAACCAACCAAGGCTTTTGCATAGCGCGAATGTCTGTGCGGCAGCGAATGCAGTTCCAAGGGACAGTGAAAACCAGGTAGAGCTTTCAGTGCTGGCAGCTTTCGTGTGGGCGCAATCACTGGACGTTTCGAATTTGGCAGCCGGGGTCTGCCAGAGTCACATAGGCATTGTTGCATCATAACCAACCAAGGCATTTGCAGAGCGCGAATGTCTGTGCGGCAGCGAATGCAGTTCCAAGGGACAGTGAAAACCCGGTAGACCTTTCAGTGCTGGCAGCTTTCGTGTGGGCGCAATCGCTGGACGTTTCGAATTTGGCAGCCGGGCTCTGCGACAGTCACGTAGGAATTGTTGCATCATAACCAACCAAGGCATTTGCCGAGCACGAATGTCTGTGCGGCAGCGAATGCAGTTCCAAGGGACAGTAAAAACCAGGTAGAGCTTTCAGTGCTGGCAGTATTCGTGTGGGCGCAATCGCTGGACGTTGAGAATTTGGCAGCCGGGCTCTGCCAGAGTCACATAGGCATTGTTGCATCATAACCAACCAAGGCATTTGCAGAGCGCGAATGTCTGTGCGGCAGCGAATGCAGTTCCAAGGGACAGTGAACACCAGGTAGAACTTGCAGTGCTGGCAGCTTTCGTGTGGGCGCCATCGCTGGACGTTTCAAATTGGGCAGCCCGGCTCTGCGACAGTCACATAGGCATTGTTGCATCATAACCAACCAAGGCATTTGCAGAGCACGAATGTCTGTGCGGCAGCGAATGCAGTTCCAAGGGACAGTGAAAACCAGGTAGACCTCTCAGTGCTGGCAGTATTCGTGTGGGCGCAATCGCTGGACGTTTCGAATTTGGCAGCCGGGCTCTGCCAGAGTCACATAGGCATTGTTGCATCATAACCAACCAAGGCATTTGCAGAGCACGAATGTCTGTGCGGCAGCGAATGCAGTTCCAAGGGACAGTGAAAACCAGGTAGACCTTTCAGTGCTGGCAGCTTTCGTGTGGGCGCAATCGCTGGACGTTTCGAATTTGGCAGCCGGGCTCTGCCAGAGTCACATAGGCATTGTTGCATCATAACCAACCAAGGCATTTTCAGAGCGCGAATGTCTGTGCGGCAGCGAATGCAGTTCCAAGGGACAGTGAAAACCAGGTAGAGCTTTCAGTGCTGGCAGCTTTCGTGTGGGCGCAATCGCTGGACGTTTCGAATTTGGCAGCCGGACTCTGCCAGAGTCACATAGGCATTGTTGCATCATAACCAACCAGGGCATTTGCAGAGCGTGAATGTCTGTGCGGCAGCGAATGGAGTTCCAAGGGACAGTGAAAACCTGGTAGACCTTTCAGTGCTGGCAGCTTTCGTGTGGGCGCAATCGCTGGACGTTTCGAATTTGGCAGCCGGGCTCTGCGACAGTCACGTAGGCATTGTTGCATCATAACCAACCAAGGCTTTTGAAGAGCGCGAATGTCTGTGCGGCAGCGAATGCAGTTCCAAGGGACAGTGAAAACCAGGTAGACCTTTCAGTGCTGGCAGCTTTCGTGTGGGCGCAATCGCTGGACGTTGAGAATTTGGCAGCCGGGCTCTGCCAGAGTCACATAGGCATTGTTGCATCATAACCAACCAAGGCATTTTCAGAGCGCGAATGTCTGTGCGGCAGCGAATGCAGTTCCAAGGGACAGTGAAAACCAGGTAGACCTTTCAGTGCTGGCAGCTTTCGTGTGGGCGCAATCGCTGGACGTTTCGAATTTGGCAGCCGGGCTCTGCCACAGTCACATAGGAATTGTTGCATCATAACCAACCAAGGCATTTGCAGAGCGCGAATGTCTGTGCGGCAGCGAATGCAGTTCCAAGGGACAGTGAAAACCCGGTAGACCTTTCAGTGCTGGCAGCTTTCGTGTGGGCGCAATCGCTGGACGTTTCGAATTTGTCAGCCGGGCTCTGCGACAGTCACGTAGGCATTGTTGCATCATAACCAACCAAGGCATTTGCCGAGCACGAATGTCTGTGCGGCAGCGAATGCAGTTCCAAGGGACAGTAAAAACCAGGTAGAGCTTTCAGTGCTGGCAGTATTCGTGTGGGCGCAATCGCTGGACGTTGAGAATTTGGCAGCCGGGCTCTGCCAGAGTCACATAGGCATTGTTGCATCATAACCAACCAAGGCATTTGCAGAGCGCGAATGTCTGTGCGGCAGCGAATGCAGTTCCAAGGGACAGTGAACACCAGGTAGAACTTGCAGTGCTGGCAGCTTTCGTGTGGGCGCAATCGCTGGACGTTTCAAATTTGGCAGCCCGGCTCTGCTACAGTCACATAGGCATTGTTGCATCATAACCAACCAAGGCATTTGCAGAGCACGAATGTCTGTGCGGCAGCGAATGCAGTTCCAAGGGACAGTGAAAACCAGGTAGACCTCTCAGTGCTGGCAGTATTCGTGTGGGCGCAATCGCTGGACGTTTCGAATTTGGCAGCCGGGCTCTGCCAGAGTCACATAGGCATTGTTGCATCATAACCAACCAAGGCATTTGCAGAGCGCGAATGTCTGTGCGGCAGCGAATGCAGTTCCAAGGGACAGTGAAAACCAGGTAGACCTTTCAGTGCTGGCAGCTTTCGTGTGGGCGCAATCGCTGGACGTTTCGAATTTGGCAGCCGGGCTCTGCCAGAGTCACATAGGCATTGTTGCATCATAACCAACCAAGGCATTTGCAGAGCACGAATGTCTGTGCGGCAGCGAATGCAGTTCCAAGGGACAGTGAAAACCAGGTAGAGCTTTCAGTGCTGGCAGCTTTCGTGTGGGCGCAATCGCTGGACGTTTCGAATTTGGCAGCCGGACTCTGCCAGAGTCACATAGGCATTGTTGCATCATAACCAACCAGGGCATTTGCAGAGCGTGAATGTCTGTGCGGCAGCGAATGGAGTTCCAAGGGACAGTGAAAACCAGGTAGACCTTTCAGTGCTGGCAGCTTTCGTGTGGGCGCAATCGCTGGACGTTTCGAATTTGGCAGCCGGGCTCTGCGACAGTCACGTAGGCATTGTTGCATCATAACCAACCAAGGCTTTTGAAGAGCGCGAATGTCTGTGCGGCAGCGAATGCAGTTCCAAGGGACAGTGAAAACCAGGTAGAGCTTTCAGTGCTGGCAGTATTCGTGTGGGCGCAATCGCTGGACGTTGAGAATTTGGCAGCCGGGCTCTGCCAGAGTCACATAGGCATTGTTGCATCATAACCAACCAAGGCATTTTCAGAGCGCGAATGTCTGTGCGGCAGCGAATGCAGTTCCAAGGGACAGTGAAAACCAGGTAGAGCTTGCAGTGCTGGCAGCTTTCGTGTGGGCGCAATCGCTGGACGTTTCGAATTTGGCAGCCGGGCTCTGCCAGAGTCACATAGGCATTGTTGCATCATAACCAACCAAGGCATTTGCAGAGCACGAATGTCTGTGCGGCAGCGAATGCAGTTCCAAGGGACAGTGAAAACCAGGTAGACCTTTCAGTGCTGGCAGTATTCGTGTGGGCGCAATCGCTGGACGTTTCGAATTTGGCAGCCGGGCTCTGCGATAGTCACATAGGCATTGTTACATCATAACCAACCAAAGCTCTTGCGGACCGCGAATGTCTGTGCGGCAGCGAATGCAGTTCCAAGGGACAGTGAAAACCAGGTAGACCTTTCAGTGCTTGCAGTATTCGTGTGGGCGCAATCGCTGGACGTTGAGAATTTGGCAGCCGGGCTCTGCCAGAGTCACATAGGCATTGTTGCATCATAACCAACCAAGGCTTTTGCAGAGCGCGAATGTCTGTGCGGCAGCGAATGCAGTTCCAAGGGACAGTGAAAACCAGGTAGACCTTTCAGTGCTGGCAGCTTTCGTGTGGGCGCAATCGCTGGACGTTGAGAATTTGGCAGCCGGGCTCTGGCAGAGTGACATAGGCATTGTTGCATCATAACCAACCAAGGCATTTGCAGAACACGAATGTCTGTGCGGCAGCGAATGCAGTTCCAAGGGACAGTGAAAACCAGGTAGAGCTTGCAGTGCTGGCAGCTTTCGTGTGGGTGCAATCGCTGGACGTTTCGAATTTTGCAGCCGGGCTCTGCGACAGTCACGTAGGCATTGTTGCATCATAACCAACCAAGGCATTTGCAGAGCACGAATGTCTGTGCAGCAGCGAATGCAGTTCCAAGGGACAGTGAAAACCAGGTAGAGCTTGCAGTGCTGGCAGCTTTCGTGTGGGCGCAATCGCTGGACGTTGAGAATTTGGCAGCCGGGCTCTGCCAGAGTCACATAGGCATTGTTGCATCATAACCAACCAAGGCATTTTCAGAGCGCGAATGTCTGTGCGGCAGCGAATGCAGTTCCAAGGGACAGTGAAAACCAGGTAGACCTCTCAGTGCTGGCAGTATTCGTGTGGGCGCAATCGCTGGACGTTTCGAATTTGGCAGCCGGGCTCTGCCAGAGTCACATAGGCATTGTTGCATCATAACCAACCAAGGCATTTGCAGAGCGCGAATGTCTGTGCGGCAGCGAATGCAGTTCCAAGGGACAGTGAACACCAGGTAGAACTTGCAGTGCTGGCAGCTTTCGTGTGGGCGCAATCGCTGGACGTTTCAAATTTGTCAGCCCGGCTCTGCGACAGTCACATAGGCATTGTTGCATCATAACCAACCAAGGCATTTGCAGAGCACGAATGTCTGTGCGGCAGCGAATGCAGTTCCAAGGGACAGTGAAAACCAGGTAGACCTCTCAGTGCTGGCAGTATTCGTGTGGGCGCAATCGCTGGACGTTTCGAATTTGGCAGCCGGGCTCTGCCAGAGTCACATAGGCATTGTTGCATCATAACCAACCAAGGCATTTGCAGAGCGCGAATGTCTGTGCGGCAGCGAATGCAGTTCCAAGGGACAGTGAAAACCAGGTAGACCTTTCAGTGCTGGCAGCTTTCGTGTGGGCGCAATCGCTGGACGTTTCGAATTTGGCAGCCGGGCTCTGCCAGAGTCACATAGGCATTGTTGCATCATAACCAACCAAGGCATTTGCAGAGCACGAATGTCTGTGCGGCAGCGAATGCAGTTCCAAGGGACAGTGAAAACCAGGTAGAGCTTTCAGTGCTGGCAGCTTTCGTGTGGGCGCAATCGCTGGACGTTTCGAATTTGGCAGCCGGACTCTGCCAGAGTCACATAGGCATTGTTGCATCATAACCAACCAGGGCATTTGCAGAGCGTGAATGTCTGTGCGGCAGCGAATGGAGTTCCAAGGGACAGTGAAAACCAGGTAGACCTTTCAGTGCTGGCAGCTTTCGTGTGGGCGCAATCGCTGGACGTTTCGAATTTGGCAGCCGGGCTCTGCGACAGTCACGTAGGCATTGTTGCATCATAACCAACCAAGGCTTTTGAAGAGCGCGAATGTCTGTGCGGCAGCGAATGCAGTTCCAAGGGACAGTGAAAACCAGGTAGACCTTTCAGTGCTGGCAGCTTTCGTGTGGGCGCAATCGCTGGACGTTTCGAATTTGGCAGCCGGGCTCTGCCAGAGTCACATAGGCATTGTTGCATCATAACCAACCAAGGCATTTGCAGAGCACGAATGTCTGTGCGGCAGCGAATGCAGTTCCAAGGGACAGTGAAAACCAGGTAGACCTTTCAGTGCTGGCAGTATTCGTGTGGGCGCAATCGCTGGACGTTTCGAATTTGGCAGCCGGGCTCTGCGATAGTCACATAGGCATTGTTACATCATAACCAACCAAAGCTCTTGCGGACCGCGAATGTCTGTGCGGCAGCGAATGCAGTTCCAAGGGACAGTGAAAACCAGGTAGACCTTTCAGTGCTTGCAGTATTCGTGTGGGCGCAATCGCTGGACGTTGAGAATTTGGCAGCCGGGCTCTGCCAGAGTCACATAGGCATTGTTGCATCATAACCAACCAAGGCTTTTGCAGAGCGCGAATGTCTGTGCGGCAGCGAATGCAGTTCCAAGGGACAGTGAAAACCAGGTAGACCTTTCAGTGCTGGCAGCTTTCGTGTGGGCGCAATCGCTGGACGTTTCGAATTTGGCAGCCGGGCTCTGCCAGAGTCACATAGGCATTGTTGCATCATAACCAACCAAGGCATTTGCAGAGCATGAATGTCTGTGCGGCAGCGAATGCAGTTCCAAGGGACAGTGAAAACCAGGTAGACCTTTCAGTGCTGGCAGCTTTCGTGTGGGCGCAATCGCTGGACGTTTCGAATTTGGCAGCCGGGCTCTGCCAGAGTCACATAGGCATTGTTGCATCATAACCAACCAGGGCATTTGCAGAGCGCGAATGTCTGTGCGGCAGCGAATGGAGTTCCAAGGGACAGTGAAAACCAGGTAGACCTTTCAGTGCTGGCAGCTTTCGCGTGGGCGCAATCGCTGGACGTTTCGAATTTGGCAGCCTGGCTCTGCGACAGTCACATAGGCATTGTTGCATCATAACCAAACAAGGCTTTTGCAGAGCGCGAATGTCTGTGCGGCAGCGAATGCAGTTCCAAGGGACAGTGAAAGCCAGGTAGAGCTTTCAGTGCTGGCAGCTTTCGTGTGGGTGCAATCGCTGGACGTTTCGAATTTGGCAGCCGGGCTCTGCCAGAGTCACATAGGCATTGTTGCATCATAACCAACCAAGGCATTTGCAGAGCACGAATGTCTGTGCGGCAGCGAATGCAGTTGCAAGGGACAGTGAAAACCAGGTAGACCTTTCAGTGCTGGCAGCTTTCGTGTGGGCGCAATCGCTGGACGTTTCGAATTTGGCAGCCGGGCTCTGCGACAGTCACATAGGCATTGTTGCATCATAACCAACCAAGGCATTTGCAGAGCACGAATGTCTGTGCGGCAGCGAATGCAGTTCCAAGGGACAGTGAAAACCAGGTAGAGCTTGCAGTGCTGGCAGCTTTCGTGTGGGCGCAATCGCTGGACGTTTCGAATTTGGCAGCCGGGCTCTGCCAGAGTCACATAGGCATTGTTGCATCATAACCAACCAAGGCTTTTGCAGAGCACGAATGTCTGTGCGGCAGCGAATGCAGTTCCAAGGGACAGTGAAAACCAGGTAGACCTTTCAGTGCTGGCAGCTTTCGTGTGGGCGCAATCGCTGGACGTTGAGAATTTGGCAGCCGGGCTCTGCGACAGTCACATAGGCATTGTTGCATCATAACCAACCAAGGCTTTTGCATAGCACGAATGTCTGTGCGGCAGCGAATGCAGTTCCAAGGGACAGTGAAAACCAGGTAGAGCTTTCAGTGCTGGCAGCTTTCGTGTGGGCGCAATCGCTGGACGTTTCGAATTTGGCAGCCAGGCTCTGCGACAGTCACATAGGCATTGTTGCATCATAACCAACCAAGGCATTTGCAGAGCACGAATGTCTGTGCGGCAGCGAATGCAGTTCCAAGGGACAGTGAAAACCAGGTAGACCTTTCAGTGCTGGCAGCTTTCGTGTGGGCGCAATCGCTGGACGTTGAGAATTTGGCAGCCGGGCTCTGCCAGAGTCACATAGGCATTGTTGCATCATAACCAACCAAGGCATTTGCAGAGCACGAATGTCTGTGCGGCAGCGAATGCAGTTCCAAGGGACAGTGAAAACCAGGTAGACCTTTCAGTGCTGGCAGCTTTCGTGTGGGTGCAATCGCTGGACGTTGAGAATTTGGCAGCCGGGCTCTGCGACAGTCACATAGGCATTGTTGCATCATAACCAACCAAGGCTTTTGCATAGCACGAATGTCTGTGCGGCAGCGAATGCAGTTCCAAGGGACAGTGAAAACCAGGTAGAGCTTTCAGTGCTGGCAGCTTTCGTGTGGGCGCAATCGCTGGACGTTTCGAATTTGGCAGCCGGGCTCTGCGACAGTCACATAGGCATTGTTGCATCATAACCAACCAAGGCATTTGCAGAGCACGAATGTCTGTGCGGCAGCGAATGCAGTTCCAAGGGACAGTGAAAACCAGGTAGACCTTTCAGTGCTGGCAGCTTTCGTGTGGGCGCAATCGCTGGACGTTGAGAATTTGGCAGCCGGGCTCTGCCAGAGTCACATAGGCATTGTTGCATCATAACCAACCAGGGCATTTTCAGAGCGCGATTGTCTTTGCGGCAGCGAATGCAGTTCCAAGGGACAGTGAAAACAAGGTAGACCTTTCAGTGCTGGCAGCTTTCGTGTGGGCGCAATCGCTGGACGTTTCGAATTTGGCAGCCGGGCTCTGCGACAGTCACATAGGCATTGTTGCATCATAACCAACCAAAGCTCTTGCAGAGCGCAAATGTCTGTGCGGCAGCGAATGCAGTTCCAAGGGACAGTGAAAACCAGGTAGACCTTTCAGTGCTGGCAGCTTTCGTGTGGGCGCAATCGCTGGACGTTGAGAATTTGGCAGCCGGGCTCTGCGACAGTCACATAGGCATTGTTGCATCATAACCAACCAAGGCATTTGCAGAGCGCGAATGTCTGTGCGGCAGCGAATGCAGTTCCAAGGGACAGTGAAAACCAGGTAGACCTTTCAGTGCTGGCAGCTTTCGTGTGGGCGCAATCGCTGGACGTCGAGAATTTGGCAGCCGGGCTCTGCCAGAGTCACATAGGCATTGTTGCATCATAACCAACCAGGGCATTTGCAGAGCGTGAATGTCTGTGCGGCAGCGAATGCAGTTCCAAGGGACAGTGAAAACCAGGTAGACCTTTCAGTGCTGGCAGCTTTCGTGTGGGCGCAATCGCTGGACGTTTCGAATTTGGCAGCCGGGCTCTGCGACAGTCACATAGGCATTGTTGCATCATAACCAACCAAGGCATTTGCAGAGCACGAATGTCTGTGCGGCAGCGAATGCAGTTCCAAGGGACAGTGAAAACCAGGTAGACCTTTCAGTGCTGGCAGCTTTCGTGTGGGCGCAATCGCTGGACGTTTCGAATTTGGCAGCCGGGCTCTGCCAGAGTCACATAGGCATTGTTGCATCATAACCAACCAGGGCATTTTCAGAGCGCGATTGTCTTTGCGGCAGCGAATGCAGTTCCAAGGGACAGTGAAAACAAGGTAGACCTTTCAGTGCTGGCAGCTTTCGTGTGGGCGCAATCGCTGGACGTTTCGAATTTGGCAGCCGGGCTCTGCCAGAGTCACATAGGCATTGTTGCATCATAACCAACCAAGGCTTTTGCAGAGCACGAATGTCTGTGCGGCAGCGAATGCAGTTCCAAGGGACAGTGAAAACCAGGTAGAGCTTTCCGTGCTGGCAGCTTTCGTGTGGGCGCAATCGCTGGACGTTTCGAATTTGGCAGCCGGGCTCTGCGACAGTCACATAGGCATTGTTGCATCATAACCAACCAAAGCTTTTGTAGAGCGCGAATGTCTGTGCGGCAGCGAATGCAGTTCCAAGGGACAGTGAAAACCAGGTAGACCTTTCAGTGCTGGCAGCTTTCGTGTGGGCGCAATCGCTGGACGTTGAGAATTTGGCAGCCGGGCTCTGCGACAGTCACATAGGCATTGTTGCATCATAACCAACCAGGGCATTTTCAGAGCGCAAATGTCTGTGCGGCAGCGAATGCAGTTCCAAGGGACAGTGAAAACCAGGTAGACCTTTCAGTGCTGGCAGCTTTCGTGTGGGCGCAATCGCTGGACGTTTCGAATTTGGCAGCCGGGCTCTGCAGAGTCACATAGGCATTGTTGCATCATAACCAACCAAGGCTTTTGCATAGCACGAATGTCTGTGCGGCAGCGAATGCAGTTCCAAGGGACAGTGAAAACCAGGTAGAGCTTTCAGTGCTGGCAGCTTTCGTGTGGGCGCAATCGCTGGACGTTTCGAATTTGGCAGCCGGGCTCTGCGACAGTCACATAGGCATTGTTGCATCATAACCAACCAAGGCATTTGCAGAGCACGAATGTCTGTGCGGCAGCGAATGCAGTTCCAAGGGACAGTGAAAACCCGGTAGACCTTTCAGTGCTGGCAGCTTTCGTGTGGGCGCAATCGCTGGACGTTGAGAATTTGGCAGCCGGGCTCTGCCAGAGTCACATAGGCATTGTTGCATCATAACCAACCAAGGCATTTGCAGAGCACGAATGTCTGTGCGGCAGCGAATGCAGTTCCAAGGGACAGTGAAAACCAGGTAGACCTTTCAGTGCTGGCAGCTTTCGTGTGGGCGCAATCGCTGGACGTTGAGAATTTGGCAGCCGGGCTCTGCCAGAGTCACATAGGCATTGTTGCATCATAACCAACCAGGGCATTTTCAGAGCGCGATTGTCTTTGCGGCAGCGAATGCAGTTCCAAGGGACAGTGAAAACAAGGTAGACCTTTCAGTGCTGGCAGCTTTCGTGTGGGCGCAATCGCTGGACGTTTCGAATTTGGCAGCCGGGGTCTGCCAGAGTCACATAGGCATTGTTGCATCATAACCAACCAAGGCTTTTGCAGAGCGCGAATGTCTGTGCGGCAGCGAATGCAGTTCCAAGGGACAGTGAAAACCAGGTAGAGCTTTCCGTGCTGGCAGCTTTCGTGTGGGCGCAATCGCTGGACGTTTCGAATTTGGCAGCCGGGCTCTGCGACAGTCACATAGGCATTGTTGCATCATAACCAACCAAAGCTTTTGTAGAGCGCGAATGTCTGTGCGGCAGCGAATGCAGTTCCAAGGGACAGTGAAAACCAGGTAGACCTTTCAGTGCTGGCAGCTTTCGTGTGGGCGCAATCGCTGGACGTTGAGAATTTGGCAGCCGGGCTCTGCGACAGTCACATAGGCATTGTTGCATCATAACCAACCAAGGCATTTGCAGAGCGCGAATGTCTGTGCGGCAGCGAATGCAGTTCCAAGGGACAGTGAAAACCAGGTAGACCTTTCAGTGCTGGCAGCTTTCGTGTGGGCGCAATCGCTGGACGTTGAGAATTTGGCAGCCGGGCTCTGCGACAGTCACATAGGCATTGTTGCATCATAACCAACCAAGGCATTTGCAGAGCGCGAATGTCTGTGCGGCAGCGAATGCAGTTCCAAGGGACAGTGAAAACCAGGTAGACCTTTCAGTGCTGGCAGCTTTCGTGTGGGCGCAATCGCTGGACGTTTCGAATTTGGCAGCCGGGCTCTGCCAGAGTCACATAGGCATTGTTGCATCATAACCAACCAGGGCATTTGCAGAGCACGAATGTCTGTGCGGCAGCGAATGCAGTTCCAAGGGACAGTGAAAACCAGGTAGACCTTTCAGTGCTGGCAGCTTTCGTGTGGGCGCAATCGCTGGACGTTTCGAATTTGGCAGCCGGGCTCTGCGACAGTCACATAGGCATTGTTGCATCATAACCAACCAAGGCATTTGCAGAGCACGAATGTCTGTGCGGCAGCGAATGCAGTTCCAAGGGACAGTGAAAACCAGGTAGACCTTTCAGTGCTGGCAGCTTTCGTGTGGGCGCAATCGCTGGACGTTTCGAATTTGGCAGCCGGGCTCTGCCAGAGTCACATAGGCATTGTTGCATCATAACCAACCAGGGCATTTTCAGAGCGCGATTGTCTTTGCGGCAGCGAATGCAGTTCCAAGGGACAGTGAAAACAAGGTAGACCTTTCAGTGCTGGCAGCTTTCGTGTGGGCGCAATCGCTGGACGTTTCGAATTTGGCAGCCGGGCTCTGCCAGAGTCACATAGGCATTGTTGCATCATAACCAACCAAGGCTTTTGCAGAGCACGAATGTCTGTGCGGCAGCGAATGCAGTTCCAAGGGACAGTGAAAACCAGGTAGAGCTTTCCGTGCTGGCAGCTTTCGTGTGGGCGCAATCGCTGGACGTTTCGAATTTGGCAGCCGGGCTCTGCGACAGTCACATAGGCATTGTTGCATCATAACCAACCAAAGCTTTTGTAGAGCGCGAATGTCTGTGCGGCAGCGAATGCAGTTCCAAGGGACAGTGAAAACCAGGTAGAGCTTGCAGTGCTGGCAGCTTTCGTGTGGGCGCAATCGCTGGACGTTGAGAATTTGGCAGCCGGGCTCTGCCAGAGTCACATAGGCATTGTTGCATCATAACCAACCAAGGCATTTGCAGAGCACGAATGTCTGTGCGGCAGCGAATGCAGTTCCAAGGGACAGTGAAAACCAGGTAGACCTTTCAGTGCTGGCAGCTTTCGTGTGGGCGCAATCGCTGGACGTTGAGAATTTGGCAGCCGGGCTCTGCCAGAGTCACATAGGCATTGTTGCATCATAACCAACCAGGGCATTTTCAGAGCGCGATTGTCTTTGCGGCAGCGAATGCAGTTCCAAGGGACAGTGAAAACAAGGTAGACCTTTCAGTGCTGGCAGCTTTCGTGTGGGCGCAATCGCTGGACGTTTCGAATTTGGCAGCCGGGGTCTGCCAGAGTCACATAGGCATTGTTGCATCATAACCAACCAAGGCTTTTGCAGAGCGCGAATGTCTGTGCGGCAGCGAATGCAGTTCCAAGGGACAGTGAAAACCAGGTAGAGCTTTCCGTGCTGGCAGCTTTCGTGTGGGCGCAATCGCTGGACGTTTCGAATTTGGCAGCCGGGCTCTGCGACAGTCACATAGGCATTGTTGCATCATAACCAACCAAAGCTTTTGTAGAGCGCGAATGTCTGTGCGGCAGCGAATGCAGTTCCAAGGGACAGTGAAAACCAGGTAGACCTTTCAGTGCTGGCAGCATTCGTGTGGGCGCAATCGCTGGACGTTGAGAATTTGGCAGCCGGGCTCTGCGACAGTCACATAGGCATTGTTGCATCATAACCAACCAAGGCATTTGCAGAGCGCGAATGTCTGTGCGGCAGCGAATGCAGTTCCAAGGGACAGTGAAAACCAGGTAGACCTTTCAGTGCTGGCAGCTTTCGTGTGGGCGCAATCGCTGGACGTTGAGAATTTGGCAGCCGGGCTCTGCCAGAGTCACATAGGCATTGTTGCATCATAACCAACCAAGGCATTTGCAGAGCACGAATGTCTGTGCGGCAGCGAATGCAGTTCCAAGGGACAGTGAAAACCAGGTAGACCTTTCAGTGCTGGCAGCTTTCGTGTGGGTGCAATCGCTGGACGTTGAGAATTTGGCAGCCGGGCTCTGCGACAGTCACATAGGCATTGTTGCATCATAACCAACCAAGGCTTTTGCATAGCACGTATGTCTGTGCGGCAGCGAATGCAGTTCCAAGGGACAGTGAAAACCAGGTAGAGCTTTCAGTGCTGGCAGCTTTCGTGTGGGCGCAATCGCTGGACGTTTCGAATTTGGCAGCCGGGCTCTGCGACAGTCACATAGGCATTGTTGCATCATAACCAACCAAGGCATTTGCAGAGCACGAATGTCTGTGCGGCAGCGAATGCAGTTCCAAGGGACAGTGAAAACCAGGTAGACCTTTCAGTGCTGGCAGCTTTCGTGTGGGCGCAATCGCTGGACGTTGAGAATTTGGCAGCCGGGCTCTGCCAGAGTCACATAGGCATTGTTGCATCATAACCAACCAGGGCATTTTCAGAGCGCGATTGTCTTTGCGGCAGCGAATGCAGTTCCAAGGGACAGTGAAAACAAGGTAGACCTTTCAGTGCTGGCAGCTTTCGTGTGGGCGCAATCGCTGGACGTTTCGAATTTGGCAGCCGGGCTCTGCGACAGTCACATAGGCATTGTTGCATCATAACCAACCAAAGCTTTTGTAGAGCGCGAATGTCTGTGCGGCAGCGAATGCAGTTCCAAGGGACAGTGAAAACCAGGTAGACCTTTCAGTGCTGGCAGCTTTCGTGTGGGCGCAATCGCTGGACGTTGAGAATTTGGCAGCCGGGCTCTGCGACAGTCACATAGGCATTGTTGCATCATAACCAACCAAGGCATTTGCAGAGCGCGAATGTCTGTGCGGCAGCGAATGCAGTTCCAAGGGACAGTGAAAACCAGGTAGACCTTTCAGTGCTGGCAGCTTTCGTGTGGGCGCAATCGCTGGACGTCGAGAATTTGGCAGCCGGGCTCTGCCAGAGTCACATAGGCATTGTTGCATCATAACCAACCAGGGCATTTGCAGAGCGTGAATGTCTGTGCGGCAGCGAATGCAGTTCCAAGGGACAGTGAAAACCAGGTAGACCTTTCAGTGCTGGCAGCTTTCGTGTGGGCGCAATCGCTGGACGTTTCGAATTTGGCAGCCGGGCTCTGCGACAGTCACATAGGCATTGTTGCATCATAACCAACCAAGGCATTTGCAGAGCACGAATGTCTGTGCGGCAGCGAATGCAGTTCCAAGGGACAGTGAAAACCAGGTAGACCTTTCAGTGCTGGCAGCTTTCGTGTGGGCGCAATCGCTGGACGTTTCGAATTTGGCAGCCGGGCTCTGCCAGAGTCACATAGGCATTGTTGCATCATAACCAACCAGGGCATTTTCAGAGCGCGATTGTCTTTGCGGCAGCGAATGCAGTTCCAAGGGACAGTGAAAACAAGGTAGACCTTTCAGTGCTGGCAGCTTTCGTGTGGGCGCAATCGCTGGACGTTTCGAATTTGGCAGCCGGGCTCTGCCAGAGTCACATAGGCATTGTTGCATCATAACCAACCAAGGCTTTTGCAGAGCACGAATGTCTGTGCGGCAGCGAATGCAGTTCCAAGGGACAGTGAAAACCAGGTAGAGCTTTCCGTGCTGGCAGCTTTCGTGTGGGCGCAATCGCTGGACGTTTCGAATTTGGCAGCCGGGCTCTGCGACAGTCACATAGGCATTGTTGCATCATAACCAACCAAAGCTTTTGTAGAGCGCGAATGTCTGTGCGGCAGCGAATGCAGTTCCAAGGGACAGTGAAAACCAGGTAGACCTTTCAGTGCTGGCAGCTTTCGTGTGGGCGCAATCGCTGGACGTTGAGAATTTGGCAGCCGGGCTCTGCCAGAGTCACATAGGCATTGTTGCATCATAACCAACCAAGGCATTTGCAGAGCACGAATGTCTGTGCGGCAGCGAATGCAGTTCCAAGGGACAGTGAAAACCAGGTAGACCTTTCAGTGCTGGCAGCTTTCGTGTGGGCGCAATCGCTGGACGTTGAGAATTTGGCAGCCGGGCTCTGCCAGAGTCACATAGGCATTGTTGCATCATAACCAACCAGGGCATTTTCAGAGCGCGATTGTCTTTGCGGCAGCGAATGCAGTTCCAAGGGACAGTGAAAACAAGGTAGACCTTTCAGTGCTGGCAGCTTTCGTGTGGGCGCAATCGCTGGACGTTTCGAATTTGGCAGCCGGGGTCTGCCAGAGTCACATAGGCATTGTTGCATCATAACCAACCAAGGCTTTTGCAGAGCGCGAATGTCTGTGCGGCAGCGAATGCAGTTCCAAGGGACAGTGAAAACCAGGTAGAGCTTTCCGTGCTGGCAGCTTTCGTGTGGGCGCAATCGCTGGACGTTTCGAATTTGGCAGCCGGGCTCTGCGACAGTCACATAGGCATTGTTGCATCATAACCAACCAAAGCTTTTGTAGAGCGCGAATGTCTGTGCGGCAGCGAATGCAGTTCCAAGGGACAGTGAAAACCAGGTAGACCTTTCAGTGCTGGCAGCATTCGTGTGGGCGCAATCGCTGGACGTTGAGAATTTGGCAGCCGGGCTCTGCGACAGTCACATAGGCATTGTTGCATCATAACCAACCAAGGCATTTGCAGAGCGCGAATGTCTGTGCGGCAGCGAATGCAGTTCCAAGGGACAGTGAAAACCAGGTAGACCTTTCAGTGCTGGCAGCTTTCGTGTGGGCGCAATCGCTGGACGTCGAGAATTTGGCAGCCGGGCTCTGCCAGAGTCACATAGGCATTGTTGCATCATAACCAACCAGGGCATTTTCAGAGCGCAAATGTCTGTGCGGCAGCGAATGCAGTTCCAAGGGACAGTGAAAACCAGGTAGACCTTTCAGTGCTGGCAGCTTTCGTGTGGGCGCAATCGCTGGACGTTTCGAATTTGGCAGCCGGGCTCTGCAGAGTCACATAGGCATTGTTGCATCATAACCAACCAAGGCTTTTGCATAGCGCGAATGTCTGTGCGGCAGCGAATGCAGTTCCAAGGGACAGTGAAAACCAGGTAGAGCTTTCAGTGCTGGCAGCTTTCGTGTGGGCGCAATCACTGGACGTTTCGAATTTGGCAGCCGGGGTCTGCCAGAGTCACATAGGCATTGTTGCATCATAACCAACCAAGGCATTTGCAGAGCGCGAATGTCTGTGCGGCAGCGAATGCAGTTCCAAGGGACAGTGAAAACCCGGTAGACCTTTCAGTGCTGGCAGCTTTCGTGTGGGCGCAATCGCTGGACGTTTCGAATTTGGCAGCCGGGCTCTGCGACAGTCACGTAGGAATTGTTGCATCATAACCAACCAAGGCATTTGCCGAGCACGAATGTCTGTGCGGCAGCGAATGCAGTTCCAAGGGACAGTAAAAACCAGGTAGAGCTTTCAGTGCTGGCAGTATTCGTGTGGGCGCAATCGCTGGACGTTGAGAATTTGGCAGCCGGGCTCTGCCAGAGTCACATAGGCATTGTTGCATCATAACCAACCAAGGCATTTGCAGAGCGCGAATGTCTGTGCGGCAGCGAATGCAGTTCCAAGGGACAGTGAACACCAGGTAGAACTTGCAGTGCTGGCAGCTTTCGTGTGGGCGCCATCGCTGGACGTTTCAAATTGGGCAGCCCGGCTCTGCGACAGTCACATAGGCATTGTTGCATCATAACCAACCAAGGCATTTGCAGAGCACGAATGTCTGTGCGGCAGCGAATGCAGTTCCAAGGGACAGTGAAAACCAGGTAGACCTCTCAGTGCTGGCAGTATTCGTGTGGGCGCAATCGCTGGACGTTTCGAATTTGGCAGCCGGGCTCTGCCAGAGTCACATAGGCATTGTTGCATCATAACCAACCAAGGCATTTGCAGAGCACGAATGTCTGTGCGGCAGCGAATGCAGTTCCAAGGGACAGTGAAAACCAGGTAGACCTTTCAGTGCTGGCAGCTTTCGTGTGGGCGCAATCGCTGGACGTTTCGAATTTGGCAGCCGGGCTCTGCCAGAGTCACATAGGCATTGTTGCATCATAACCAACCAAGGCATTTTCAGAGCGCGAATGTCTGTGCGGCAGCGAATGCAGTTCCAAGGGACAGTGAAAACCAGGTAGAGCTTTCAGTGCTGGCAGCTTTCGTGTGGGCGCAATCGCTGGACGTTTCGAATTTGGCAGCCGGACTCTGCCAGAGTCACATAGGCATTGTTGCATCATAACCAACCAGGGCATTTGCAGAGCGTGAATGTCTGTGCGGCAGCGAATGGAGTTCCAAGGGACAGTGAAAACCTGGTAGACCTTTCAGTGCTGGCAGCTTTCGTGTGGGCGCAATCGCTGGACGTTTCGAATTTGGCAGCCGGGCTCTGCGACAGTCACGTAGGCATTGTTGCATCATAACCAACCAAGGCTTTTGAAGAGCGCGAATGTCTGTGCGGCAGCGAATGCAGTTCCAAGGGACAGTGAAAACCAGGTAGACCTTTCAGTGCTGGCAGCTTTCGTGTGGGCGCAATCGCTGGACGTTGAGAATTTGGCAGCCGGGCTCTGCCAGAGTCACATAGGCATTGTTGCATCATAACCAACCAAGGCATTTTCAGAGCGCGAATGTCTGTGCGGCAGCGAATGCAGTTCCAAGGGACAGTGAAAACCAGGTAGACCTTTCAGTGCTGGCAGCTTTCGTGTGGGCGCAATCGCTGGACGTTTCGAATTTGGCAGCCGGGCTCTGCCACAGTCACATAGGAATTGTTGCATCATAACCAACCAAGGCATTTGCAGAGCGCGAATGTCTGTGCGGCAGCGAATGCAGTTCCAAGGGACAGTGAAAACCCGGTAGACCTTTCAGTGCTGGCAGCTTTCGTGTGGGCGCAATCGCTGGACGTTTCGAATTTGTCAGCCGGGCTCTGCGACAGTCACGTAGGCATTGTTGCATCATAACCAACCAAGGCATTTGCCGAGCACGAATGTCTGTGCGGCAGCGAATGCAGTTCCAAGGGACAGTAAAAACCAGGTAGAGCTTTCAGTGCTGGCAGTATTCGTGTGGGCGCAATCGATGGACGTTGAGAATTTGGCAGCCGGGCTCTGCCAGAGTCACATAGGCATTGTTGCATCATAACCAACCAAGGCATTTGCAGAGCGCGAATGTCTGTGCGGCAGCGAATGCAGTTCCAAGGGACAGTGAACACCAGGTAGAACTTGCAGTGCTGGCAGCTTTCGTGTGGGCGCAATCGCTGGACGTTTCAAATTTGGCAGCCCGGCTCTGCTACAGTCACATAGGCATTGTTGCATCATAACCAACCAAGGCATTTGCAGAGCACGAATGTCTGTGCGGCAGCGAATGCAGTTCCAAGGGACAGTGAAAACCAGGTAGACCTCTCAGTGCTGGCAGTATTCGTGTGGGCGCAATCGCTGGACGTTTCGAATTTGGCAGCTGGGCTCTGCCAGAGTCACATAGGCATTGTTGCATCATAACCAACCAAGGCATTTGCAGAGCGCGAATGTCTGTGCGGCAGCGAATGCAGTTCCAAGGGACAGTGAAAACCAGGTAGACCTTTCAGTGCTGGCAGCTTTCGTGTGGGCGCAATCGCTGGACGTTTCGAATTTGGCAGCCGGGCTCTGCCAGAGTCACATAGGCATTGTTGCATCATAACCAACCAAGGCATTTGCAGAGCACGAATGTCTGTGCGGCAGCGAATGCAGTTCCAAGGGACAGTGAAAACCAGGTAGAGCTTTCAGTGCTGGCAGCTTTCGTGTGGGCGCAATCGCTGGACGTTTCGAATTTGGCAGCCGGACTCTGCCAGAGTCACATAGGCATTGTTGCATCATAACCAACCAGGGCATTTGCAGAGCGTGAATGTCTGTGCGGCAGCGAATGGAGTTCCAAGGGACAGTGAAAACCAGGTAGACCTTTCAGTGCTGGCAGCTTTCGTGTGGGCGCAATCGCTGGACGTTTCGAATTTGGCAGCCGGGCTCTGCGACAGTCACGTAGGCATTGTTGCATCATAACCAACCAAGGCTTTTGAAGAGCGCGAATGTCTGTGCGGCAGCGAATGCAGTTCCAAGGGACAGTGAAAACCAGGTAGAGCTTTCAGTGCTGGCAGTATTCGTGTGGGCGCAATCGCTGGACGTTGAGAATTTGGCAGCCGGGCTCTGCCAGAGTCACATAGGCATTGTTGCATCATAACCAACCAAGGCATTTTCAGAGCGCGAATGTCTGTGCGGCAGCGAATGCAGTTCCAAGGGACAGTGAAAACCAGGTAGACCTTTCAGTGCTGGCAGCTTTCGTGTGGGCGCAATCGCTGGACGTTTCGAATTTGGCAGCCGGGCTCTGCCAGAGTCACATAGGCATTGTTGCATCATAACCAACCAAGGCATTTGCAGAGCACGAATGTCTGTGCGGCAGCGAATGCAGTTCCAAGGGACAGTGAAAACCAGGTAGACCTTTCAGTGCTGGCAGTATTCGTGTGGGCGCAATCGCTGGACGTTTCGAATTTGGCAGCCGGGCTCTGCGATAGTCACATAGGCATTGTTACATCATAACCAACCAAAGCTCTTGCGGACCGCGAATGTCTGTGCGGCAGCGAATGCAGTTCCAAGGGACAGTGAAAACCAGGTAGACCTTTCAGTGCTTGCAGTATTCGTGTGGGCGCAATCGCTGGACGTTGAGAATTTGGCAGCCGGGCTCTGCCAGAGTCACATAGGCATTGTTGCATCATAACCAACCAAGGCTTTTGCAGAGCGCGAATGTCTGTGCGGCAGCGAATGCAGTTCCAAGGGACAGTGAAAACCAGGTAGACCTTTCAGTGCTGGCAGCTTTCGTGTGGGCGCAATCGCTGGACGTTGAGAATTTGGCAGCCGGGCTCTGGCAGAGTGACATAGGCATTGTTGCATCATAACCAACCAAGGCATTTGCAGAACACGAATGTCTGTGCGGCAGCGAATGCAGTTCCAAGGGACAGTGAAAACCAGGTAGAGCTTGCAGTGCTGGCAGCTTTCGTGTGGGTGCAATCGCTGGACGTTTCGAATTTTGCAGCCGGGCTCTGCGACAGTCACGTAGGCATTGTTGCATCATAACCAACCAAGGCATTTGCAGAGCACGAATGTCTGTGCAGCAGCGAATGCAGTTCCAAGGGACAGTGAAAACCAGGTAGAGCTTGCAGTGCTGGCAGCTTTCGTGTGGGCGCAATCGCTGGACGTTGAGAATTTGGCAGCCGGGCTCTGCCAGAGTCACATAGGCATTGTTGCATCATAACCAACCAAGGCATTTTCAGAGCGCGAATGTCTGTGCGGCAGCGAATGCAGTTCCAAGGGACAGTGAAAACCAGGTAGACCTCTCAGTGCTGGCAGTATTCGTGTGGGCGCAATCGCTGGACGTTTCGAATTTGGCAGCCGGGCTCTGCCAGAGTCACATAGGCATTGTTGCATCATAACCAACCAAGGCATTTGCAGAGCGCGAATGTCTGTGCGGCAGCGAATGCAGTTCCAAGGGACAGTGAACACCAGGTAGAACTTGCAGTGCTGGCAGCTTTCGTGTGGGCGCAATCGCTGGACGTTTCAAATTTGTCAGCCCGGCTCTGCGACAGTCACATAGGCATTGTTGCATCATAACCAACCAAGGCATTTGCAGAGCACGAATGTCTGTGCGGCAGCGAATGCAGTTCCAAGGGACAGTGAAAACCAGGTAGACCTCTCAGTGCTGGCAGTATTCGTGTGGGCGCAATCGCTGGACGTTTCGAATTTGGCAGCCGGGCTCTGCCAGAGTCACATAGGCATTGTTGCATCATAACCAACCAAGGCATTTGCAGAGCGCGAATGTCTGTGCGGCAGCGAATGCAGTTCCAAGGGACAGTGAAAACCAGGTAGACCTTTCAGTGCTGGCAGCTTTCGTGTGGGCGCAATCGCTGGACGTTTCGAATTTGGCAGCCGGGCTCTGCCAGAGTCACATAGGCATTGTTGCATCATAACCAACCAAGGCATTTGCAGAGCACGAATGTCTGTGCGGCAGCGAATGCAGTTCCAAGGGACAGTGAAAACCAGGTAGAGCTTTCAGTGCTGGCAGCTTTCGTGTGGGCGCAATCGCTGGACGTTTCGAATTTGGCAGCCGGACTCTGCCAGAGTCACATAGGCATTGTTGCATCATAACCAACCAGGGCATTTGCAGAGCGTGAATGTCTGTGCGGCAGCGAATGGAGTTCCAAGGGACAGTGAAAACCAGGTAGACCTTTCAGTGCTGGCAGCTTTCGTGTGGGCGCAATCGCTGGACGTTTCGAATTTGGCAGCCGGGCTCTGCGACAGTCACGTAGGCATTGTTGCATCATAACCAACCAAGGCTTTTGAAGAGCGCGAATGTCTGTGCGGCAGCGAATGCAGTTCCAAGGGACAGTGAAAACCAGGTAGACCTTTCAGTGCTGGCAGCTTTCGTGTGGGCGCAATCGCTGGACGTTTCGAATTTGGCAGCCGGGCTCTGCCAGAGTCACATAGGCATTGTTGCATCATAACCAACCAAGGCATTTGCAGAGCACGAATGTCTGTGCGGCAGCGAATGCAGTTCCAAGGGACAGTGAAAACCAGGTAGACCTTTCAGTGCTGGCAGTATTCGTGTGGGCGCAATCGCTGGACGTTTCGAATTTGGCAGCCGGGCTCTGCGATAGTCACATAGGCATTGTTACATCATAACCAACCAAAGCTCTTGCGGACCGCGAATGTCTGTGCGGCAGCGAATGCAGTTCCAAGGGACAGTGAAAACCAGGTAGACCTTTCAGTGCTTGCAGTATTCGTGTGGGCGCAATCGCTGGACGTTGAGAATTTGGCAGCCGGGCTCTGCCAGAGTCACATAGGCATTGTTGCATCATAACCAACCAAGGCTTTTGCAGAGCGCGAATGTCTGTGCGGCAGCGAATGCAGTTCCAAGGGACAGTGAAAACCAGGTAGACCTTTCAGTGCTGGCAGCTTTCGTGTGGGCGCAATCGCTGGACGTTTCGAATTTGGCAGCCGGGCTCTGCCAGAGTCACATAGGCATTGTTGCATCATAACCAACCAAGGCATTTGCAGAGCATGAATGTCTGTGCGGCAGCGAATGCAGTTCCAAGGGACAGTGAAAACCAGGTAGACCTTTCAGTGCTGGCAGCTTTCGTGTGGGCGCAATCGCTGGACGTTTCGAATTTGGCAGCCGGGCTCTGCCAGAGTCACATAGGCATTGTTGCATCATAACCAACCAGGGCATTTGCAGAGCGCGAATGTCTGTGCGGCAGCGAATGGAGTTCCAAGGGACAGTGAAAACCAGGTAGACCTTTCAGTGCTGGCAGCTTTCGCGTGGGCGCAATCGCTGGACGTTTCGAATTTGGCAGCCTGGCTCTGCGACAGTCACATAGGCATTGTTGCATCATAACCAAACAAGGCTTTTGCAGAGCGCGAATGTCTGTGCGGCAGCGAATGCAGTTCCAAGGGACAGTGAAAGCCAGGTAGAGCTTTCAGTGCTGGCAGCTTTCGTGTGGGTGCAATCGCTGGACGTTTCGAATTTGGCAGCCGGGCTCTGCCAGAGTCACATAGGCATTGTTGCATCATAACCAACCAAGGCATTTGCAGAGCACGAATGTCTGTGCGGCAGCGAATGCAGTTGCAAGGGACAGTGAAAACCAGGTAGACCTTTCAGTGCTGGCAGCTTTCGTGTGGGCGCAATCGCTGGACGTTTCGAATTTGGCAGCCGGGCTCTGCGACAGTCACATAGGCATTGTTGCATCATAACCAACCAAGGCATTTGCAGAGCACGAATGTCTGTGCGGCAGCGAATGCAGTTCCAAGGGACAGTGAAAACCAGGTAGAGCTTGCAGTGCTGGCAGCTTTCGTGTGGGCGCAATCGCTGGACGTTTCGAATTTGGCAGCCGGGCTCTGCCAGAGTCACATAGGCATTGTTGCATCATAACCAACCAAGGCTTTTGCAGAGCACGAATGTCTGTGCGGCAGCGAATGCAGTTCCAAGGGACAGTGAAAACCAGGTAGACCTTTCAGTGCTGGCAGCTTTCGTGTGGGCGCAATCGCTGGACGTTGAGAATTTGGCAGCCGGGCTCTGCGACAGTCACATAGGCATTGTTGCATCATAACCAACCAAGGCTTTTGCATAGCACGAATGTCTGTGCGGCAGCGAATGCAGTTCCAAGGGACAGTGAAAACCAGGTAGAGCTTTCAGTGCTGGCAGCTTTCGTGTGGGCGCAATCGCTGGACGTTTCGAATTTGGCAGCCAGGCTCTGCGACAGTCACATAGGCATTGTTGCATCATAACCAACCAAGGCATTTGCAGAGCACGAATGTCTGTGCGGCAGCGAATGCAGTTCCAAGGGACAGTGAAAACCAGGTAGACCTTTCAGTGCTGGCAGCTTTCGTGTGGGCGCAATCGCTGGACGTTGAGAATTTGGCAGCCGGGCTCTGCCAGAGTCACATAGGCATTGTTGCATCATAACCAACCAAGGCATTTGCAGAGCACGAATGTCTGTGCGGCAGCGAATGCAGTTCCAAGGGACAGTGAAAACCAGGTAGACCTTTCAGTGCTGGCAGCTTTCGTGTGGGTGCAATCGCTGGACGTTGAGAATTTGGCAGCCGGGCTCTGCGACAGTCACATAGGCATTGTTGCATCATAACCAACCAAGGCTTTTGCATAGCACGAATGTCTGTGCGGCAGCGAATGCAGTTCCAAGGGACAGTGAAAACCAGGTAGAGCTTTCAGTGCTGGCAGCTTTCGTGTGGGCGCAATCGCTGGACGTTTCGAATTTGGCAGCCGGGCTCTGCGACAGTCACATAGGCATTGTTGCATCATAACCAACCAAGGCATTTGCAGAGCACGAATGTCTGTGCGGCAGCGAATGCAGTTCCAAGGGACAGTGAAAACCAGGTAGACCTTTCAGTGCTGGCAGCTTTCGTGTGGGCGCAATCGCTGGACGTTGAGAATTTGGCAGCCGGGCTCTGCCAGAGTCACATAGGCATTGTTGCATCATAACCAACCAGGGCATTTTCAGAGCGCGATTGTCTTTGCGGCAGCGAATGCAGTTCCAAGGGACAGTGAAAACAAGGTAGACCTTTCAGTGCTGGCAGCTTTCGTGTGGGCGCAATCGCTGGACGTTTCGAATTTGGCAGCCGGGCTCTGCGACAGTCACATAGGCATTGTTGCATCATAACCAACCAAAGCTCTTGCAGAGCGCAAATGTCTGTGCGGCAGCGAATGCAGTTCCAAGGGACAGTGAAAACCAGGTAGACCTTTCAGTGCTGGCAGCTTTCGTGTGGGCGCAATCGCTGGACGTTGAGAATTTGGCAGCCGGGCTCTGCGACAGTCACATAGGCATTGTTGCATCATAACCAACCAAGGCATTTGCAGAGCGCGAATGTCTGTGCGGCAGCGAATGCAGTTCCAAGGGACAGTGAAAACCAGGTAGACCTTTCAGTGCTGGCAGCTTTCGTGTGGGCGCAATCGCTGGACGTCGAGAATTTGGCAGCCGGGCTCTGCCAGAGTCACATAGGCATTGTTGCATCATAACCAACCAGGGCATTTGCAGAGCGTGAATGTCTGTGCGGCAGCGAATGCAGTTCCAAGGGACAGTGAAAACCAGGTAGACCTTTCAGTGCTGGCAGCTTTCGTGTGGGCGCAATCGCTGGACGTTTCGAATTTGGCAGCCGGGCTCTGCGACAGTCACATAGGCATTGTTGCATCATAACCAACCAAGGCATTTGCAGAGCACGAATGTCTGTGCGGCAGCGAATGCAGTTCCAAGGGACAGTGAAAACCAGGTAGACCTTTCAGTGCTGGCAGCTTTCGTGTGGGCGCAATCGCTGGACGTTGAGAATTTGGCAGCCGGGCTCTGCCAGAGTCACATAGGCATTGTTGCATCATAACCAACCAGGGCATTTTCAGAGCGCGATTGTCTTTGCGGCAGCGAATGCAGTTCCAAGGGACAGTGAAAACAAGGTAGACCTTTCAGTGCTGGCAGCTTTCGTGTGGGCGCAATCGCTGGACGTTTCGAATTTGGCAGCCGGGCTCTGCCAGAGTCACATAGGCATTGTTGCATCATAACCAACCAAGGCTTTTGCAGAGCACGAATGTCTGTGCGGCAGCGAATGCAGTTCCAAGGGACAGTGAAAACCAGGTAGAGCTTTCCGTGCTGGCAGCTTTCGTGTGGGCGCAATCGCTGGACGTTTCGAATTTGGCAGCCGGGCTCTGCGACAGTCACATAGGCATTGTTGCATCATAACCAACCAAAGCTTTTGTAGAGCGCGAATGTCTGTGCGGCAGCGAATGCAGTTCCAAGGGACAGTGAAAACCAGGTAGACCTTTCAGTGCTGGCAGCTTTCGTGTGGGCGCAATCGCTGGACGTTGAGAATTTGGCAGCCGGGCTCTGCGACAGTCACATAGGCATTGTTGCATCATAACCAACCAGGGCATTTTCAGAGCGCAAATGTCTGTGCGGCAGCGAATGCAGTTCCAAGGGACAGTGAAAACCAGGTAGACCTTTCAGTGCTGGCAGCTTTCGTGTGGGCGCAATCGCTGGACGTTTCGAATTTGGCAGCCGGGCTCTGCAGAGTCACATAGGCATTGTTGCATCATAACCAACCAAGGCTTTTGCATAGCACGAATGTCTGTGCGGCAGCGAATGCAGTTCCAAGGGACAGTGAAAACCAGGTAGAGCTTTCAGTGCTGGCAGCTTTCGTGTGGGCGCAATCGCTGGACGTTTCGAATTTGGCAGCCGGGCTCTGCGACAGTCACATAGGCATTGTTGCATCATAACCAACCAAGGCATTTGCAGAGCACGAATGTCTGTGCGGCAGCGAATGCAGTTCCAAGGGACAGTGAAAACCCGGTAGACCTTTCAGTGCTGGCAGCTTTCGTGTGGGCGCAATCGCTGGACGTTGAGAATTTGGCAGCCGGGCTCTGCCAGAGTCACATAGGCATTGTTGCATCATAACCAACCAAGGCATTTGCAGAGCACGAATGTCTGTGCGGCAGCGAATGCAGTTCCAAGGGACAGTGAAAACCAGGTAGACCTTTCAGTGCTGGCAGCTTTCGTGTGGGCGCAATCGCTGGACGTTGAGAATTTGGCAGCCGGGCTCTGCCAGAGTCACATAGGCATTGTTGCATCATAACCAACCAGGGCATTTTCAGAGCGCGATTGTCTTTGCGGCAGCGAATGCAGTTCCAAGGGACAGTGAAAACAAGGTAGACCTTTCAGTGCTGGCAGCTTTCGTGTGGGCGCAATCGCTGGACGTTTCGAATTTGGCAGCCGGGGTCTGCCAGAGTCACATAGGCATTGTTGCATCATAACCAACCAAGGCTTTTGCAGAGCGCGAATGTCTGTGCGGCAGCGAATGCAGTTCCAAGGGACAGTGAAAACCAGGTAGAGCTTTCCGTGCTGGCAGCTTTCGTGTGGGCGCAATCGCTGGACGTTTCGAATTTGGCAGCCGGGCTCTGCGACAGTCACATAGGCATTGTTGCATCATAACCAACCAAAGCTTTTGTAGAGCGCGAATGTCTGTGCGGCAGCGAATGCAGTTCCAAGGGACAGTGAAAACCAGGTAGACCTTTCAGTGCTGGCAGCTTTCGTGTGGGCGCAATCGCTGGACGTTGAGAATTTGGCAGCCGGGCTCTGCGACAGTCACATAGGCATTGTTGCATCATAACCAACCAAGGCATTTGCAGAGCGCGAATGTCTGTGCGGCAGCGAATGCAGTTCCAAGGGACAGTGAAAACCAGGTAGACCTTTCAGTGCTGGCAGCTTTCGTGTGGGCGCAATCGCTGGACGTCGAGAATTTGGCAGCCGGGCTCTGCCAGAGTCACATAGGCATTGTTGCATCATAACCAACCAGGGCATTTTCAGAGCGCAAATGTCTGTGCGGCAGCAAATGCAGTTCCAAGGGACAGTGAAAACCAGGTAGACCTTTCAGTGCTGGCAGCTTTCGTGTGGGCGCAATCGCTGGACGTTTCGAATTTGGCAGCCGGGCTCTGCAGAGTCACATAGGCATTGTTGCATCATAACCAACCAAGGCTTTTGCATAGCGCGAATGTCTGTGCGGCAGCGAATGCAGTTCCAAGGGACAGTGAAAACCAGGTAGAGCTTTCAGTGCTGGCAGCTTTCGTGTGGGCGCAATCACTGGACGTTTCGAATTTGGCAGCCGGGGTCTGCCAGAGTCACATAGGCATTGTTGCATCATAACCAACCAAGGCATTTGCAGAGCGCGAATGTCTGTGCGGCAGCGAATGCAGTTCCAAGGGACAGTGAAAACCCGGTAGACCTTTCAGTGCTGGCAGCTTTCGTGTGGGCGCAATCGCTGGACGTTTCGAATTTGGCAGCCGGGCTCTGCGACAGTCACGTAGGAATTGTTGCATCATAACCAACCAAGGCATTTGCCGAGCACGAATGTCTGTGCGGCAGCGAATGCAGTTCCAAGGGACAGTAAAAACCAGGTAGAGCTTTCAGTGCTGGCAGTATTCGTGTGGGCGCAATCGCTGGACGTTGAGAATTTGGCAGCCGGGCTCTGCCAGAGTCACATAGGCATTGTTGCATCATAACCAACCAAGGCATTTGCAGAGCGCGAATGTCTGTGCGGCAGCGAATGCAGTTCCAAGGGACAGTGAACACCAGGTAGAACTTGCAGTGCTGGCAGCTTTCGTGTGGGCGCAATCGCTGGACGTTTCAAATTGGGCAGCCCGGCTCTGCGACAGTCACATAGGCATTGTTGCATCATAACCAACCAAGGCATTTGCAGAGCACGAATGTCTGTGCGGCAGCGAATGCAGTTCCAAGGGACAGTGAAAACCAGGTAGACCTCTCAGTGCTGGCAGTATTCGTGTGGGCGCAATCGCTGGACGTTTCGAATTTGGCAGCCGGGCTCTGCCAGGGTCACATAGGCATTGTTGCATCATAACCAACCAAGGCATTTGCAGAGCACGAATGTCTGTGCGGCAGCGAATGCAGTTCCAAGGGACAGTGAAAACCAGGTAGACCTTTCAGTGCTGGCAGCTTTCGTGTGGGCGCAATCGCTGGACGTTTCGAATTTGGCAGCCGGGCTCTGCCAGAGTCACATAGGCATTGTTGCATCATAACCAACCAAGGCATTTTCAGAGCGCGAATGTCTGTGCGGCAGCGAATGCAGTTCCAAGGGACAGTGAAAACCAGGTAGAGCTTTCAGTGCTGGCAGCTTTCGTGTGGGCGCAATCGCTGGACGTTTCGAATTTGGCAGCCGGACTCTGCCAGAGTCACATAGGCATTGTTGCATCATAACCAACCAGGGCATTTGCAGAGCGTGAATGTCTGTGCGGCAGCGAATGGAGTTCCAAGGGACAGTGAAAACCTGGTAGACCTTTCAGTGCTGGCAGCTTTCGTGTGGGCGCAATCGCTGGACGTTTCGAATTTGGCAGCCGGGCTCTGCGACAGTCACGTAGGCATTGTTGCATCATAACCAACCAAGGCTTTTGAAGAGCGCGAATGTCTGTGCGGCAGCGAATGCAGTTCCAAGGGACAGTGAAAACCAGGTAGACCTTTCAGTGCTGGCAGCTTTCGTGTGGGCGCAATCGCTGGACGTTGAGAATTTGGCAGCCGGGCTCTGCCAGAGTCACATAGGCATTGTTGCATCATAACCAACCAAGGCATTTTCAGAGCGCGAATGTCTGTGCGGCAGCGAATGCAGTTCCAAGGGACAGTGAAAACCAGGTAGACCTTTCAGTGCTGGCAGCTTTCGTGTGGGCGCAATCGCTGGACGTTTCGAATTTGGCAGCCGGGCTCTGCCAGAGTCACATCGGCATTGTTGCATCATAACCAACCAAGGCATTTGCAGAGCACGAATGTCTGTGCGGCAGCGAATGCAGTTCCAAGGGACAGTGAAAACCAGGTAGACCTTTCAGTGCTGGCAGTATTCGTGTGGGCGCAATCGCTGGACGTTTCGAATTTGGCAGCCGGGCTCTGCGATAGTCACATAGGCATTGTTACATCATAACCAACCAAAGCTCTTGCGGACCGCGAATGTCTGTGCGGCAGCAAATGCAGTTCCAAGGGACAGTGAAAACCAGGTAGACCTTTCAGTGCTTGCAGTATTCGTGTGGGCGCAATCGCTGGACGTTTCGAATTTGGCAGCCGGGCTCTGCCAGAGTCACATAGGCATTGTTGCATCATAACCAACCAGGGCATTTTCAGAGCGCGATTGTCTTTGCGGCAGCGAATGCAGTTCCAAGGGACAGTGAAAACAAGGTAGACCTTTCAGTGCTGGCAGCTTTCGTGTGGGCGCAATCGCTGGACGTTGAGAATTTGGCAGCCGGGCTCTGCCAGAGTCACATAGGCATTGTTGCATCATAACCAACCAAGGCTTTTGCAGAGCGCGAATGTCTGTGCGGCAGCGAATGCAGTTCCAAGGGACAGTGAAAACCAGGTAGAGCTTTCCGTGCTGGCAGCTTTCGTGTGGGCGCAATCGCTGGACGTTTCGAATTTGGCAGCCGGGCTCTGCGACAGTCACATAGGCATTGTTGCATCATAACCAACCAAAGCTTTTGTAGAGCGCGAATGTCTGTGCGGCAGCGAATGCAGTTCCAAGGGACAGTGAAAACCAGGTAGACCTTTCAGTGCTGGCAGCTTTCGTGTGGGCGCAATCGCTGGACGTTGAGAATTTGGCAGCCGGGCTCTGCGACAGTCACATAGGCATTGTTGCATCATAACCAACCAAGGCATTTGCAGAGCACGAATGTCTGTGCGGCAGCGAATGCAGTTCCAAGGGACAGTGAAAACCAGGTAGACCTTTCAGTGCTGGCAGCTTTCGTGTGGGCGCAATCGCTGGACGTTGAGAATTTGGCAGCCGGGCTCTGCCAGAGTCACATAGGCATTGTTGCATCATAACCAACCAAGGCATTTGCAGAGCACGAATGTCTGTGCGGCAGCGAATGCAGTTCCAAGGGACAGTGAAAACCAGGTAGACCTTTCAGTGCTGGCAGCTTTCGTGTGGGTGCAATCGCTGGACGTTGAGAATTTGGCAGCCGGGCTCTGCGACAGTCACATAGGCATTGTTGCATCATAACCAACCAAGGCTTTTGCATAGCACGAATGTCTGTGCGGCAGCGAATGCAGTTCCAAGGGACAGTGAAAACCAGGTAGAGCTTTCAGTGCTGGCAGCTTTCGTGTGGGCGCAATCGCTGGACGTTTCGAATTTGGCAGCCGGGCTCTGCTACAGTCACATAGGCATTGTTGCATCATAACCAACCAAGGCATTTGCAGAGCACGAATGTCTGTGCGGCAGCGAATGCAGTTCCAAGGGACAGTGAAAACCAGGTAGAGCTTTCAGTGCTGGCAGCTTTCGTGTGGGCGCAATCGCTGGACGTTGAGAATTTGGCAGCCGGGCTCTGCGATAGTCACATAGGCATTGTTACATCATAACCAACCAAAGCTCTTGCGGACCGCGAATGTCTGTGCGGCAGCAAATGCAGTTCCAAGGGACAGTGAAAACCAGGTAGACCTTTCAGTGCTTGCAGTATTCGTGTGGGCGCAATCGCTGGACGTTTCGAATTTGGCAGCCGGGCTCTGCCAGAGTCACATAGGCATTGTTGCATCATAACCAACCAAGGCATTTGCAGAGCGCGAATGTCTGTGCGGCAGCGAATGCAGTTCCAAGGGACAGTGAACACCAGGTAGAACTTGCAGTGCTGGCAGCTTTCGTGTGGGCGCAATCGCTGGACGTTTCAAATTTGGCAGCCCGGCTCTGCGACAGTCACATAGGCATTGTTGCATCATAACCAACCAAGGCATTTGCAGAGCACGAATGTCTGTGCGGCAGCGAATGCAGTTCCAAGGGACAGTGAAAACCAGGTAGACCTCTCAGTGCTGGCAGTATTCGTGTGGGCGCAATCGCTGGACGTTTCGAATTTGGCAGCCGGGCTCTGCCAGAGTCACATAGGCATTGTTGCATCATAACCAACCAAGGCATTTGCAGAGCGCGAATGTCTGTGCGGCAGCGAATGCAGTTCCAAGGGACAGTGAAAACCAGGTAGAGCTTTCAGTGCTGGCAGCTTTCGTGTGGGCGCAATCGCTGGACGTTTCGAATTTGGCAGCCGGGCTCTGCCAGAGTCACATAGGCATTGTTGCATCATAACCAACCAAGGCATTTGCAGAGCACGAATGTCTGTGCGGCAGCGAATGCAGTTCCAAGGGACAGTGAAAACCAGGTAGAGCTTTCAGTGCTGGCAGCTTTCGTGTGGGCGCAATCGCTGGACGTTTCGAATTTGGCAGCCGGACTGTGCCAGAGTCACATAGGCATTGTTGTATCATAACCAACCAGGGCATTTGCAGAGCGTGAATGTCTGTGCGGCAGCGAATGGAGTTCCAAGGGACAGTGAAAACCAGGTAGACCTTTCAGTGCTGGCAGCTTTCGTGTGGGCGCAATCGCTGGACGTTTCGAATTTGGCAGCCGGGCTCTGCGACAGTCACGTAGGCATTGTTGCATCATAACCAACCAAGGCTTTTGAAGAGCGCGAATGTCTGTGCGGCAGCGAATGCAGTTCCAAGGGACAGTGAAAACCAGGTAGACCTTTCAGTGCTGGCAGCTTTCGTGTGGGCGCAATCGCTGGACGTTGAGAATTTGGCAGCCGGGCTCTGCCAGAGTCACATAGGCATTGTTGCATCATAACCAACCAAGGCATTTTCAGAGCGCGAATGTCTGTGCGGCAGCGAATGCAGTTCCAAGGGACAGTGAAAACCAGGTAGACCTTTCAGTGCTGGCAGCTTTCGTGTGGGCGCAATCGCTGGACGTTTCGAATTTGGCAGCCGGGCTCTGCCAGAGTCACATAGGCATTGTTGCATCATAACCAACCAAGGCATTTGCAGAGCACGAATGTCTGTGCGGCAGCGAATGCAGTTCCAAGGGACAGTGAAAACCAGGTAGACCTTTCAGTGCTGGCAGTATTCGTGTGGGCGCAATCGCTGGACGTTTCGAATTTGGCAGCCGGGCTCTGCGATAGTCACATAGGCATTGTTACATCATAACCAACCAAAGCTCTTGCGGACCGCGAATGTCTGTGCGGCAGCGAATGCAGTTCCAAGGGACAGTGAAAACCAGGTAGAGCTTGCAGTGCTGGCAGCTTTCGTGTGGGTGCAATCGCTGGACGTTTCGAATTTTGCAGCCGGGATCTGCGACAGTCACGTAGGCATTGTTGCATCATAACCAACCAAGGCATTTGCAGAGCACGAATGTCTGTGCAGCAGCGAATGCAGTTCCAAGGGACAGTGAAAACCAGGTAGAGCTTGCAGTGCTGGCAGCTTTCGTGTGGGCGCAATCGCTGGACGTTGAGAATTTGGCAGCCGGGCTCTGCCAGAGTCACATAGGCATTGTTGCATCATAACCAACCAAGGCATTTTCAGAGCGCGAATGTCTGTGCGGCAGCGAATGCAGTTCCAAGGGACAGTGAAAACCAGGTAGACCTCTCAGTGCTGGCAGTATTCGTGTGGGCGCAATCGCTGGACGTTTCGAATTTGGCAGCCGGGCTCTGCCAGAGTCACATAGGCATTGTTGCATCATAACCAACCAAGGCTTTTGCAGAGCACGAATGTCTGTGCGGCAGCGAATGCAGTTCCAAGGGACAGTGAAAACCAGGTAGACCTCTCAGTGCTGGCAGTATTCGTGTGGGCGCAATCGCTGGACGTTGAGAATTTGGCAGCCGGGCTCTGCCAGAGTCACATAGGCATTGTTGCATCATAACCAACCAAGGCATTTTCAGAGCGCGAATGTCTGTGCGGCAGCGAATGCAGTTCCAAGGGACAGTGAAAACCAGGTAGACCTTTCAGTGCTGGCAGCTTTCGTGTGGGCGCAATCGCTGGACGTTTCGAATTTGGCAGCCGCTCTCTGCAGAGTCACATAGGCATGGTTGCATCATAACCAACCAAGGCTTTTGCATAGCGCGAATGTCTGTGCGGCAGCGAATGCAGTTCCAAGGGACAGTGAAAACCAGGTAGAGCTTTCAGTGCTGGCAGCTTTCGTGTGGGCGCAATCACTGGACGTTTCGAATTTGGCAGCCGGGGTCTGCCAGAGTCACATAGGCATTGTTGCATCATAACCAACCAAGGCATTTGCAGAGCGCGAATGTCTGTGCGGCAGCGAATGCAGTTCCAAGGGACAGTGAAAACCCGGTAGACCTTTCAGTGCTGGCAGCTTTCGTGTGGGCGCAATCGCTGGACGTTTCGAATTTGTCAGCCGGGCTCTGCGACAGTCACGTAGGCATTGTTGCATCATAACCAACCAAGGCATTTGCCGAGCACGAATGTCTGTGCGGCAGCGAATGCAGTTCCAAGGGACAGTAAAAACCAGGTAGAGCTTTCAGTGCTGGCAGTATTCGTGTGGGCGCAATCGCTGGACGTTGAGAATTTGGCAGCCGGGCTCTGCCAGAGTCACATAGGCATTGTTGCATCATAACCAACCAAGGCATTTGCAGAGCGCGAATGTCTGTGCGGCAGCGAATGCAGTTCCAAGGGACAGTGAACACCAGGTAGAACTTGCAGTGCTGGCAGCTTTCGTGTGGGCGCAATCGCTGGACGTTTCAAATTTGGCAGCCCGGCTCTGCGACAGTCACATAGGCATTGTTGCATCATAACCAACCAAGGCATTTGCAGAGCACGAATGTCTGTGCGGCAGCGAATGCAGTTCCAAGGGACAGTGAAAACCAGGTAGACCTCTCAGTGCTGGCAGTATTCGTGTGGGCGCAATCGCTGGACGTTTCGAATTTGGCAGCCGGGCTCTGCCAGAGTCACATAGGCATTGTTGCATCATAACCAACCAAGGCATTTGCAGAGCGCGAATGTCTGTGCGGCAGCGAATGCAGTTCCAAGGGACAGTGAAAACCAGGTAGACCTTTCAGTGCTGGCAGCTTTCGTGTGGGCGCAATCGCTGGACGTTTCGAATTTGGCAGCCGGGCTCTGCCAGAGTCACATAGGCATTGTTGCATCATAACCAACCAAGGCATTTGCAGAGCACGAATGTCTGTGCGGCAGCGAATGCAGTTCCAAGGGACAGTGAAAACCAGGTAGAGCTTTCAGTGCTGGCAGCTTTCGTGTGGGCGCAATCGCTGGACGTTTCGAATTTGGCAGCCGGACTCTGCCAGAGTCACATAGGCATTGTTGCATCATAACCAACCAGGGCATTTGCAGAGCGTGAATGTCTGTGCGGCAGCGAATGGAGTTCCAAGGGACAGTGAAAACCAGGTAGACCTTTCAGTGCTGGCAGCTTTCGTGTGGGCGCAATCGCTGGACGTTTCGAATTTGGCAGCCGGGCTCTGCGACAGTCACGTAGGCATTGTTGCATCATAACCAACCAAGGCTTTTGAAGAGCGCGAATGTCTGTGCGGCAGCGAATGCAGTTCCAAGGGACAGTGAAAACCAGGTAGACCTTTCAGTGCTGGCAGCTTTCGTGTGGGCGCAATCGCTGGACGTTGAGAATTTGGCAGCCGGGCTCTGCCAGAGTCACATAGGCATTGTTGCATCATAACCAACCAAGGCATTTTCAGAGCGCGAATGTCTGTGCGGCAGCGAATGCAGTTCCAAGGGACAGTGAAAACCAGGTAGACCTTTCAGTGCTGGCAGCTTTCGTGTGGGCGCAATCGCTGGACGTTTCGAATTTGGCAGCCGGGCTCTGCCAGAGTCACATAGGCATTGTTGCATCATAACCAACCAAGGCATTTGCAGAGCACGAATGTCTGTGCGGCAGCGAATGCAGTTCCAAGGGACAGTGAAAACCAGGTAGACCTTTCAGTGCTGGCAGTATTCGTGTGGGCGCAATCGCTGGACGTTTCGCATTTGGCAGCCGGGCTCTGCGATAGTCACATAGGCATTGTTACATCATAACCAACCAAAGCTCTTGCGGACCGCGAATGTCTGTGCGGCAGCGAATGCAGTTCCAAGGGACAGTGAAAACCAGGTAGACCTTTCAGTGCTTGCAGTATTCGTGTGGGCGCAATCGCTGGACGTTGAGAATTTGGCAGCCGGGCTCTGCCAGAGTCACATAGGCATTGTTGCATCATAACCAACCAAGGCTTTTGCAGAGCGCGAATGTCTGTGCGGCAGCGAATGCAGTTCCAAGGGACAGTGAAAACCAGGTAGACCTTTCAGTGCTGGCAGCTTTCGTGTGGGCGCAATCGCTGGACGTTGAGAATTTGGCAGCCGGGCTCTGGCAGAGTCACATAGGCATTGTTGCATCATAACCAACCAAGGCATTTGCAGAACACGAATGTCTGTGCGGCAGCGAATGCAGTTCCAAGGGACAGTGAAAACCAGGTAGAGCTTGCAGTGCTGGCAGCTTTCGTGTGGGTGCAATCGCTGGACGTTTCGAATTTTGCAGCCGGGCTCTGCGACAGTCACGTAGGCATTGTTGCATCATAACCAACCAAGGCATTTGCAGAGCACGAATGTCTGTGCAGCAGCGAATGCAGTTCCAAGGGACAGTGAAAACCAGGTAGAGCTTGCAGTGCTGGCAGCTTTCGTGTGGGCGCAATCGCTGGACGTTGAGAATTTGGCAGCCGGGCTCTGCCAGAGTCACATAGGCATTGTTGCATCATAACCAACCAAGGCATTTGCAGAGCACGAATGTCTGTGCGGCAGCGAATGCAGTTCCAAGGGACAGTGAAAACCAGGTAGACCTTTCAGTGCTGGCAGTATTCGTGTGGGCGCAATCGCTGGACGTTTCGAATTTGGCAGCCGGGCTCTGCGATAGTCACATAGGCATTGTTACATCATAACCAACCAAAGCTCTTGCGGACCGCGAATGTCTGTGCGGCAGCGAATGCAGTTCCAAGGGACAGTGAAAACCAGGTAGACCTTTCAGTGCTTGCAGTATTCGTGTGGGCGCAATCGCTGGACGTTGAGAATTTGGCAGCCGGGCTCTGCCAGAGTCACATAGGCACTGTTGCATCATAACCAACCAAGGCTTTTGCAGAGCGCGAATGTCTGTGCGGCAGCGAATGCAGTTCCAAGGGACAGTGAAAACCAGGTAGACCTTTCAGTGCTGGCAGCTTTCGTGTGGGCGCAATCGCTGGACGTTGAGAATTTGGCAGCCGGGCTCTGGCAGAGTCACATAGGCATTGTTGCATCATAACCAACCAAGGCATTTGCAGAACACGAATGTCTGTGCGGCAGCGAATGCAGTTCCAAGGGACAGTGAAAACCAGGTAGAGCTTGCAGTGCTGGCAGCTTTCGTGTGGGTGCAATCGCTGGACGTTTCGAATTTTGCAGCCGGGATCTGCGACAGTCACGTAGGCATTGTTGCATCATAACCAACCAAGGCATTTGCAGAGCACGAATGTCTGTGCAGCAGCGAATGCAGTTCCAAGGGACAGTGAAAACCAGGTAGAGCTTGCAGTGCTGGCAGCTTTCGTGTGGGCGCAATCGCTGGACGTTGAGAATTTGGCAGCCGGGCTCTGCCAGAGTCACATAGGCATTGTTGCATCATAACCAACCAAGGCATTTTCAGAGCGCGAATGTCTGTGCGGCAGCGAATGCAGTTCCAAGGGACAGTGAAAACCAGGTAGACCTCTCAGTGCTGGCAGTATTCGTGTGGGCGCAATCGCTGGACGTTTCGAATTTGGCAGCCGGGCTCTGCCAGAGTCACATAGGCATTGTTGCATCATAACCAACCAAGGCTTTTGCAGAGCACGAATGTCTGTGCGGCAGCGAATGCAGTTCCAAGGGACAGTGAAAACCAGGTAGACCTCTCAGTGCTGGCAGTATTCGTGTGGGCGCAATCGCTGGACGTTGAGAATTTGGCAGCCGGGCTCTGCCAGAGTCACATAGGCATTGTTGCATCATAACCAACCAAGGCATTTTCAGAGCGCGAATGTCTGTGCGGCAGCGAATGCAGTTCCAAGGGACAGTGAAAACCAGGTAGACCTTTCAGTGCTGGCAGCTTTCGTGTGGGCGCAATCGCTGGACGTTTCGAATTTGGCAGCCGCTCTCTGCAGAGTCACATAGGCATGGTTGCATCATAACCAACCAAGGCTTTTGCATAGCGCGAATGTCTGTGCGGCAGCGAATGCAGTTCCAAGGGACAGTGAAAACCAGGTAGAGCTTTCAGTGCTGGCAGCTTTCGTGTGGGCGCAATCACTGGACGTTTCGAATTTGGCAGCCGGGGTCTGCCAGAGTCACATAGGCATTGTTGCATCATAACCAACCAAGGCATTTGCAGAGCGCGAATGTCTGTGCGGCAGCGAATGCAGTTCCAAGGGACAGTGAAAACCCGGTAGACCTTTCAGTGCTGGCAGCTTTCGTGTGGGCGCAATCGCTGGACGTTTCGAATTTGTCAGCCGGGCTCTGCGACAGTCACGTAGGCATTGTTGCATCATAACCAACCAAGGCATTTGCCGAGCACGAATGTCTGTGCGGCAGCGAATGCAGTTCCAAGGGACAGTAAAAACCAGGTAGAGCTTTCAGTGCTGGCAGTATTCGTGTGGGCGCAATCGCTGGACGTTGAGAATTTGGCAGCCGGGCTCTGCCAGAGTCACATAGGCATTGTTGCATCATAACCAACCAAGGCATTTGCAGAGCGCGAATGTCTGTGCGGCAGCGAATGCAGTTCCAAGGGACAGTGAACACCAGGTAGAACTTGCAGTGCTGGCAGCTTTCGTGTGGGCGCAATCGCTGGACGTTTCAAATTTGGCAGCCCGGCTCTGCGACAGTCACATAGGCATTGTTGCATCATAACCAACCAAGGCATTTGCAGAGCACGAATGTCTGTGCGGCAGCGAATGCAGTTCCAAGGGACAGTGAAAACCAGGTAGACCTCTCAGTGCTGGCAGTATTCGTGTGGGCGCAATCGCTGGACGTTTCGAATTTGGCAGCCGGGCTCTGCCAGAGTCACATAGGCATTGTTGCATCATAACCAACCAAGGCATTTGCAGAGCGCGAATGTCTGTGCGGCAGCGAATGCAGTTCCAAGGGACAGTGAAAACCAGGTAGACCTTTCAGTGCTGGCAGCTTTCGTGTGGGCGCAATCGCTGGACGTTTCGAATTTGGCAGCCGGGCTCTGCCAGAGTCACATAGGCATTGTTGCATCATAACCAACCAAGGCATTTGCAGAGCACGAATGTCTGTGCGGCAGCGAATGCAGTTCCAAGGGACAGTGAAAACCAGGTAGAGCTTTCAGTGCTGGCAGCTTTCGTGTGGGCGCAATCGCTGGACGTTTCGAATTTGGCAGCCGGACTCTGCCAGAGTCACATAGGCATTGTTGCATCATAACCAACCAGGGCATTTGCAGAGCGTGAATGTCTGTGCGGCAGCGAATGGAGTTCCAAGGGACAGTGAAAACCAGGTAGACCTTTCAGTGCTGGCAGCTTTCGTGTGGGCGCAATCGCTGGACGTTTCGAATTTGGCAGCCGGGCTCTGCGACAGTCACGTAGGCATTGTTGCATCATAACCAACCAAGGCTTTTGAAGAGCGCGAATGTCTGTGCGGCAGCGAATGCAGTTCCAAGGGACAGTGAAAACCAGGTAGACCTTTCAGTGCTGGCAGCTTTCGTGTGGGCGCAATCGCTGGACGTTGAGAATTTGGCAGCCGGGCTCTGCCAGAGTCACATAGGCATTGTTGCATCATAACCAACCAAGGCATTTTCAGAGCGCGAATGTCTGTGCGGCAGCGAATGCAGTTCCAAGGGACAGTGAAAACCAGGTAGACCTTTCAGTGCTGGCAGCTTTCGTGTGGGCGCAATCGCTGGACGTTTCGAATTTGGCAGCCGGGCTCTGCCAGAGTCACATAGGCATTGTTGCATCATAACCAACCAAGGCATTTGCAGAGCACGAATGTCTGTGCGGCAGCGAATGCAGTTCCAAGGGACAGTGAAAACCAGGTAGACCTTTCAGTGCTGGCAGTATTCGTGTGGGCGCAATCGCTGGACGTTTCGCATTTGGCAGCCGGGCTCTGCGATAGTCACATAGGCATTGTTACATCATAACCAACCAAAGCTCTTGCGGACCGCGAATGTCTGTGCGGCAGCGAATGCAGTTCCAAGGGACAGTGAAAACCAGGTAGACCTTTCAGTGCTTGCAGTATTCGTGTGGGCGCAATCGCTGGACGTTGAGAATTTGGCAGCCGGGCTCTGCCAGAGTCACATAGGCATTGTTGCATCATAACCAACCAAGGCTTTTGCAGAGCGCGAATGTCTGTGCGGCAGCGAATGCAGTTCCAAGGGACAGTGAAAACCAGGTAGACCTTTCAGTGCTGGCAGCTTTCGTGTGGGCGCAATCGCTGGACGTTGAGAATTTGGCAGCCGGGCTCTGGCAGAGTCACATAGGCATTGTTGCATCATAACCAACCAAGGCATTTGCAGAACACGAATGTCTGTGCGGCAGCGAATGCAGTTCCAAGGGACAGTGAAAACCAGGTAGAGCTTGCAGTGCTGGCAGCTTTCGTGTGGGTGCAATCGCTGGACGTTTCGAATTTTGCAGCCGGGCTCTGCGACAGTCACGTAGGCATTGTTGCATCATAACCAACCAAGGCATTTGCAGAGCACGAATGTCTGTGCAGCAGCGAATGCAGTTCCAAGGGACAGTGAAAACCAGGTAGAGCTTGCAGTGCTGGCAGCTTTCGTGTGGGCGCAATCGCTGGACGTTGAGAATTTGGCAGCCGGGCTCTGCCAGAGTCACATAGGCATTGTTGCATCATAACCAACCAAGGCATTTTCAGAGCGCGAATGTCTGTGCGGCAGCGAATGCAGTTCCAAGGGACAGTGAAAACCAGGTAGACCTCTCAGTGCTGGCAGTATTCGTGTGGGCGCAATCGCTGGACGTTTCGAATTTGGCAGCCGGGCTCTGCCAGAGTCACATAGGCATTGTTGCATCATAACCAACCAAGGCTTTTGCAGAGCACGAATGTCTGTGCGGCAGCGAATGCAGTTCCAAGGGACAGTGAAAACCAGGTAGACCTCTCAGTGCTGGCAGTATTCGTGTGGGCGCAATCGCTGGACGTTGAGAATTTGGCAGCCGGGCTCTGCCAGAGTCACATAGGCATTGTTGCATCATAACCAACCAAGGCATTTTCAGAGCGCGAATGTCTGTGCGGCAGCGAATGCAGTTCCAAGGGACAGTGAAAACCAGGTAGACCTTTCAGTGCTGGCAGCTTTCGTGTGGGCGCAATCGCTGGACGTTTCGAATTTGGCAGCCGGGCTCTGCCAGAGTCACATAGGCATTGTTGCATCATAACCAACCAAGGCATTTGCAGAGCATGAATGTCTGTGCGGCAGCGAAAGCAGTTCCAAGGGACAGTGAAAACCAGGTAGAGCTTTCAGTGCTGGCAGCTTTCGTGTGGGCGCAATCGCTGGACGTTTCGAATTTGGCAGCCGGGCTCTGCCAGAGTCACATAGGCATTGTTGCATCATAACCAACCAAGGCATTTGCAGAGCGCGAATGTCTGTGCGGCAGCGAATGCAGTTCCAAGGGACAGTGAAAACCAGGTAGAGCTTGCAGTGCTGGCAACTTTCGTGTGGGCGCAATCGCTGGACGTTTAGAATTTGGAAGCCGGGCTCTGCGACAGTCACATAGGCATTGTTGCATCATAACCAACCAAGGCATTTGCAGAGCGCGAATGTCTGTGCGGCAGCGAATGCAGTTCCAAGGGACAGTGAAAACCAGGTAGACCTTTCAGTGCTGGCAGCTTTCGTGTGGGCGCAATCGCTGGACGTTTCGAATTTGGCAGCCCGGCTCTGCGATAGTCACGTAGGCATTGTTGCATCATAACCAACCAAAGCTCTTGCGGAGCGCGAATGTCTGTGCGGCAGCGAATGCAGTTCCAAGGGACAGTGAAAACCAGGTAGACCTTTCAGTGCTGGCAGCTTTCGTGTGGGCGCAATCGCTGGACGTTTCGAATTTGGCAGCCGGGCTCTGCCAGAGTCACATAGGCATTGTTGCATCATAACCAACCAAGGCATTTGCAGAGCACGAATGTCTGTGCGGCAGCGAATGCAGTTCCAAGGGACAGTGAAAACCAGGTAGACCTTTCAGTGCTGGCAGCTTTCGTGTGGGCGCAATCGCTGGACGTTTCGAATTTGGCAGCCGGGCTCTGCGACAGTCACATAGGCATTGTTGCATCATAACCAACCAAGGCATTTGCAGAGCATGAATGTCTGTGCGGCAGCGAATGCAGTTCCAAGGGACAGTGAAAACCAGGTAGACCTTTCAGTGCTGGCAGCTTTCGTGTGGGCGCAATCGCTGGACGTTTCGAATTTGGCAGCCGGGCTCTGCCAGAGTCACATAGGCATTGTTGCATCATAACCAACCAGGGCATTTGCAGAGCGCGAATGTCTGTGCGGCAGCGAATGGAGTTCCAAGGGACAGTGAAAACCAGGTAGACCTTTCAGTGCTGGCAGCTTTCGTGTGGGCGCAATCGCTGGACGTTTCGAATTTGGCAGCCTGGCTCTGCGACAGTCACATAGGCATTGTTGCATCATAACCAAACAAGGCTTTTGCAGAGCGCGAATGTCTGTGCGGCAGCGAATGCAGTTCCAAGGGACAGTGAAAGCCAGGTAGAGCTTTCAGTGCTGGCAGCTTTCGTGTGGGTGCAATCGCTGGACGTTTCGAATTTGGCAGCCGGGGTCTGCCAGAGTCACATAGGCATTGTTGCATCATAACCAACCAAGGCATTTGCAGAGCGCGAATGTCTGTGCGGCAGCGAATGCAGTTCCAAGGGACAGTGAAAACCAGGTAGAGCTTTCAGTGCTGGCAGCTTTCGTGTGGGCGCAATCGCTGGACGTTTCGAATTTGGCAGCCTGGCTCTGCGACAGTCACATAGGCATTGTTGCATCATAACCAAACAAGGCTTTTGCAGAGCGCGAATGTCTGTGCGGCAGCGAATGCAGTTCCAAGGGACAGTGAAAGCCAGGTAGAGCTTTCAGTGCTGGCAGCTTTCGTGTGGGCGCAATCGCTGGACGTTTCGAATTTGGCAGCCGGGCTCTGCCAGAGTCACATAGGCATTGTTGCATCATAACCAACCAAGGCATTTGTAGAGCGCTAATGTCTGTGCGGCAGCGAATGCAATTCCATGGGACAGTGAAAACCAGGTAGACCTTTCAGTCATGGCAGCTTTCGTGTGGGTGCAATCGCTGGACGTTGAGAATTTGGCAGCCGGGCTCTGCCAGAGTCACATAGGCATTGTTGCATCATAACCAACCAAGGCTTTTGCAGAGCGCGAATGTCTGTGCGGCAGCGAATGCAGTTCCAAGGGACAGTGAAAACCAGGTAGACCTTTCAGTGCTGGCAGCTTTCGTGTGGGCGCAATCGCTGGACATTTCGAAATTTGCAGCCGGGCTCTGCGACAGTCACGTAGGCATTGTTGCATCATAACCAACAGAGGCATTTGCAGAGCACGAATGTCTGTGCGGCAGCGAATGCAGTTCCAAGGGACAGTGAAAACCAGGTAGAGCTTGCAGTGCTGGCAGCTTTCGTGTGGGCGCAATCGCTGGACGTTTCGAATTTGGCAGCCGGGCTCTGCCAGAGTCACATAGGCATTGTTGCATCATAACCAACCAAGGCATTTGCAGAGCACGAATGTCTGTGCGGCAGCGAATGCAGTTCCAAGGGACAGTGAAAACCAGGTAGACCTTTCAGTGCTGGCAGCTTTCGTGTGGGTGCAATCGCTGGACGTTGAGAATTTGGCAGCCGGGCTCTGCGACAGTCACATAGGCATTGTTGCATCATAACCAACCAAGGCTTTTGCATAGCACGAATGTCTGTGCGGCAGCGAATGCAGTTCCAAGGGACAGTGAAAACCAGGTAGAGCTTTCAGTGCTGGCAGCTTTCGTGTGGGCGCAATCGCTGGACGTTTCGAATTTGGCAGCCGGGCTCTGCGACAGTCACATAGGCATTGTTGCATCATAACCAACCAGGGCATTTTCAGAGCGCGATTGTCTTTGCGGCAGCGAATGCAGTTCCAAGGGACAGTGAAAACAAGGTAGACCTTTCAGTGCTGGCAGCTTTCGTGTGGGCGCAATCGCTGGACGTTTCGAATTTGGCAGCCGGGCTCTGCCAGAGTCACATAGGCATTGTTGCATCATAACCAACCAAGGCTTTTGCAGAGCGCGAATGTCTGTGCGGCAGCGAATGCAGTTCCAAGGGACAGTGAAAACCAGGTAGAGCTTTCCGTGCTGGCAGCTTTCGTGTGGGCGCAATCGCTGGACGTTTCGAATTTGGCAGCCTGGCCCTGCGACAGTCACATAGGCATTGTTGCATCATAACCAACCAAAGCTTTTGTAGAGCGCGAATGTCTGTGCGGCAGCGAATGCAGTTCCAAGGGACAGTGAAAACCAGGTAGACCTTTCAGTGCTGGCAGCTTTCGTGTGGGCGCAATCGCTGGACGTCGAGAATTTGGCAGCCGGGCTCTGCCAGAGTCACATAGGCATTGTTGCATCATAACCAACCAGGGCATTTTCAGAGCGCAAATGTCTGTGCGGCAGCGAATGCAGTTCCAAGGGACAGTGAAAACCAGGTAGAGCTTTCAGTGCTGGCAGTATTTGTGTGGGCGCAATCGCTGGACGTTTCGAATTTGGCAGCCGGGCTCTGCAGAGTCACATAGGCATTGTTGCATCATAACCAACCAAGGCTTTTGCATAGCGCGAATGTCTGTGCGGCAGCGAATGCAGTTCCAAGGGACAGTGAAAACCAGGTAGAGCTTGCAGTGCTGGCAGCTTTCGTGTGGGCGCAATCACTGGACGTTTCGAATTTGGCAGCCGGGGTCTGCCAGAGTCACATAGGCATTGTTGCATCATAACCAACCAAGGCATTTGCAGAGCGCGAATGTCTGTGCGGCAGCGAATGCAGTTCCAAGGGACAGTGAAAACCAGGTAGACCTTTCAGTGCTGGCAGCTTTCGTGTGGGCGCAATCGCTGGACGTTGAGAATTTGGCAGCCGGGCTCTGCGACAGTCACGTAGGCATTGTTGCATCATAACCAACCAAGGCATTTGCAGAGCACGAATGTCTGTGCGGCAGCGAATGCAGTTCCAAATGACAGTGAAAACCAGGTAGACCTCTCAGTGCTGGCAGTATTCGTGTGGGCGCAATCGCTGGACGTTTCGAATTTGGCAGCCGGGCTCTGCCAGAGTCACATAGGCATTGTTGCATCATAACCAACCAAGGCATTTGCAGAGCACGAATGTCTGTGCGGCAGCGAATGCAGTTCCAAGGGACAGTGAAAACCAGGTAGACCTTTCAGTGCTGGCAGCTTTCGTGTGGGCGCAATCGCTGGACGTTTCGAATTTGGCAGCCGGGCTCTGCCAGAGTCACATAGGCATTGTTGCATCATAACCAACCAGGGCATTTGCAGAGCACGAATGTCTGTGCGGCAGCGAATGCAGTTCCAAGGGACAGTGAAAACCAGGTAGAGCTTTCAGTGCTGGCAGCTTTCGTGTGGGCGCAATCGCTGGACGTTTCGAATTTGGCAGCCGGGCTCTGCCAGAGTCACATAGGCATTTTTGCATCATAACCAACCAGGGCATTTGCAGAGCGTGAATGTCTGTGCGGCAGCGAATGCAGTTCCAAGGGACAGTGAAAACCAGGTAGACCTTTCAGTGCTGGCAGCTTTCGTGTGGGCGCAATCGCTGGACGTTTCGAATTTGGCAGCCGGGCTCTGCGACAGTCACATAGGCATTGTTGCATCATAACCAACCAAGGCATTTGCAGAGCACGAATGTCTGTGCGGCAGCGAATGCAGTTCCAAGGGACAGTGAAAACCAGGTAGACCTTTCAGTGCTGGCAGCTTTCGTGTGGGCGCAATCGCTGGACGTTTCGAATTTGGCAGCCGGGCTCTGCAGAGTCACATAGGCATTGTTGCATCATAACCAACCAAGGCTTTTGCATAGCGCGAATGTCTGTGCGGCAGCGAATGCAGTTCCAAGGGACAGTGAAAACCAGGTAGAGCTTTCAGTGCTGGCAGCTTTCGTGTGGGCGCAATCACTGGACGTTTCGAATTTGGCAGCCGGGGTCTGCCAGAGTCACATAGGCATTGTTGCATCATAACCAACCAAGGCATTTGCAGAGCGCGAATGTCTGTGCGGCAGCGAATGCAGTTCCAAGGGACAGTGAAAACCCGGTAGACCTTTCAGTGCTGGCAGCTTTCGTGTGGGCGCAATCGCTGGACGTTTCGAATTTGGCAGCCGGGCTCTGCGACAGTCACGTAGGCATTGTTGCATCATAACCAACCAAGGCATTTGCCGAGCACGAATGTCTGTGCGGCAGCGAATGCAGTTCCAAGGGACAGTAAAAACCAGGTAGAGCTTTCAGTGCTGGCAGTATTCGTGTGGGCGCAATCGCTGGACGTTTCGAATTTGGCAGCCGGGCTCTGCCAGAGTCACATAGGCATTGTTGCATCATAACCAACCAAGGCATTTGCAGAGCGCGAATGTCTGTGCGGCAGCGAATGCAGTTCCAAGGGACAGAGAACACCAGGTAGAGCTTGCAGTGCTGGCAGCTTTCGTGTGGGCGCAATCGCTGGACGTTTCAAATTTGGCAGCCCGGCTCTGCGACAGTCACATAGGCATTGTTGCATCATAACCAACCAAGGCATTTGCAGAGCACGAATGTCTGTGCGGCAGCGAATGCAGTTCCAAGGGACAGTAAAAACCAGGTAGAGCTTTCAGTGCTGGCAGTATTCGTGTGGGCGCAATCGCTGGACGTTTCGAATTTGGCAGCCGGGCTCTGCCAGAGTCACATAGGCATTGTTGCATCATAACCAACCAAGGCATTTGCAGAGCACGAATGTCTGTGCGGCAGCGAATGCAGTTCCAAGGGACAGTGAAAACCAGGTAGACCTTTCAGTGCTGGCAGCTTTCGTGTGGGCGCAATCGCTGGACGTTTCGAATTTGGCAGCCGGGCTCTGCCAGAGTCACATAGGCATTGTTGCATCATAACCAACCAAGGCATTTGCAGAGCACGAATGTCTGTGCGGCAGCGAATGCAGTTCCAAGGGACAGTGAAAACCAGGTAGAGCTTTCAGTGCTGGCAGCTTTCGTGTGGGCGCAATCGCTGGACGTTTCGAATTTGGCAGCCGGGCTCTGCCAGAGTCACATAGGCATTGTTGCATCATAACCAACCAGGGCATTTGCAGAGCGTGAATGTCTGTGCGGCAGCGAATGGAGTTCCAAGGGACAGTGAAAACCAGGTAGACCTTTCAGTGCTGGCAGCTTTCGTGTGGGCGCAATCGCTGGACGTTTCGAATTTGGCAGCCGGGCTCTGCGACAGTCACATAGGCATTGTTGCATCATAACCAACCAGGGCATTTGCAGAGCGTGAATGTCTGTGCGGCAGCGAATGCAGTTCCAAGGGACAGTGAAAACCAGGTAGACCTTTCAGTGCTGGCAGCTTTCGTGTGGGCGCAATCGCTGGACGTTTCGAATTTGGCAGCCGGGCTCTGCGACAGTCACATAGGCATTGTTGCATCATAACCAACCAAGGCATTTGCAGAGCACGAATGTCTGTGCGGCAGCGAATGCAGTTCCAAGGGACAGTGAAAACCAGGTAGACCTTTCAGTGCTGGCAGCTTTCGTGTGGGCGCAATCGCTGGACGTTTCGAATTTGGCAGCCGGGCTCTGCAGAGTCACATAGGCATTGTTGCATCATAACCAACCAAGGCTTTTGCATAGCGCGAATGTCTGTGCGGCAGCGAATGCAGTTCCAAGGGACAGTGAAAACCAGGTAGAGCTTTCAGTGCTGGCAGCTTTCGTGTGGGCGCAATCACTGGACGTTTCGAATTTGGCAGCCGGGCTCTGCCAGAGTCACATAGGCATTGTTGCATCATAACCAACCAAGGCATTTGCAGAGCGCGAATGTCTGTGCGGCAGCGAATGCAGTTCCAAGGGACAGTGAAAACCCGGTAGACCTTTCAGTGCTGGCAGCTTTCGTGTGGGCGCAATCGCTGGACGTTTCGAATTTGGCAGCCGGGCTCTGCGACAGTCACGTAGGCATTGTTGCATCATAACCAACCAAGGCATTTGCCGAGCACGAATGTCTGTGCGGCAGCGAATGCAGTTCCAAGGGACAGTAAAAACCAGGTAGAGCTTTCAGTGCTGGCAGTATTCGTGTGGGCGCAATCGCTGGACGTTTCGAATTTGGCAGCCGGGCTCTGCCAGAGTCACATAGGCATTGTTGCATCATAACCAACCAAGGCATTTGCAGAGCGCGAATGTCTGTGCGGCAGCGAATGCAGTTCCAAGGGACAGTGAACACCAGGTAGAGCTTGCAGTGCTGGCAGCTTTCGTGTGGGCGCAATCGCTGGACGTTTCAAATTTGGCAGCCGGGCTCTGCCAGAGTCACATAGGCATTGTTGCATCATAACCAACCAAGGCATTTGCAGAGCACGAATGTCTGTGCGGCAGCGAATGCAGTTCCAAGGGACAGTGAAAACCAGGTAGACCTTTCAGTGCTGGCAGCTTTCGTGTGGGCGCAATCGCTGGACGTTTCGAATTTGGCAGCCGGGCTCTGCCAGAGTCACATAGGCATTGTTGCATCATAACCAACCAAGGCATTTGCAGAGCACGAATGTCTGTGCGGCAGCGAATGCAGTTCCAAGGGACAGTGAAAACCAGGTAGAGCTTTCAGTGCTGGCAGCTTTCGTGTGGGCGCAATCGCTGGACGTTTCGAATTTGGCAGCCGGGCTCTGCCAGAGTCACATAGGCATTGTTGCATCATAACCAACCAGGGCATTTGCAGAGCGTGAATGTCTGTGCGGCAGCGAATGGAGTTCCAAGGGACAGTGAAAACCAGGTAGACCTTTCAGTGCTGGCAGCTTTCGTGTGGGCGCAATCGCTGGACGTTTCGAATTTGGCAGCCGGGCTCTGCGACAGTCACATAGGCATTGTTGCATCATAACCAACCAAGGCTTTTGAAGAGCGCGAATGTCTGTGCGGCAGCGAATGCAGTTCCAAGGGACAGTGAAAACCAGGTAGACCTTTCAGTGCTGGCAGCTTTCGTGTGGGCGCAATCGCTGGACGTTTAGAATTTGGCAGCCGGGCTCTGCCAGAGTCACATAGGCATTGTTGCATCATAACCAACCAAGGCATTTTCAGAGCGCGAATGTCTGTGCGGCAGCGAATGCAGTTCCAAGGGACAGTGAAAACCAGGTAGACCTTTCAGTGCTGGCAGCTTTCGTGTGGGCGCAATCGCTGGACGTTTCGAATTTGGCAGCCGGGCTCTGCCAGAGTCACATAGGCATTGTTGCATCATAACCAACCAAGGCATTTGCAGAGCACGAATGTCTGTGCGGCAGCGAATGCAGTTCCAAGGGACAGTGAAAACCAGGTAGACCTTTCAGTGCTGGCAGTATTCGTGTGGGCGCAATCGCTGGACGTTTCGAATTTGGCAGCCGGGCTCTGCGATAGTCACATAGGCATTGTTACATCATAACCAACCAAAGCTCTTGCGGACCGCGAATGTCTGTGCGGCAGCGAATGCAGTTCCAAGGGACAGTGAAAACCAGGTAGACCTTTCAGTGCTTGCAGTATTCGTGTGGGCGCAATCGCTGGACGTTTAGAATTTGGCAGCCGGGCTCTGCCAGAGTCACATAGGCATTGTTGCATCATAACCAACCAAGGCTTTTGCAGAGCGCGAATGTCTGTGCGGCAGCGAATGCAGTTCCAAGGGACAGTGAAAACCAGGTAGAGCTTGCAGTGCTGGCAGCTTTCGTGTGGGCGCAATCGCTGGACGTTGAGAATTTGGTAGCCGGCCTCTGGCAGAGTCACATAGGCATTGTTGCATCATAACCAACCAAGGCATTTTCAGAGCGCGAGTGTCTGTGCGGCAGCGAATGCAGTTCCAAGGGACAGTGAAAACCAGGTAGAGCTTGCAGTGCTGGCAGCTTTCGTGTGGGCGCAATCGCTGGACGTTTCAAATTTGGCAGCCCGGCTCTGCGACAGTCACATAGGCATTGTTGCATCATAACCAACCAAGGCATTTGCAGAGCACGAATGTCTGTGCGGCAGCGAATGCAGTTCCAAGGGACAGTGAAAACCAGGTAGACCTCTCAGTGCTGGCAGCTTTCGTGTGGGCGCAATCGCTGGACGTTTCGAATTTGGCAGCCGGGCTCTGCCAGAGTCACATAGGCATTGTTGCATCATAACCAACCAAGGCTTTTGCAGAGCGCGAATGTCTGTGCGGCAGCGAATGCAGTTCCAAGGGACAGTGAAAACCAGGTAGACCTTTCAGTGCTGGCAGCTTTCGTGTGGGCGCAATCGCTGGACGTTGAGAATTTGGCAGCCGGGCTCTGCCAGAGTCACATAGGCATTGTTGCATCATAACCAACCAAGGCATTTTCAGAGCGCGAATGTCTGTGCGGCAGCGAATGCAGTTCCAAGGGACAGTGAAAACCAGGTAGAGCTTTCAGTGCTGGCAGCTTTCGTGTGGGCGCAATCGCTGGACGTTTCGAATTTGGCAGCCGGGCTCTGCCAGAGTCACATAGGCATTGTTGCATCATAACCAACCAAGGCATTTGCAGAACACGAATGTCTGTGCGGCAGCGAATGCAGTTCCAAGGGACAGTGAAAACCAGGTAGAGCTTGCAGTGCTGGCAGCTTTCGTGTGGGTGCAATCGCTGGACGTTTCGAATTTTGCAGCCGGGCTCTGCGACAGTCACGTAGGCATTGTTGCATCATAACCAACCAAGGCATTTGCAGAGCACGAATGTCTGTGCAGCAGCGAATGCAGTTCCAAGGGACAGTGAAAACCAGGTAGAGCTTGCAGTGCTGGCAGCTTTCGTGTGGGCGCAATCGCTGGACGTTGAGAATTTGGCAGCCGGGCTCTGGCAGAGTCACATAGGCATTGTTGCATCATAACCAACCAAGGCATTTTCAGAGCGCGAATGTCTGTGCGGCAGCGAATGCAGTTCCAAGGGACAGTGAAAACCAGGTAGAGCTTGCAGTGCTGGCAGCTTTCGTGTGGGCGCAATCGCTGGACGTTTCAAATTTGGCAGCCCGGCTCTGCGACAGTCACATAGGCATTGTTGCATCATAACCAACCAAGGCATTTGCAGAGCACGAATGTCTGTGCGGCAGCGAATGCAGTTCCAAGGGACAGTGAAAACCAGGTAGACCTCTCAGTGCTGGCAGTATTCGTGTGGGCGCAATCGCTGGACGTTTCGAATTTGGCAGCCGGGCTCTGCCAGAGTCACATAGGAATTGTTGCATCATAACCAACCAAGGCATTTGCAGAGCATGAATGTCTGTGCGGCAGCGAATGCAGTTCCAAGGGACAGTGAAAACCAGGTAGAGCTTTCAGTGCTGGCAGCTTTCGTGTGGGCGCAATCGCTGGACGTTTCGAATTTGGCAGCCGGGCTCTGCCAGAGTCACATAGGCATTGTTGCATCATAACCAACCAGGGCATTTGCAGAGCGTGAATGTCTGTGCGGCAGCGAATGGAGTTCCAAGGGACAGTGAAAACCAGGTAGACCTTTCAGTGCTGGCAGCTTTCGTGTGGGCGCAATCGCTGGACGTTTCGAATTTGGCAGCCGGGCTCTGCCAGAGTCACATAGGCATTGTTACATCATAACCAACCAAAGCTCTTGCGGAGCGCGAATATCTGTGCGGCAGCGAATGCAGTTCCAAGGGACAGTGAAAACCAGGTAGACCTTTCAGTGCTGGCAGCTTTCGTGTGGGCGCAATCGCTGGACGTTTTGAATTTGGCAGCCGGGCTCTGCCAGAGTCACATAGGCATTGTTGCATCATAACCAACCAAGGCATTTGCAGAGCGCGAATGTCTGTGCGGCAGCGAATGCAGTTCCAAGGGACAGTGAAAACCAGGTAGAGCTTGCAGTGCTGGCAGCTTTCGTGTGGGCGCAATCGCTGGACGTTTAGAATTTGGAAGCCGGGCTCTGCGACAGTCACATAGGCATTGTTGCATCATAACCAACCAAGGCATTTGCAGAGCGCGAATGTCTGTGCGGCAGCGAATGCAGTTCCAAGGGACAGTGAAAACCAGGTAGACCTTTCAGTGCTGGCAGCTTTCGTGTGGGCGCAATCGCTGGACGTTTCGAATTTGGCAGCCCGGCTCTGCGATAGTCACGTAGGCATTGTTGCATCATAACCAACCAAAGCTCTTGCGGAGCGCGAATGTCTGTGCGGCAGCGAATGCAGTTCCAAGGGACAGTGAAAACCAGGTAGACCTTTCAGTGCTGGCAGCTTTCGTGTGGGCGCAATCGCTGGACGTTTAGAATTTGGCAGCCGGGCTCTGCCAGAGTCACATAGGCATTGTTGCATCATAACCAACCAAGGCATTTGCAGAGCACGAATGTCTGTGCGGCAGCGAATGCAGTTCCAAGGGACAGTGAAAACCAGGTAGACCTTTCAGTGCTGGCAGCTTTCGTGTGGGCGCAATCGCTGGACGTTTCGAATTTGGCAGCCGGGCTCTGCGACAGTCACATAGGCATTGTTGCATCATAACCAACCAAGGTATTTGCAGAGCATGAATGTCTGTGCGGCAGCGAATGCAGTTCCAAGGGACAGTGAAAACCAGGTAGACCTTTCAGTGCTGGCAGCTTTCGTGTGGGCGCAATCGCTGGACGTTTCGAATTTGGCAGCCGGGCTCTGCCAGAGTCACATAGGCATTGTTGCATCATAACCAACCAGGGCATTTGCAGAGCGCGAATGTCTGTGCGGCAGCGAATGGAGTTCCAAGGGACAGTGAAAACCAGGTAGACCTTTCAGTGCTGGCAGCTTTCGTGTGGGCGCAATCGCTGGACGTTGAGAATTTGGCAGCCGGGCTCTGCGACAGTCACATAGGCATTGTTGCATCATAACCAAACAAGGCTTTTGCAGAGCGCGAATGTCTGTGCGGCAGCGAATGCAGTTCCAAAGGACAGTGAAAGCCAGGTAGAGCTTTCAGTGCTGGCAGCTTTCGTGTGGGTGCAATCGCTGGACGTTTCGAATTTGGCAGCCGGGCTCTGCCAGAGTCACATAGGCATTGTTGCATCATAACCAACCAAGGCATTTGCAGAGCACGAATGTCTGTGCGGCAGCGAATGCAGTTGCAAGGGACAGTGAAAACCAGGCTGACCTTTCAGTGCTGGCAGCTTTCGTGTGGGCGCAATCGCTGGACGTTGAGAATTTGGCAGCCGGGCTCTGCCAGAGTCACATAGGCATTGTTGCATCATAACCAACCAAGGCATTTGTAGAGCGCTAATGTCTGTGCGGCAGCGAATGCAATTCCATGGGACAGTGAAAACCAGGTAGACCTTTCAGTCATGGCAGCTTTCGTGTGGGTGCAATCGCTGGACGTTGAGAATTTGGCAGCCGGGCTCTGCCAGAGTCACATAGGCATTGTTGCATCATAACCAACCAAGGCATTTGCAGAGCGCGAATGTCTGTGCGGCAGCGAATGCAGTTCCAAGGGACAGTGAAAACCAGGTAGACCTTTCAGTGCTGGCAGCTTTCGTGTGGGCGCAATCGCTGGACGTTTCGAATTTGGCAGCCGGGCTCTGCCAGAGTCACATAGGCATTGTTGCATCATAACCAACCAAGGCATTTGCAGAGCATGAATGTCTGTGCGGCAGCGAATGCAGTTCCAAGGGACAGTGAAAACCAGGTAGACCTTTCAGTGCTGGCAGCTTTCGTGTGGGCGCAATCGCTGGACGTTTCGAATTTGGCAGCCGGGCTCTGCCAGAGTCACATAGGCATTGTTGCATCATAACCAACCAAAGCTCTTGCGGAGCGCGAATGTCTGTGCGGCAGCGAATGCAGTTCCAAGGGACAGTGAAAACCAGGTAGACCTTTCAGTGCTGGCAGCTTTCGTGTGGGCGCAATCGCTGGATGTTGAGAATTTGGCAGCCGGGCTCTGCCAGAGTCACATAGGCATTGTTGCATCATAACCAACCAAGGCTTTTGCAGAGCGCGAATGTCTGTGCGGCAGCGAATGCAGTTCCAAGGGACAGTGAAAACCAGGTAGACCTTTCAGTGCTGGCAGCTTTCGTGTGGGCGCAATCGCTGGACGTTGAGAATTTGGCAGCCGGGCTCTGCCAGAGTCACATAGGCATTGTTGCATCATAACCAACCAAGGCATTTGCAGAGCGCGAATGTCTGTGCGGCAGCGAATGCAGTTCCAAGGGACAGTGAAAACCAGGTAGAGCTTTCAGTGCTGGCAGCTTTCGTGTGGGCGCAATCGCTGGACGTTGAGAATTTGGCAGCCGGGCTCTGCGACAGTCACATAGGCATTGTTGCATCATAACCAACCAAGGCATTTGCAGAGCGTGAATGTCTGTGCGGCAGCGAATGCAGTTCCAAGGGACAGTGAAAACCAGGTAGACCTTTCAGTGCTGGCAGCTTTCGTGTGGGCGCAATCACTGGACGTTTCGAATTTGGCAGCCGGGGTCTGCCAGAGTCACATAGGCATTGTTGCATCATAACCAACCAAGGCATTTGCAGAGCGCGAATGTCTGTGCAGCAGCGAATGCAGTTCCAAGGGACAGTGAAAACCCAGTAGACCTTTCAGTGCTGGCAGCTTTCGTGTGGGCGCAATCGCTGGACGTTGAGAATTTGGCAGCCGGGCTCTGCGACAGTCACGTAGGCATTGTTGCATCATAACCAACCAAGGCATTTGCCGAGCACGAATGTCTGTGCGGCAGCGAATGGAGTTCCAAGGGACAGTGAAAACCAGGTAGACCTTTCAGTGCTGGCAGCTTTCGTGTGGGCGCAATCGCTGGACGTTTCGAATTTGGCAGCCGGGCTCTGCCAGAGTCACATAGGCATTGTTGCATCATAACCAACCAAGGCATTTGCAGAGCGCGAATGTCTGTGCGGCAGCGAATGCAGTTCCAAGGGACAGTGAAAACCAGGTAGAGCTTTCAGTGCTGGCAGCTTTCGTGTGGGCGCAATCGCTGGACGTTGAGAATTTGGCAGCCGGGCTCTGCGACAGTCACATAGGCATTTTTGCATCATAACCAACCAAAGCATTTTCAGAGCACGAATGTCTGTGCGGCAGCGAATGCAGTTCCAAGGGACAGTGAAAACCAGGTAGACCTCTCAGTGCTGGCAGTATTCGTGTGGGCGCAATCGCTGGACGTTTCGAATTTGGCAGCCGGGCTCTGCCAGAGTCACATAGGCATTGTTGCATCATAACCAACCAAGGCATTTGCAGAGCACGAATGTCTGTGCGGCAGCGAATGCAGTTCCAAGGGACAGTGAAAACCAGGTAGAGCTTTCAGTGCTGGCAGCTTTCGTGTGGGCGCAATCGCTGGACGTTTCGAATTTGGCAGCCGGGCTCTGCCAGAGTCACATAGGCATTGTTGCATCATAACCAACCAAGGCATTTGCAGAGCACGAATGTCTGTGCGGCAGCGAATGCAGTTCCAAGGGACAGTGAAAACCAGGTAGAGCTTTCAGTGCTGGCAGCTTTCGTGTGGGCGCAATCGCTGGACGTTTCGAATTTGGCAGCCGGGCTCTGCCAGAGTCACATAGGCATTGTTGCATCATAACCAACCAGGGCATTTGCAGAGCGTGAATGTCTGTGCGGCAGCGAATGGAGTTCCAAGGGACAGTGAAAACCAGGTAGACCTTTCAGTGCTGGCAGCTTTCGTGTGGGCGCAATCGCTGGACGTTTCGAATTTGGCAGCCGGGCTCTGCCAGAGTCACATAGGCATTGTTGCATCATAACCAACCAGGGCATTTGCAGAGCGCGAATGTCTGTGCGGCAGCGAATGGAGTTCCAAGGGACAGTGAAAACCAGGTAGACCTTTCAGTGCTGGCAGCTTTCGTGTGGGCGCAATCGCTGGACGTTTCGAATTTGGCAGCCGGGTTCTGCCAGAGTCACATAGGTATTGTTGCATCATAACCAACCAAGGCATTTTCAGAGCGCGAATGTCTGTGCGGCAGCGAATGCAGTTCCAAGGGACAGTGAAAACCAGGTAGACCTTTCAGTGCTGGCAGCTTTCGTGTGGGCGCAATCGCTGGACGTTTCGAATTTGGCAGCCGGGCTCTGCGATAGTCACATAGGCATTGTTACATCATAACCAACCAAAGCTCTTGCGGACCGCGAATGTCTGTGCGGCAGCGAATGCAGTTCCAAGGGACAGTGAAAACCAGGTAGACCTTTCAGTGCTTGCAGTATTCGTGTGGGCGCAATCGCTGGACGTTGAGAATTTGGCAGCCGGGCTCTGCCAGAGTCACATAGGCATTGTTGCATCATAACCAACCAAGGCTTTTGCAGAGCGCGAATGTCTGTGCGGCAGCGAATGCAGTTCCAAGGGACAGTGAAAACCAGGTAGAGCTCGCAGTGCTGGCAGCTTTCGTGTGGGCGCAATCGCTGGACGTTTCAAATTTGGCAGCCCGGCTCTGCGACAGTCACATAGGCATTGTTGCATCATAACCAACCAAGGCATTTGCAGAGCACGAATGTCTGTGCGGCAGCGAATGCAGTTCCAAGGGACAGTGAAAACCAGGTAGACCTCTCAGTGCTGGCAGTGTTCGTGTGGGCGCAATCGCTGGACGTTTCGAATTTGGCAGCCGGGCTCTGCCAGAGTCACATAGGCATTGTTGCATCATAACCAACCAAGGCATTTGCACAGCACGAATGTCTGTGCGGCAGCGAATGCAGTTCCAAGGGACAGTGAAAACCAGGTAGACCTTTCAGTGCTGGCAGCTTTCGTGTGGGCGCAATCGCTGGACGTTGAGAATTTGGCAGCCGGGCTCTGCCAGAGTCACATAGGCATTGTTGCATCATAACCAACCAAGGCATTTTCAGAGCGCGAATGTCTGTGCGGCAGCGAATGCAGTTCCAAGGGACAGTGAAAACCCGGTATACCTTTCAGTGCTGGCAGCTTTCGTGTGGGCGCAATCGCTGGACGTTTCGAATTTGGCAGCCGGGCTCTGCGACAGTCACGTAGGCATTGTTGCATCATAACCAACCAAGGGATTTGCAGAGCACGAATGTCTGTGCGGCAGCGAATGCAGTTCCAAGGGACAGTAAAAACCAGGTAGACCTTTCAGTGCTGGCAGCTTTCGTGTGGGCGCAATCGCTGGACGTTGAGTATTTGGCAGCCGGGCTCTGCCAGAGTCACATAGGCATTGTTGCATCATAACCAACCAAGGCATTTGCAGAGCACGAATGTCTGTGCGGCAGCGAATGCAGTTCCAAGGGACAGTGAAAACCAGGTAGACCTTTCAGTGCTGGCAGCTTTCGTGTGGGCGCAATCGCTGGACGTTGAGAATTTGGCAGCCGGGCTCTGCGACAGTCACATAGGCATTGTTGCATCATAACCAACCAAGGCATTTGCAGAACACGAATGTCTGTGCGGCAGCGAATGCAGTTCCAAGGGACAGTGAAAACCAGGTAGAGCTTGCAGTGCTGGCAGCTTTCGTGTGGGTGCAATCGCTGGACGTTTCGAATTTTGCAGCCGGGCTCTGCGATAGTCACGTAGGCATTGTTGCATCATAACCAACCAAGGCATTTTCAGAGCGCGAATGTCTGTGCGGCAGCGAATGCAGTTCCAAGGGACAGTGAAAACCAGGTAGAGCTTGCAGTGCTGGCAGCTTTCGTGTGGGCGCAATCGCTGGACGTTTCAAATTTGGCAGCCCGGCTCTGCGACAGTCACATAGGCATTGTTGCATCATAACCAACCAAGGCATTTGCAGAGCACGAATGTCTGTGCGGCAGCGAATGCAGTTCCAAGGGACAGTGAAAACCAGGTAGACCTCTCAGTGCTGGCAGTATTCGTGTGGGCGCAATCGCTGGACGTTTCGAATTTGGCAGCCGGGCTCTGCCAGAGTCACATAGGCATTGTTACATCATAACCAACCAGGGCATTTGCAGAGCGCGAATGTCTGTGCGGCAGCGAATGCAGTTCCAAGGGACAGTGAAAACCAGGTAGACCTTTCAGTGCTGGCAGTATTCGTGTGAGCGCAATCGCTGGACGTTGAGAATTTGGCAGCCGGGCTCTGCCAGAGTCACATAGGCATTGTTGCATCATAACCAACCAAGGCTTTTGCAGAGCGCGAATGTCTGTGCGGCAGCGAATGCAGTTCCAAGGGACAGTAAAAACCAGGTAGAGCTTTCAGTGCTGGCAGCTTTCGTGTGGGCGCAATCGCTGGACGTTTCGAATTTGGCAGCCGGGCTCTGCCAGAGTCACATAGGCATTGTTGCATCATAACCAACCAAGGCATTTGCAGAGCACGAATGTCTGTGCGGCAGCGAATGCAGTTCCAAGGGACAGTGAAAACCAGGTAGACCTTTCAGTGCTGGCAGCTTTCGTGTGGGCGCAATCGCTGGACGTTGAGAATTTGGCAGCCGGGCTCTGCGACAGTCACGTAGGCATTGTTGCATCATAACCAACCAAGGCATTTGCAGAGCACGAATGTCTGTGCAGCAGCGAATGCAGTTCCAAGGGACAGTGAAAACCAGGTAGAGCTTGCAGTGCTGGCAGCTTTCGTGTGGGCGCAATCGCTGGACGTTGAGAATTTGGCAGCCGGGCTCTGGCAGAGTCACATAGGCATTGTTGCATCGTAACCAACCAAGGCATTTTCAGAGCGCGAATGTCTGTGCGGCAGCGAATGCAGTTCCAAGGGACAGTGAAAACCAGGTAGACCTTTCAGTGCTGGCAGCTTTCGTGTGGGCGCAATCGCTGGACGTTGAGAATTTGGCAGCCGGGCTCTGCCAGAGTCACATAGGCATTGTTGCATCATAACCAACCAAGGCATTTTCAGAGCGCGAATGTCTGTGCGGCAGCGAATGCAGTTCCAAGGGACAGTGAAAACCAGGTAGACCTTTCAGTGCTGGCAGCTTTCGTGTGGGCGCAATCGCTGGACGTTGAGAATTTGGCAGCCGGGCTCTGCGACAGTCACATAGGCATTGTTGCATCATAACCAACCAAGGCATTTGCAGAGCGCGAATGTCTGTGCGGCAGCGAATGCAGTTCCAAGGGACAGTGAAAACCCGGTAGACCTTTCAGTGCTGGCAGCTTTCGTGTGAGCGCAATCGCTGGACGTTTCGAATTTGGCAGCCGGGCTCTGCGACAGTCACGTAGGCATTGTTGCATCATAACCAACCAAGGCTTTTGCAGAGCGCGAATGTCTGTGCGGCAGCGAATGCAGTTCCAAGGGACAGTGAAAACCAGGTAGACCTTTCAGTGCTTGCAGTATTCGTGTGGGCGCAATCGCTGGACGTTTCGAATTTGGCAGCCGGGCTCTGCCAGAGTCACATAGGCATTGTTGCATCATAACCAACCAAGGCTTTTGCAGAGCGCGAATGTCTGTGCGGCAGCGAATGCAGTTCCAAGGGACAGTGAAAACCAGGTAGAGCTTTCAGTGCTGGCAGCTTTCGTGTGGGCGCAATCGCTGGACGTTTCGAATTTGGCAGCCGGGCTCTGCCAGAGTCACATAGGCATTGTTGCATCATAACCAACCAAGGCATTTGCAGAGCACGAATGTCTGTGCGGCAGCGAATGCAGTTGCAAGGGACAGTGAAAACCAGGCTGACCTTTCAGTGCTGGCAGCTTTCGTGTGGGCGCAATCGCTGGACGTTGAGAATTTGGCAGCCGGGCTCTGCCAGAGTCACATAGGCATTGTTGCATCATAACCAACCAAGGCATTTGTAGAGCGCTAATGTCTGTGCGGCAGCGAATGCAATTCCATGGGACAGTGAAAACCAGGTAGACCTTTCAGTCATGGCAGCTTTGGTGTGGGTGCAATCGCTGGACGTTGAGAATTTGGCAGCCGGGCTCGGCCAGAGTCACATAGGCATTGTTGCATCATAACCAAACAAGGCATTTGCAGAGCGCGAATGTCTGTGCGGCAGCGAATGCAGTTCCAAGGGACAGTGAAAACCAGGTAGACCTTTCAGTGCTGGCAGCTTTCGTGTGGGCGCAATCGCTGGACGTTTCGAATTTGGCAGCCGGGCTCTGCCAGAGTCACATAGGCATTGTTGCATCATAACCAACCAAGGCATTTGCAGAGCATGAATGTCTGTGCGGCAGCGAATGCAGTTCCAAGGGACAGTGAAAACCAGGTAGACCTTTCAGTGCTGGCAGCTTTCGTGTGGGCGCAATCGCTGGACGTTTCGAATTTGGCAGCCGGGCTCTGCGACAGTCACATAGGCATTGTTGCATCATAACCAACCAAAGCTCTTGCGGAGCGCGAATGTCTGTGCGGCAGCGAATGCAGTTCCAAGGGACAGTGAAAACCAGGTAGACCTTTCAGTGCTGGCAGCTTTCGTGTGGGCGCAATCGCTGGACGTTGAGAATTTGGCAGCCGGGCTCTGCCAGAGTCACATAGGCATTGTTGCATCATAACCAACCAAGGCTTTTGCAGAGCGCGAATGTCTGTGCGGCAGCGAATGCAGTTCCAAGGGACAGTGAAAACCAGGTAGAGCTTTCAGTGCTGGCAGCTTTCGTGTGGGCGCAATCGCTGGACGTTTCGAATTTGGCAGCCGGGCTCTGCGACAGTCACATAGGCATTGTTGCATCATAACCAACCAGGGCATTTTCAGAGCGCGATTGTCTTTGCGGCAGCGAATGCAGTTCCAAGGGACAGTGAAAACAAGGTAGACCTTTCAGTGCTGGCAGCTTTCGTGTGGGCGCAATCGCTGGACGTTTCGAATTTGGCAGCCGGGCTCTGCCAGAGTCACATAGGCATTGTTGCATCATAACCAACCAAGGCTTTTGCAGAGCGCGAATGTCTGTGCGGCAGCGAATGCAGTTCCAAGGGACAGTGAAAACCAGGTAGAGCTTTCCGTGCTGGCAGCTTTCGTGTGGGCGCAATCGCTGGACGTTTCGAATTTGGCAGCCTGGCCCTGCGACAGTCACATAGGCATTGTTGCATCATAACCAACCAAAGCTTTTGTAGAGCGCGAATGTCTGTGCGGCAGCGAATGCAGTTCCAAGGGACAGTGAAAACCAGGTAGACCTTTCAGTGCTGGCAGCTTTCGTGTGGGCGCAATCGCTGGACGTCGAGAATTTGGCAGCCGGGCTCTGCCAGAGTCACATAGGCATTGTTGCATCATAACCAACCAGGGCATTTTCAGAGCGCAAATGTCTGTGCGGCAGCGAATGCAGTTCCAAGGGACAGTGAAAACCAGGTAGAGCTTTCAGTGCTGGCAGTATTTGTGTGGGCGCAATCGCTGGACGTTTCGAATTTGGCAGCCGGGCTCTGCAGAGTCACATAGGCATTGTTGCATCATAACCAACCAAGGCTTTTGCATAGCGCGAATGTCTGTGCGGCAGCGAATGCAGTTCCAAGGGACAGTGAAAACCAGGTAGAGCTTGCAGTGCTGGCAGCTTTCGTGTGGGCGCAATCACTGGACGTTTCGAATTTGGCAGCCGGGGTCTGCCAGAGTCACATAGGCATTGTTGCATCATAACCAACCAAGGCATTTGCAGAGCGCGAATGTCTGTGCGGCAGCGAATGCAGTTCCAAGGGACAGTGAAAACCAGGTAGACCTTTCAGTGCTGGCAGCTTTCGTGTGGGCGCAATCGCTGGACGTTGAGAATTTGGCAGCCGGGCTCTGCGACAGTCACGTAGGCATTGTTGCATCATAACCAACCAAGGCATTTGCAGAGCACGAATGTCTGTGCGGCAGCGAATGCAGTTCCAAATGACAGTGAAAACCAGGTAGACCTCTCAGTGCTGGCAGTATTCGTGTGGGCGCAATCGCTGGACGTTTCGAATTTGGCAGCCGGGCTCTGCCAGAGTCACATAGGCATTGTTGCATCATAACCAACCAAGGCATTTGCAGAGCACGAATGTCTGTGCGGCAGCGAATGCAGTTCCAAGGGACAGTGAAAACCAGGTAGACCTTTCAGTGCTGGCAGCTTTCGTGTGGGCGCAATCGCTGGACGTTTCGAATTTGGCAGCCGGGCTCTGCCAGAGTCACATAGGCATTGTTGCATCATAACCAACCAGGGCATTTGCAGAGCACGAATGTCTGTGCGGCAGCGAATGCAGTTCCAAGGGACAGTGAAAACCAGGTAGAGCTTTCAGTGCTGGCAGCTTTCGTGTGGGCGCAATCGCTGGACGTTTCGAATTTGGCAGCCGGGCTCTGCCAGAGTCACATAGGCATTTTTGCATCATAACCAACCAGGGCATTTGCAGAGCGTGAATGTCTGTGCGGCAGCGAATGCAGTTCCAAGGGACAGTGAAAACCAGGTAGACCTTTCAGTGCTGGCAGCTTTCGTGTGGGCGCAATCGCTGGACGTTTCGAATTTGGCAGCCGGGCTCTGCGACAGTCACATAGGCATTGTTGCATCATAACCAACCAAGGCATTTGCAGAGCACGAATGTCTGTGCGGCAGCGAATGCAGTTCCAAGGGACAGTGAAAACCAGGTAGACCTTTCAGTGCTGGCAGCTTTCGTGTGGGCGCAATCGCTGGACGTTTCGAATTTGGCAGCCGGGCTCTGCAGAGTCACATAGGCATTGTTGCATCATAACCAACCAAGGCTTTTGCATAGCGCGAATGTCTGTGCGGCAGCGAATGCAGTTCCAAGGGACAGTGAAAACCAGGTAGAGCTTTCAGTGCTGGCAGCTTTCGTGTGGGCGCAATCACTGGACGTTTCGAATTTGGCAGCCGGGGTCTGCCAGAGTCACATAGGCATTGTTGCATCATAACCAACCAAGGCATTTGCAGAGCGCGAATGTCTGTGCGGCAGCGAATGCAGTTCCAAGGGACAGTGAAAACCCGGTAGACCTTTCAGTGCTGGCAGCTTTCGTGTGGGCGCAATCGCTGGACGTTTCGAATTTGGCAGCCGGGCTCTGCGACAGTCACGTAGGCATTGTTGCATCATAACCAACCAAGGCATTTGCCGAGCACGAATGTCTGTGCGGCAGCGAATGCAGTTCCAAGGGACAGTAAAAACCAGGTAGAGCTTTCAGTGCTGGCAGTATTCGTGTGGGCGCAATCGCTGGACGTTTCGAATTTGGCAGCCGGGCTCTGCCAGAGTCACATAGGCATTGTTGCATCATAACCAACCAAGGCATTTGCAGAGCGCGAATGTCTGTGCGGCAGCGAATGCAGTTCCAAGGGACAGAGAACACCAGGTAGAGCTTGCAGTGCTGGCAGCTTTCGTGTGGGCGCAATCGCTGGACGTTTCAAATTTGGCAGCCCGGCTCTGCGACAGTCACATAGGCATTGTTGCATCATAACCAACCAAGGCATTTGCAGAGCACGAATGTCTGTGCGGCAGCGAATGCAGTTCCAAGGGACAGTAAAAACCAGGTAGAGCTTTCAGTGCTGGCAGTATTCGTGTGGGCGCAATCGCTGGACGTTTCGAATTTGGCAGCCGGGCTCTGCCAGAGTCACATAGGCATTGTTGCATCATAACCAACCAAGGCATTTGCAGAGCACGAATGTCTGTGCGGCAGCGAATGCAGTTCCAAGGGACAGTGAAAACCAGGTAGACCTTTCAGTGCTGGCAGCTTTCGTGTGGGCGCAATCGCTGGACGTTTCGAATTTGGCAGCCGGGCTCTGCCAGAGTCACATAGGCATTGTTGCATCATAACCAACCAAGGCATTTGCAGAGCACGAATGTCTGTGCGGCAGCGAATGCAGTTCCAAGGGACAGTGAAAACCAGGTAGAGCTTTCAGTGCTGGCAGCTTTCGTGTGGGCGCAATCGCTGGACGTTTCGAATTTGGCAGCCGGGCTCTGCCAGAGTCACATAGGCATTGTTGCATCATAACCAACCAGGGCATTTGCAGAGCGTGAATGTCTGTGCGGCAGCGAATGGAGTTCCAAGGGACAGTGAAAACCAGGTAGACCTTTCAGTGCTGGCAGCTTTCGTGTGGGCGCAATCGCTGGACGTTTCGAATTTGGCAGCCGGGCTCTGCGACAGTCACATAGGCATTGTTGCATCATAACCAACCAGGGCATTTGCAGAGCGTGAATGTCTGTGCGGCAGCGAATGCAGTTCCAAGGGACAGTGAAAACCAGGTAGACCTTTCAGTGCTGGCAGCTTTCGTGTGGGCGCAATCGCTGGACGTTTCGAATTTGGCAGCCGGGCTCTGCGACAGTCACATAGGCATTGTTGCATCATAACCAACCAAGGCATTTGCAGAGCACGAATGTCTGTGCGGCAGCGAATGCAGTTCCAAGGGACAGTGAAAACCAGGTAGACCTTTCAGTGCTGGCAGCTTTCGTGTGGGCGCAATCGCTGGACGTTTCGAATTTGGCAGCCGGGCTCTGCAGAGTCACATAGGCATTGTTGCATCATAACCAACCAAGGCTTTTGCATAGCGCGAATGTCTGTGCGGCAGCGAATGCAGTTCCAAGGGACAGTGAAAACCAGGTAGAGCTTTCAGTGCTGGCAGCTTTCGTGTGGGCGCAATCACTGGACGTTTCGAATTTGGCAGCCGGGCTCTGCCAGAGTCACATAGGCATTGTTGCATCATAACCAACCAAGGCATTTGCAGAGCGCGAATGTCTGTGCGGCAGCGAATGCAGTTCCAAGGGACAGTGAAAACCCGGTAGACCTTTCAGTGCTGGCAGCTTTCGTGTGGGCGCAATCGCTGGACGTTTCGAATTTGGCAGCCGGGCTCTGCGACAGTCACGTAGGCATTGTTGCATCATAACCAACCAAGGCATTTGCCGAGCACGAATGTCTGTGCGGCAGCGAATGCAGTTCCAAGGGACAGTAAAAACCAGGTAGAGCTTTCAGTGCTGGCAGTATTCGTGTGGGCGCAATCGCTGGACGTTTCGAATTTGGCAGCCGGGCTCTGCCAGAGTCACATAGGCATTGTTGCATCATAACCAACCAAGGCATTTGCAGAGCGCGAATGTCTGTGCGGCAGCGAATGCAGTTCCAAGGGACAGTGAACACCAGGTAGAGCTTGCAGTGCTGGCAGCTTTCGTGTGGGCGCAATCGCTGGACGTTTCAAATTTGGCAGCCGGGCTCTGCCAGAGTCACATAGGCATTGTTGCATCATAACCAACCAAGGCATTTGCAGAGCACGAATGTCTGTGCGGCAGCGAATGCAGTTCCAAGGGACAGTGAAAACCAGGTAGACCTTTCAGTGCTGGCAGCTTTCGTGTGGGCGCAATCGCTGGACGTTTCGAATTTGGCAGCCGGGCTCTGCCAGAGTCACATAGGCATTGTTGCATCATAACCAACCAAGGCATTTGCAGAGCACGAATGTCTGTGCGGCAGCGAATGCAGTTCCAAGGGACAGTGAAAACCAGGTAGAGCTTTCAGTGCTGGCAGCTTTCGTGTGGGCGCAATCGCTGGACGTTTCGAATTTGGCAGCCGGGCTCTGCCAGAGTCACATAGGCATTGTTGCATCATAACCAACCAGGGCATTTGCAGAGCGTGAATGTCTGTGCGGCAGCGAATGGAGTTCCAAGGGACAGTGAAAACCAGGTAGACCTTTCAGTGCTGGCAGCTTTCGTGTGGGCGCAATCGCTGGACGTTTCGAATTTGGCAGCCGGGCTCTGCGACAGTCACATAGGCATTGTTGCATCATAACCAACCAAGGCTTTTGAAGAGCGCGAATGTCTGTGCGGCAGCGAATGCAGTTCCAAGGGACAGTGAAAACCAGGTAGACCTTTCAGTGCTGGCAGCTTTCGTGTGGGCGCAATCGCTGGACGTTTAGAATTTGGCAGCCGGGCTCTGCCAGAGTCACATAGGCATTGTTGCATCATAACCAACCAAGGCATTTTCAGAGCGCGAATGTCTGTGCGGCAGCGAATGCAGTTCCAAGGGACAGTGAAAACCAGGTAGACCTTTCAGTGCTGGCAGCTTTCGTGTGGGCGCAATCGCTGGACGTTTCGAATTTGGCAGCCGGGCTCTGCCAGAGTCACATAGGCATTGTTGCATCATAACCAACCAAGGCATTTGCAGAGCACGAATGTCTGTGCGGCAGCGAATGCAGTTCCAAGGGACAGTGAAAACCAGGTAGACCTTTCAGTGCTGGCAGTATTCGTGTGGGCGCAATCGCTGGACGTTTCGAATTTGGCAGCCGGGCTCTGCGATAGTCACATAGGCATTGTTACATCATAACCAACCAAAGCTCTTGCGGACCGCGAATGTCTGTGCGGCAGCGAATGCAGTTCCAAGGGACAGTGAAAACCAGGTAGACCTTTCAGTGCTTGCAGTATTCGTGTGGGCGCAATCGCTGGACGTTTAGAATTTGGCAGCCGGGCTCTGCCAGAGTCACATAGGCATTGTTGCATCATAACCAACCAAGGCTTTTGCAGAGCGCGAATGTCTGTGCGGCAGCGAATGCAGTTCCAAGGGACAGTGAAAACCAGGTAGAGCTTGCAGTGCTGGCAGCTTTCGTGTGGGCGCAATCGCTGGACGTTGAGAATTTGGTAGCCGGCCTCTGGCAGAGTCACATAGGCATTGTTGCATCATAACCAACCAAGGCATTTTCAGAGCGCGAGTGTCTGTGCGGCAGCGAATGCAGTTCCAAGGGACAGTGAAAACCAGGTAGAGCTTGCAGTGCTGGCAGCTTTCGTGTGGGCGCAATCGCTGGACGTTTCAAATTTGGCAGCCCGGCTCTGCGACAGTCACATAGGCATTGTTGCATCATAACCAACCAAGGCATTTGCAGAGCACGAATGTCTGTGCGGCAGCGAATGCAGTTCCAAGGGACAGTGAAAACCAGGTAGACCTCTCAGTGCTGGCAGCTTTCGTGTGGGCGCAATCGCTGGACGTTTCGAATTTGGCAGCCGGGCTCTGCCAGAGTCACATAGGCATTGTTGCATCATAACCAACCAAGGCTTTTGCAGAGCGCGAATGTCTGTGCGGCAGCGAATGCAGTTCCAAGGGACAGTGAAAACCAGGTAGACCTTTCAGTGCTGGCAGCTTTCGTGTGGGCGCAATCGCTGGACGTTGAGAATTTGGCAGCCGGGCTCTGCCAGAGTCACATAGGCATTGTTGCATCATAACCAACCAAGGCATTTTCAGAGCGCGAATGTCTGTGCGGCAGCGAATGCAGTTCCAAGGGACAGTGAAAACCAGGTAGAGCTTTCAGTGCTGGCAGCTTTCGTGTGGGCGCAATCGCTGGACGTTTCGAATTTGGCAGCCGGGCTCTGCCAGAGTCACATAGGCATTGTTGCATCATAACCAACCAAGGCATTTGCAGAACACGAATGTCTGTGCGGCAGCGAATGCAGTTCCAAGGGACAGTGAAAACCAGGTAGAGCTTGCAGTGCTGGCAGCTTTCGTGTGGGTGCAATCGCTGGACGTTTCGAATTTTGCAGCCGGGCTCTGCGACAGTCACGTAGGCATTGTTGCATCATAACCAACCAAGGCATTTGCAGAGCACGAATGTCTGTGCAGCAGCGAATGCAGTTCCAAGGGACAGTGAAAACCAGGTAGAGCTTGCAGTGCTGGCAGCTTTCGTGTGGGCGCAATCGCTGGACGTTGAGAATTTGGCAGCCGGGCTCTGGCAGAGTCACATAGGCATTGTTGCATCATAACCAACCAAGGCATTTTCAGAGCGCGAATGTCTGTGCGGCAGCGAATGCAGTTCCAAGGGACAGTGAAAACCAGGTAGAGCTTGCAGTGCTGGCAGCTTTCGTGTGGGCGCAATCGCTGGACGTTTCAAATTTGGCAGCCCGGCTCTGCGACAGTCACATAGGCATTGTTGCATCATAACCAACCAAGGCATTTGCAGAGCACGAATGTCTGTGCGGCAGCGAATGCAGTTCCAAGGGACAGTGAAAACCAGGTAGACCTCTCAGTGCTGGCAGTATTCGTGTGGGCGCAATCGCTGGACGTTTCGAATTTGGCAGCCGGGCTCTGCCAGAGTCACATAGGAATTGTTGCATCATAACCAACCAAGGCATTTGCAGAGCATGAATGTCTGTGCGGCAGCGAATGCAGTTCCAAGGGACAGTGAAAACCAGGTAGAGCTTTCAGTGCTGGCAGCTTTCGTGTGGGCGCAATCGCTGGACGTTTCGAATTTGGCAGCCGGGCTCTGCCAGAGTCACATAGGCATTGTTGCATCATAACCAACCAGGGCATTTGCAGAGCGTGAATGTCTGTGCGGCAGCGAATGGAGTTCCAAGGGACAGTGAAAACCAGGTAGACCTTTCAGTGCTGGCAGCTTTCGTGTGGGCGCAATCGCTGGACGTTTCGAATTTGGCAGCCGGGCTCTGCCAGAGTCACATAGGCATTGTTACATCATAACCAACCAAAGCTCTTGCGGAGCGCGAATATCTGTGCGGCAGCGAATGCAGTTCCAAGGGACAGTGAAAACCAGGTAGACCTTTCAGTGCTGGCAGCTTTCGTGTGGGCGCAATCGCTGGACGTTTTGAATTTGGCAGCCGGGCTCTGCCAGAGTCACATAGGCATTGTTGCATCATAACCAACCAAGGCATTTGCAGAGCGCGAATGTCTGTGCGGCAGCGAATGCAGTTCCAAGGGACAGTGAAAACCAGGTAGAGCTTGCAGTGCTGGCAGCTTTCGTGTGGGCGCAATCGCTGGACGTTTAGAATTTGGAAGCCGGGCTCTGCGACAGTCACATAGGCATTGTTGCATCATAACCAACCAAGGCATTTGCAGAGCGCGAATGTCTGTGCGGCAGCGAATGCAGTTCCAAGGGACAGTGAAAACCAGGTAGACCTTTCAGTGCTGGCAGCTTTCGTGTGGGCGCAATCGCTGGACGTTTCGAATTTGGCAGCCCGGCTCTGCGATAGTCACGTAGGCATTGTTGCATCATAACCAACCAAAGCTCTTGCGGAGCGCGAATGTCTGTGCGGCAGCGAATGCAGTTCCAAGGGACAGTGAAAACCAGGTAGACCTTTCAGTGCTGGCAGCTTTCGTGTGGGCGCAATCGCTGGACGTTTAGAATTTGGCAGCCGGGCTCTGCCAGAGTCACATAGGCATTGTTGCATCATAACCAACCAAGGCATTTGCAGAGCACGAATGTCTGTGCGGCAGCGAATGCAGTTCCAAGGGACAGTGAAAACCAGGTAGACCTTTCAGTGCTGGCAGCTTTCGTGTGGGCGCAATCGCTGGACGTTTCGAATTTGGCAGCCGGGCTCTGCGACAGTCACATAGGCATTGTTGCATCATAACCAACCAAGGTATTTGCAGAGCATGAATGTCTGTGCGGCAGCGAATGCAGTTCCAAGGGACAGTGAAAACCAGGTAGACCTTTCAGTGCTGGCAGCTTTCGTGTGGGCGCAATCGCTGGACGTTTCGAATTTGGCAGCCGGGCTCTGCCAGAGTCACATAGGCATTGTTGCATCATAACCAACCAGGGCATTTGCAGAGCGCGAATGTCTGTGCGGCAGCGAATGGAGTTCCAAGGGACAGTGAAAACCAGGTAGACCTTTCAGTGCTGGCAGCTTTCGTGTGGGCGCAATCGCTGGACGTTGAGAATTTGGCAGCCGGGCTCTGCGACAGTCACATAGGCATTGTTGCATCATAACCAAACAAGGCTTTTGCAGAGCGCGAATGTCTGTGCGGCAGCGAATGCAGTTCCAAAGGACAGTGAAAGCCAGGTAGAGCTTTCAGTGCTGGCAGCTTTCGTGTGGGTGCAATCGCTGGACGTTTCGAATTTGGCAGCCGGGCTCTGCCAGAGTCACATAGGCATTGTTGCATCATAACCAACCAAGGCATTTGCAGAGCACGAATGTCTGTGCGGCAGCGAATGCAGTTGCAAGGGACAGTGAAAACCAGGCTGACCTTTCAGTGCTGGCAGCTTTCGTGTGGGCGCAATCGCTGGACGTTGAGAATTTGGCAGCCGGGCTCTGCCAGAGTCACATAGGCATTGTTGCATCATAACCAACCAAGGCATTTGTAGAGCGCTAATGTCTGTGCGGCAGCGAATGCAATTCCATGGGACAGTGAAAACCAGGTAGACCTTTCAGTCATGGCAGCTTTCGTGTGGGTGCAATCGCTGGACGTTGAGAATTTGGCAGCCGGGCTCTGCCAGAGTCACATAGGCATTGTTGCATCATAACCAACCAAGGCATTTGCAGAGCGCGAATGTCTGTGCGGCAGCGAATGCAGTTCCAAGGGACAGTGAAAACCAGGTAGACCTTTCAGTGCTGGCAGCTTTCGTGTGGGCGCAATCGCTGGACGTTTCGAATTTGGCAGCCGGGCTCTGCCAGAGTCACATAGGCATTGTTGCATCATAACCAACCAAGGCATTTGCAGAGCATGAATGTCTGTGCGGCAGCGAATGCAGTTCCAAGGGACAGTGAAAACCAGGTAGACCTTTCAGTGCTGGCAGCTTTCGTGTGGGCGCAATCGCTGGACGTTTCGAATTTGGCAGCCGGGCTCTGCCAGAGTCACATAGGCATTGTTGCATCATAACCAACCAAAGCTCTTGCGGAGCGCGAATGTCTGTGCGGCAGCGAATGCAGTTCCAAGGGACAGTGAAAACCAGGTAGACCTTTCAGTGCTGGCAGCTTTCGTGTGGGCGCAATCGCTGGATGTTGAGAATTTGGCAGCCGGGCTCTGCCAGAGTCACATAGGCATTGTTGCATCATAACCAACCAAGGCTTTTGCAGAGCGCGAATGTCTGTGCGGCAGCGAATGCAGTTCCAAGGGACAGTGAAAACCAGGTAGACCTTTCAGTGCTGGCAGCTTTCGTGTGGGCGCAATCGCTGGACGTTGAGAATTTGGCAGCCGGGCTCTGCCAGAGTCACATAGGCATTGTTGCATCATAACCAACCAAGGCATTTGCAGAGCGCGAATGTCTGTGCGGCAGCGAATGCAGTTCCAAGGGACAGTGAAAACCAGGTAGAGCTTTCAGTGCTGGCAGCTTTCGTGTGGGCGCAATCGCTGGACGTTGAGAATTTGGCAGCCGGGCTCTGCGACAGTCACATAGGCATTGTTGCATCATAACCAACCAAGGCATTTGCAGAGCGTGAATGTCTGTGCGGCAGCGAATGCAGTTCCAAGGGACAGTGAAAACCAGGTAGACCTTTCAGTGCTGGCAGCTTTCGTGTGGGCGCAATCACTGGACGTTTCGAATTTGGCAGCCGGGGTCTGCCAGAGTCACATAGGCATTGTTGCATCATAACCAACCAAGGCATTTGCAGAGCGCGAATGTCTGTGCAGCAGCGAATGCAGTTCCAAGGGACAGTGAAAACCCAGTAGACCTTTCAGTGCTGGCAGCTTTCGTGTGGGCGCAATCGCTGGACGTTGAGAATTTGGCAGCCGGGCTCTGCGACAGTCACGTAGGCATTGTTGCATCATAACCAACCAAGGCATTTGCCGAGCACGAATGTCTGTGCGGCAGCGAATGGAGTTCCAAGGGACAGTGAAAACCAGGTAGACCTTTCAGTGCTGGCAGCTTTCGTGTGGGCGCAATCGCTGGACGTTTCGAATTTGGCAGCCGGGCTCTGCCAGAGTCACATAGGCATTGTTGCATCATAACCAACCAAGGCATTTGCAGAGCGCGAATGTCTGTGCGGCAGCGAATGCAGTTCCAAGGGACAGTGAAAACCAGGTAGAGCTTTCAGTGCTGGCAGCTTTCGTGTGGGCGCAATCGCTGGACGTTGAGAATTTGGCAGCCGGGCTCTGCGACAGTCACATAGGCATTTTTGCATCATAACCAACCAAAGCATTTTCAGAGCACGAATGTCTGTGCGGCAGCGAATGCAGTTCCAAGGGACAGTGAAAACCAGGTAGACCTCTCAGTGCTGGCAGTATTCGTGTGGGCGCAATCGCTGGACGTTTCGAATTTGGCAGCCGGGCTCTGCCAGAGTCACATAGGCATTGTTGCATCATAACCAACCAAGGCATTTGCAGAGCACGAATGTCTGTGCGGCAGCGAATGCAGTTCCAAGGGACAGTGAAAACCAGGTAGAGCTTTCAGTGCTGGCAGCTTTCGTGTGGGCGCAATCGCTGGACGTTTCGAATTTGGCAGCCGGGCTCTGCCAGAGTCACATAGGCATTGTTGCATCATAACCAACCAAGGCATTTGCAGAGCACGAATGTCTGTGCGGCAGCGAATGCAGTTCCAAGGGACAGTGAAAACCAGGTAGAGCTTTCAGTGCTGGCAGCTTTCGTGTGGGCGCAATCGCTGGACGTTTCGAATTTGGCAGCCGGGCTCTGCCAGAGTCACATAGGCATTGTTGCATCATAACCAACCAGGGCATTTGCAGAGCGTGAATGTCTGTGCGGCAGCGAATGGAGTTCCAAGGGACAGTGAAAACCAGGTAGACCTTTCAGTGCTGGCAGCTTTCGTGTGGGCGCAATCGCTGGACGTTTCGAATTTGGCAGCCGGGCTCTGCCAGAGTCACATAGGCATTGTTGCATCATAACCAACCAGGGCATTTGCAGAGCGCGAATGTCTGTGCGGCAGCGAATGGAGTTCCAAGGGACAGTGAAAACCAGGTAGACCTTTCAGTGCTGGCAGCTTTCGTGTGGGCGCAATCGCTGGACGTTTCGAATTTGGCAGCCGGGTTCTGCCAGAGTCACATAGGTATTGTTGCATCATAACCAACCAAGGCATTTTCAGAGCGCGAATGTCTGTGCGGCAGCGAATGCAGTTCCAAGGGACAGTGAAAACCAGGTAGACCTTTCAGTGCTGGCAGCTTTCGTGTGGGCGCAATCGCTGGACGTTTCGAATTTGGCAGCCGGGCTCTGCGATAGTCACATAGGCATTGTTACATCATAACCAACCAAAGCTCTTGCGGACCGCGAATGTCTGTGCGGCAGCGAATGCAGTTCCAAGGGACAGTGAAAACCAGGTAGACCTTTCAGTGCTTGCAGTATTCGTGTGGGCGCAATCGCTGGACGTTGAGAATTTGGCAGCCGGGCTCTGCCAGAGTCACATAGGCATTGTTGCATCATAACCAACCAAGGCTTTTGCAGAGCGCGAATGTCTGTGCGGCAGCGAATGCAGTTCCAAGGGACAGTGAAAACCAGGTAGAGCTCGCAGTGCTGGCAGCTTTCGTGTGGGCGCAATCGCTGGACGTTTCAAATTTGGCAGCCCGGCTCTGCGACAGTCACATAGGCATTGTTGCATCATAACCAACCAAGGCATTTGCAGAGCACGAATGTCTGTGCGGCAGCGAATGCAGTTCCAAGGGACAGTGAAAACCAGGTAGACCTCTCAGTGCTGGCAGTGTTCGTGTGGGCGCAATCGCTGGACGTTTCGAATTTGGCAGCCGGGCTCTGCCAGAGTCACATAGGCATTGTTGCATCATAACCAACCAAGGCATTTGCACAGCACGAATGTCTGTGCGGCAGCGAATGCAGTTCCAAGGGACAGTGAAAACCAGGTAGACCTTTCAGTGCTGGCAGCTTTCGTGTGGGCGCAATCGCTGGACGTTGAGAATTTGGCAGCCGGGCTCTGCCAGAGTCACATAGGCATTGTTGCATCATAACCAACCAAGGCATTTTCAGAGCGCGAATGTCTGTGCGGCAGCGAATGCAGTTCCAAGGGACAGTGAAAACCCGGTATACCTTTCAGTGCTGGCAGCTTTCGTGTGGGCGCAATCGCTGGACGTTTCGAATTTGGCAGCCGGGCTCTGCGACAGTCACGTAGGCATTGTTGCATCATAACCAACCAAGGGATTTGCAGAGCACGAATGTCTGTGCGGCAGCGAATGCAGTTCCAAGGGACAGTAAAAACCAGGTAGACCTTTCAGTGCTGGCAGCTTTCGTGTGGGCGCAATCGCTGGACGTTGAGTATTTGGCAGCCGGGCTCTGCCAGAGTCACATAGGCATTGTTGCATCATAACCAACCAAGGCATTTGCAGAGCACGAATGTCTGTGCGGCAGCGAATGCAGTTCCAAGGGACAGTGAAAACCAGGTAGACCTTTCAGTGCTGGCAGCTTTCGTGTGGGCGCAATCGCTGGACGTTGAGAATTTGGCAGCCGGGCTCTGCGACAGTCACATAGGCATTGTTGCATCATAACCAACCAAGGCATTTGCAGAACACGAATGTCTGTGCGGCAGCGAATGCAGTTCCAAGGGACAGTGAAAACCAGGTAGAGCTTGCAGTGCTGGCAGCTTTCGTGTGGGTGCAATCGCTGGACGTTTCGAATTTTGCAGCCGGGCTCTGCGATAGTCACGTAGGCATTGTTGCATCATAACCAACCAAGGCATTTTCAGAGCGCGAATGTCTGTGCGGCAGCGAATGCAGTTCCAAGGGACAGTGAAAACCAGGTAGAGCTTGCAGTGCTGGCAGCTTTCGTGTGGGCGCAATCGCTGGACGTTTCAAATTTGGCAGCCCGGCTCTGCGACAGTCACATAGGCATTGTTGCATCATAACCAACCAAGGCATTTGCAGAGCACGAATGTCTGTGCGGCAGCGAATGCAGTTCCAAGGGACAGTGAAAACCAGGTAGACCTCTCAGTGCTGGCAGTATTCGTGTGGGCGCAATCGCTGGACGTTTCGAATTTGGCAGCCGGGCTCTGCCAGAGTCACATAGGCATTGTTACATCATAACCAACCAGGGCATTTGCAGAGCGCGAATGTCTGTGCGGCAGCGAATGCAGTTCCAAGGGACAGTGAAAACCAGGTAGACCTTTCAGTGCTGGCAGTATTCGTGTGAGCGCAATCGCTGGACGTTGAGAATTTGGCAGCCGGGCTCTGCCAGAGTCACATAGGCATTGTTGCATCATAACCAACCAAGGCTTTTGCAGAGCGCGAATGTCTGTGCGGCAGCGAATGCAGTTCCAAGGGACAGTAAAAACCAGGTAGAGCTTTCAGTGCTGGCAGCTTTCGTGTGGGCGCAATCGCTGGACGTTTCGAATTTGGCAGCCGGGCTCTGCCAGAGTCACATAGGCATTGTTGCATCATAACCAACCAAGGCATTTGCAGAGCACGAATGTCTGTGCGGCAGCGAATGCAGTTCCAAGGGACAGTGAAAACCAGGTAGACCTTTCAGTGCTGGCAGCTTTCGTGTGGGCGCAATCGCTGGACGTTGAGAATTTGGCAGCCGGGCTCTGCGACAGTCACGTAGGCATTGTTGCATCATAACCAACCAAGGCATTTGCAGAGCACGAATGTCTGTGCAGCAGCGAATGCAGTTCCAAGGGACAGTGAAAACCAGGTAGAGCTTGCAGTGCTGGCAGCTTTCGTGTGGGCGCAATCGCTGGACGTTGAGAATTTGGCAGCCGGGCTCTGGCAGAGTCACATAGGCATTGTTGCATCGTAACCAACCAAGGCATTTTCAGAGCGCGAATGTCTGTGCGGCAGCGAATGCAGTTCCAAGGGACAGTGAAAACCAGGTAGACCTTTCAGTGCTGGCAGCTTTCGTGTGGGCGCAATCGCTGGACGTTGAGAATTTGGCAGCCGGGCTCTGCCAGAGTCACATAGGCATTGTTGCATCATAACCAACCAAGGCATTTTCAGAGCGCGAATGTCTGTGCGGCAGCGAATGCAGTTCCAAGGGACAGTGAAAACCAGGTAGACCTTTCAGTGCTGGCAGCTTTCGTGTGGGCGCAATCGCTGGACGTTGAGAATTTGGCAGCCGGGCTCTGCGACAGTCACATAGGCATTGTTGCATCATAACCAACCAAGGCATTTGCAGAGCGCGAATGTCTGTGCGGCAGCGAATGCAGTTCCAAGGGACAGTGAAAACCCGGTAGACCTTTCAGTGCTGGCAGCTTTCGTGTGAGCGCAATCGCTGGACGTTTCGAATTTGGCAGCCGGGCTCTGCGACAGTCACGTAGGCATTGTTGCATCATAACCAACCAAGGCTTTTGCAGAGCGCGAATGTCTGTGCGGCAGCGAATGCAGTTCCAAGGGACAGTGAAAACCAGGTAGACCTTTCAGTGCTTGCAGTATTCGTGTGGGCGCAATCGCTGGACGTTTCGAATTTGGCAGCCGGGCTCTGCCAGAGTCACATAGGCATTGTTGCATCATAACCAACCAAGGCTTTTGCAGAGCGCGAATGTCTGTGCGGCAGCGAATGCAGTTCCAAGGGACAGTGAAAACCAGGTAGAGCTTTCAGTGCTGGCAGCTTTCGTGTGGGCGCAATCGCTGGACGTTTCGAATTTGGCAGCCGGGCTCTGCCAGAGTCACATAGGCATTGTTGCATCATAACCAACCAAGGCATTTGCAGAGCACGAATGTCTGTGCGGCAGCGAATGCAGTTGCAAGGGACAGTGAAAACCAGGCTGACCTTTCAGTGCTGGCAGCTTTCGTGTGGGCGCAATCGCTGGACGTTGAGAATTTGGCAGCCGGGCTCTGCCAGAGTCACATAGGCATTGTTGCATCATAACCAACCAAGGCATTTGTAGAGCGCTAATGTCTGTGCGGCAGCGAATGCAATTCCATGGGACAGTGAAAACCAGGTAGACCTTTCAGTCATGGCAGCTTTGGTGTGGGTGCAATCGCTGGACGTTGAGAATTTGGCAGCCGGGCTCGGCCAGAGTCACATAGGCATTGTTGCATCATAACCAAACAAGGCATTTGCAGAGCGCGAATGTCTGTGCGGCAGCGAATGCAGTTCCAAGGGACAGTGAAAACCAGGTAGACCTTTCAGTGCTGGCAGCTTTCGTGTGGGCGCAATCGCTGGACGTTTCGAATTTGGCAGCCGGGCTCTGCCAGAGTCACATAGGCATTGTTGCATCATAACCAACCAAGGCATTTGCAGAGCATGAATGTCTGTGCGGCAGCGAATGCAGTTCCAAGGGACAGTGAAAACCAGGTAGACCTTTCAGTGCTGGCAGCTTTCGTGTGGGCGCAATCGCTGGACGTTTCGAATTTGGCAGCCGGGCTCTGCGACAGTCACATAGGCATTGTTGCATCATAACCAACCAAAGCTCTTGCGGAGCGCGAATGTCTGTGCGGCAGCGAATGCAGTTCCAAGGGACAGTGAAAACCAGGTAGACCTTTCAGTGCTGGCAGCTTTCGTGTGGGCGCAATCGCTGGACGTTGAGAATTTGGCAGCCGGGCTCTGCCAGAGTCACATAGGCATTGTTGCATCATAACCAACCAAGGCTTTTGCAGAGCGCGAATGTCTGTGCGGCAGCGAATGCAGTTCCAAGGGACAGTGAAAACCAGGTAGACCTTTCAGTGCTGGCAGCTTTCGTGTGGGCGCAATCGCTGGACGTTGAGAATTTGGCAGCCGGGCTCTGCCAGAGTCACATAGGCATTGTTGCATCATAACCAACCAAGGCATTTGCAGAGCGCGAATGTCTGTGCGGCAGCGAATGCAGTTCCAAGGGACAGTGAAAACCAGGTAGAGCTTTCAGTGCTGGCAGCTTTCGTGTGGGCGCAATCGCTGGACGTTGAGAATTTGGCAGCCGGGCTCTGCGACAGTCACATAGGCATTGTTGCATCATAACCAACCAAGGCATTTGCAGAGCGCGAATGTCTGTGCGGCAGCGAATGCAGTTCCAAGGGACAGTGAAAACCAGGTAGACCTTTCAGTGCTGGCAGCTTTCGTGTGGGCGCAATCACTGGACGTTTCGAATTTGGCAGCCGGGGTCTGCCAGAGTCACATAGGCATTGTTGCATCATAACCAACCAAGGCATTTGCAGAGCGCGAATGTCTGTGCAGCAGCGAATGCAGTTCCAAGGGACAGTGAAAACCAGGTAGAGCTCGCAGTGCTGGCAGCTTTCGTGTGGGCGCAATCGCTGGACGTTTCAAATTTGGCAGCCCGGCTCTGCGACAGTCACATAGGCATTGTTGCATCATAACCAACCAAGGCATTTGCAGAGCACGAATGTCTGTGCGGCAGCGAATGCAGTTCCAAGGGACAGTGAAAACCAGGTAGACCTCTCAGTGCTGGCAGTGTTCGTGTGGGCGCAATCGCTCGACGTTTCGAATTTGGCAGCCGGGCTCTGCCAGAGTCACATAGGCATTGTTGCATCATAACCAACCAAGGCATTTGCACAGCACGAATGTCTGTGCGGCAGCGAATGCAGTTCCAAGGGACAGTGAAAACCAGGTAGACCTTTCAGTGCTGGCAGCTTTCGTGTGGGCGCAATCGCTGGACGTTGAGAATTTGGCAGCCGGGCTCTGCCAGAGTCACATAGGCATTGTTGCATCATAACCAACCAAGGCATTTTCAGAGCGCGAATGTCTGTGCGGCAGCGAATGCAGTTCCAAGGGACAGTGAAAACCCGGTATACCTTTCAGTGCTGGCAGCTTTCGTGTGGGCGCAATCGCTGGACGTTTCGAATTTGGCAGCCGGGCTCTGCGACAGTCACGTAGGCATTGTTGCATCATAACCAACCAAGGGATTTGCAGAGCACGAATGTCTGTGCGGCAGCGAATGCAGTTCCAAGGGACAGTAAAAACCAGGTAGACCTTTCAGTGCTGGCAGCTTTCGTGTGGGCGCAATCGCTGGACGTTGAGTATTTGGCAGCCGGGCTCTGCCAGAGTCACATAGGCATTGTTGCATCATAACCAACCAAGGCATTTGCAGAGCACGAATGTCTGTGCGGCAGCGAATGCAGTTCCAAGGGACAGTGAAAACCAGGTAGACCTTTCAGTGCTGGCAGCTTTCGTGTGGGCGCAATCGCTGGACGTTGAGAATTTGGCAGCCGGGCTCTGCGACAGTCACATAGGCATTGTTGCATCATAACCAACCAAGGCATTTGCAGAACACGAATGTCTGTGCGGCAGCGAATGCAGTTCCAAGGGACAGTGAAAACCAGGTAGAGCTTGCAGTGCTGGCAGCTTTCGTGTGGGTGCAATCGCTGGACGTTTCGAATTTTGCAGCCGGGCTCTGCGATTGTCACGTAGGCATTGTTGCATCATAACCAACCAAGGCATTTTCAGAGCGCGAATGTCTGTGCGGCAGCGAATGCAGTTCCAAGGGACAGTGAAAACCAGGTAGAGCTTGCAGTGCTGGCAGCTTTCGTGTGGGCGCAATCGCTGGACGTTTCAAATTTGGCAGCCCGGCTCTGCGACAGTCACATAGGCATTGTTGCATCATAACCAACCAAGGCATTTGCAGAGCACGAATGTCTGTGCGGCAGCGAATGCAGTTCCAAGGGACAGTGAAAACCAGGTAGACCTCTCAGTGCTGGCAGTATTCGTGTGGGCGCAATCGCTGGACGTTTCGAATTTGGCAGCCGGGCTCTGCCAGAGTCACATAGGCATTGTTGCATCATAACCAACCAAGGCTTTTGCAGAGCGCGAATGTCTGTGCGGCAGCGAATGCAGTTCCAAGGGACAGTGAAAACCAGGTAGACCTTTCAGTGCTGGCAGCTTTCGTGTGGGCGCAATCGCTGGACGTTTCGAATTTGGCAGCCGGGCTCTGCCAGAGTCACATAGGCATTGTTGCATCATAACCAACCAAGGCATTTTCAGAGCGCGAATGTCTGTGCGGCAGCGAATGCAGTTCCAAGGGACAGTGAAAACCAGGTAGACCTTTCAGTGCTGGCAGCTTTCGTGTGGGCGCAATCGCTGGACGTTGAGAATTTGGCAGCCGGGCTCTGCGACAGTCACATAGGCATTGTTGCATCATAACCAACCAAGGCATTTGCAGAGCACGAATGTCTGTGCGGCAGCGAATGCAGTTCCAAGGGACAGTGAAAACCAGGTAGAGCTTGCAGTGCTGGCAGCTTTCGTGTGGGCGCAATCGCTGGACGTTTCGAATTTGGCAGCCGGGCTCTGCCAGAGTCACATAGGCATTGTTGCATCATAACCAACCAAGGCATTTTCAGAGCGCGAAGGTCTGTGCGGCAGCGAATGCAGTTCCAAGGGACAGTGAAAACCAGGTAGACCTTTCAGTGCTGGCAGTATTCGTGTGAGCGCAATCGCTGGACGTTGAGAATTTGGCAGCCGGGCTCTGCCAGAGTCACATAGGCATTGTTGCATCATAACCAACCAAGGCTTTTGCAGAGCGCGAATGTCTGTGCGGCAGCGAATGCAGTTCCAAGGGACAGTAAAAACCAGGTAGAGCTTTCAGTGCTGGCAGCTTTCGTGTGGGCGCAATCGCTGGACGTTTCGAATTTGGCAGCCGGGCTCTGCCAGAGTCACATAGGCATTGTTGCATCATAACCAACCAAGGCATTTGCAGAGCACGAATGTCTGTGCGGCAGCGAATGCAGTTCCAAGGGACAGTGAAAACCAGGTAGACCTTTCAGTGCTGGCAGCTTTCGTGTGGGCGCAATCGCTGGACGTTGAGAATTTGGCAGCCGGGCTCTGCGACAGTCACGTAGGCATTGTTGCATCATAACCAACCAAGGCATTTGCAGAGCACGAATGTCTGTGCAGCAGCGAATGCAGTTCCAAGGGACAGTGAAAACCAGGTAGAGCTTGCAGTGCTGGCAGCTTTCGTGTGGGCGCAATCGCTGGACGTTGAGAATTTGGCAGCCGGGCTCTGGCAGAGTCACATAGGCATTGTTGCATCATAACCAACCAAGGCATTTTCAGAGCGCGAATGTCTGTGCGGCAGCGAATGCAGTTCCAAGGGACAGTGAAAACCAGGTAGACCTTTCAGTGCTGGCAGCTTTCGTGTGGGCGCAATCGCTGGACGTTGAGAATTTGGCAGCCGGGCTCTGCCAGAGTCACATAGGCATTGTTGCATCATAACCAACCAAGGCATTTTCAGAGCGCGAATGTCTGTGCGGCAGCGAATGCAGTTCCAAGGGACAGTGAAAACCAGGTAGAGCTTTCAGTGCTGGCAGCTTTCGTGTGGGCGCAATCGCTGGACGTTTCGAATTTGGCAGCCGGGCTCTGCGACAGTCACGTAGGCATTGTTGCATCATAACCAACCAAGGCTTTTGCAGAGCGCGAATGTCTGTGCGGCAGCGAATGCAGTTCCAAGGGACAGTGAAAACCAGGTAGACCTTTCAGTGCTTGCAGTATTCGTGTGGGCGCAATCGCTGGACGTTTCGAATTTGGCAGCCGGGCTCTGCCAGAGTCACATAGGCATTGTTGCATCATAACCAACCAAGGCTTTTGCAGAGCGCGAATGTCTGTGCGGCAGCGAATGCAGTTCCAAGGGACAGTGAAAACCAGGTAGAGCTTTCAGTGCTGGCAGCTTTCGTGTGGGCGCAATCGCTGGACGTTTCGAATTTGGCAGCCGGGCTCTGCCAGAGTCACATAGGCATTGTTGCATCATAACCAACCAAGGCATTTGCAGAGCACGAATGTCTGTGCGGCAGCGAATGCAGTTGCAAGGGACAGTGAAAACCAGGCTGACCTTTCAGTGCTGGCAGCTTTCGTGTGGGCGCAATCGCTGGACGTTGAGAATTTGGCAGCCGGGCTCTGCCAGAGTCACATAGGCATTGTTGCATCATAACCAACCAAGGCATTTGTAGAGCGCTAATGTCTGTGCGGCAGCGAATGCAATTCCATGGGACAGTGAAAACCAGGTAGACCTTTCAGTCATGGCAGCTTTCGTGTGGGTGCAATCGCTGGACGTTGAGAATTTGGCAGCCGGGCTCGGCCAGAGTCACATAGGCATTGTTGCATCATAACCAACCAAGGCATTTGCAGAGCATGAATGTCTGTGCGGCAGCGAATGCAGTTCCAAGGGACAGTGAAAACCAGGTAGACCTTTCAGTGCTGGCAGCTTTCGTGTGGGCGCAATCGCTGGACGTTTCGAATTTGGCAGCCGGGCTCTGCCAGAGTCACATAGGCATTGTTGCATCATAACCAACCAAAGCTCTTGCGGAGCGCGAATGTCTGTGCGGCAGCGAATGCAGTTCCAAGGGACAGTGAAAACCAGGTAGACCTTTCAGTGCTGGCAGCTTTCGTGTGGGCGCAATCGCTGGACGTTGAGAATTTGGCAGCCGGGCTCTGCCAGAGTCACATAGGCATTGTTGCATCATAACCAACCAAGGCTTTTGCAGAGCGCGAATGTCTGTGCGGCAGCGAATGCAGTTCCAAGGGACAGTGAAAACCAGGTAGACCTTTCAGTGCTGGCAGCTTTCGTGTGGGCGCAATCGCTGGACGTTGAGAATTTGGCAGCCGGGCTCTGCCAGAGTCACATAGGCATTGTTGCATCATAACCAACCAAGGCTTTTGCAGAGCGCGAATGTCTGTGCGGCAGCGAATGCAGTTCCAAGGGACAGTGAAAACCAGGTAGAGCTTTCAGTGCTGGCAGCTTTCGTGTGGGCGCAATCGCTGGACGTTGAGAATTTGGCAGCCGGGCTCTGCGACAGTCACATAGGCATTGTTGCATCATAACCAACCAAGGCATTTGCAGAGCGCGAATGTCTGTGCGGCAGCGAATGCAGTTCCAAGGGACAGTGAAAACCAGGTAGACCTTTCAGTGCTGGCAGCTTTCGTGTGGGCGCAATCACTGGACGTTTCGAATTTGGCAGCCGGGGTCTGCCAGAGTCACATAGGCATTGTTGCATCATAACCAACCAAGGCATTTGCAGAGCGCGAATGTCTGTGCAGCAGCGAATGCAGTTCCAAGGGACAGTGAAAACCCAGTAGACCTTTCAGTGCTGGCAGCTTTCGTGTGGGCGCAATCGCTGGACGTTGAGAATTTGGCAGCCGGGCTCTGCGACAGTCACGTAGGCATTGTTGCATCATAACCAACCAAGGCATTTGCCGAGCACGAATGTCTGTGCGGCAGCGAATGCAGTTCCAAGGGACAGTAAAAACCAGGTAGAGCTTTCAGTGCTGGCAGCTTTCGTGTGGGCGCAATCGCTGGACGTTTCGAATTTGGCAGCCGGGCTCTGCCAGAGTCACATAGGCATTGTTGCATCATAACCAACCAAGGCATTTGCAGAGCACGAATGTCTGTGCGGCAGCGAATGCAGTTCCAAGGGACAGTGAAAACCAGGTAGAGCTTTCAGTGCTGGCAGCTTTCGTGTGGGCGCAATCGCTGGACGTTTCGAATTTGGCAGCCGGGCTCTGCCAGAGTCACATAGGCATTGTTGCATCATAACCAACCAGGGCATTTGCAGAGCGTGAATGTCTGTGCGGCAGCGAATGGAGTTCCAAGGGACAGTGAAAACCAGGTAGACCTTTCAGTGCTGGCAGCTTTCGTGTGGGCGCAATCGCTGGACGTTTCGAATTTGGCAGCCGGGCTCTGCCAGAGTCACATAGGCATTGTTGCATCATAACCAACCAGGGCATTTGCAGAGCGCGAATGTCTGTGCGGCAGCGAATGGAGTTCCAAGGGACAGTGAAAACCAGGTAGACCTTTCAGTGCTGGCAGCTTTCGTGTGGGCGCAATCGCTGGACGTTTCGAATTTGGCAGCCGGGCTCTGCCAGAGTCACATAGGTATTGTTGCATCATAACCAACCAAGGCATTTTCAGAGCGCGAATGTCTGTGCGGCAGCGAATGCAGTTCCAAGGGACAGTGAAAACCAGGTAGACCTTTCAGTGCTGGCAGCTTTCGTGTGGGCGCAATCGCTGGACGTTGAGAATTTGGCAGCCGGGCTCTGCCAGAGTCACATAGGCATTGTTGCATCATAACCAACCAAGGCTTTTGCAGAGCGCGAATGTCTGTGCGGCAGCGAATGCAGTTCCAAGGGACAGTGAAAACCAGGTAGACCTTTCAGTGCTGGCAGCTTTCGTGTGGGCGCAATCGCTGGACGTTGAGAATTTGGCAGCCGGGCTCTGCCAGAGTCACATAGGCATTGTTGCATCATAACCAACCAAGGCTTTTGCAGAGCGCGAATGTCTGTGCGGCAGCGAATGCAGTTCCAAGGGACAGTGAAAACCAGGTAGAGCTTTCAGTGCTGGCAGCTTTCGTGTGGGCGCAATCGCTGGACGTTGAGAATTTGGCAGCCGGGCTCTGCGACAGTCACATAGGCATTGTTGCATCATAACCAACCAAGGCATTTGCAGAGCGCGAATGTCTGTGCGGCAGCGAATGCAGTTCCAAGGGACAGTGAAAACCAGGTAGACCTTTCAGTGCTGGCAGCTTTCGTGTGGGCGCAATCACTGGACGTTTCGAATTTGGCAGCCGGGGTCTGCCAGAGTCACATAGGCATTGTTGCATCATAACCAACCAAGGCATTTGCAGAGCGCGAATGTCTGTGCAGCAGCGAATGCAGTTCCAAGGGACAGTGAAAACCCAGTAGACCTTTCAGTGCTGGCAGCTTTCGTGTGGGCGCAATCGCTGGACGTTGAGAATTTGGCAGCCGGGCTCTGCGACAGTCACGTAGGCATTGTTGCATCATAACCAACCAAGGCATTTGCCGAGCACGAATGTCTGTGCGGCAGCGAATGCAGTTCCAAGGGACAGTAAAAACCAGGTAGAGCTTTCAGTGCTGGCAGCTTTCGTGTGGGCGCAATCGCTGGACGTTTCGAATTTGGCAGCCGGGCTCTGCCAGAGTCACATAGGCATTGTTGCATCATAACCAACCAAGGCATTTGCAGAGCACGAATGTCTGTGCGGCAGCGAATGCAGTTCCAAGGGACAGTGAAAACCAGGTAGACCTCTCAGTGCTGGCAGTGTTCGTGTGGGCGCAATCGCTGGACGTTTCGAATTTGGCAGCCGGGCTCTGCCAGAGTCACATAGGCATTGTTGCATCATAACCAACCAAGGCATTTGCACAGCACGAATGTCTGTGCGGCAGCGAATGCAGTTCCAAGGGACAGTGAAAACCAGGTAGACCTTTCAGTGCTGGCAGCTTTCGTGTGGGCGCAATCGCTGGACGTTGAGAATTTGGCAGCCGGGCTCTGCCAGAGTCACATAGGCATTGTTGCATCATAACCAACCAAGGCATTTTCAGAGCGCGAATGTCTGTGCGGCAGCGAATGCAGTTCCAAGGGACAGTGAAAACCCGGTATACCTTTCAGTGCTGGCAGCTTTCGTGTGGGCGCAATCGCTGGACGTTTCGAATTTGGCAGCCGGGCTCTGCGACAGTCACGTAGGCATTGTTGCATCATAACCAACCAAGGGATTTGCAGAGCACGAATGTCTGTGCGGCAGCGAATGCAGTTCCAAGGGACAGTAAAAACCAGGTAGACCTTTCAGTGCTGGCAGCTTTCGTGTGGGCGCAATCGCTGGACGTTGAGTATTTGGCAGCCGGGCTCTGCCAGAGTCACATAGGCATTGTTGCATCATAACCAACCAAGGCATTTGCAGAGCACGAATGTCTGTGCGGCAGCGAATGCAGTTCCAAGGGACAGTGAAAACCAGGTAGACCTTTCAGTGCTGGCAGCTTTCGTGTGGGCGCAATCGCTGGACGTTGAGAATTTGGCAGCCGGGCTCTGCGACAGTCACATAGGCATTGTTGCATCATAACCAACCAAGGCATTTGCAGAACACGAATGTCTGTGCGGCAGCGAATGCAGTTCCAAGGGACAGTGAAAACCAGGTAGAGCTTGCAGTGCTGGCAGCTTTCGTGTGGGTGCAATCGCTGGACGTTTCGAATTTTGCAGCCGGGCTCTGCGATAGTCACGTAGGCATTGTTGCATCATAACCAACCAAGGCATTTTCAGAGCGCGAATGTCTGTGCGGCAGCGAATGCAGTTCCAAGGGACAGTGAAAACCAGGTAGAGCTTGCAGTGCTGGCAGCTTTCGTGTGGGCGCAATCGCTGGACGTTTCAAATTTGGCAGCCCGGCTCTGCGACAGTCACATAGGCATTGTTGCATTATAACCAACCAAGGCATTTGCAGAGCACGAATGTCTGTGCGGCAGCGAATGCAGTTCCAAGGGACAGTGAAAACCAGGTAGACCTCTCAGTGCTGGCAGTATTCGTGTGGGCGCAATCGCTGGACGTTTCGAATTTGGCAGCCGGGCTCTGCCAGAGTCACATAGGCATTGTTGCATCATAACCAACCAAGGCTTTTGCAGAGCGCGAATGTCTGTGCGGCAGCGAATGCAGTTCCAAGGGACAGTGAAAACCAGGTAGACCTTTCAGTGCTGGCAGCTTTCGTGTGGGCGCAATCGCTGGACGTTGAGAATTTGGCAGCCGGGCTCTGCCAGAGTCACATAGGCATTGTTGCATCATAACCAACCAAGGCATTTTCAGAGCGCGAATGTCTGTGCGGCAGCGAATGCAGTTCCAAGGGACAGTGAAAACCAGGTAGACCTTTCAGTGCTGGCAGCTTTCGTGTGGGCGCAATCGCTGGACGTTGAGAATTTGGCAGCCGGGCTCTGCGACAGTCACATAGGCATTGTTGCATCATAACCAACCAAGGCATTTGCAGAGCACGAATGTCTGTGCGGCAGCGAATGCAGTTCCAAGGGACAGTGAAAACCAGGTAGAGCTTGCAGTGCTGGCAGCTTTCGTGTGGGCGCAATCGCTGGACGTTTCGAATTTGGCAGCCGGGCTCTGCCAGAGTCACATAGGCATTGTTACATCATAACCAACCAGGGCATTTGCAGAGCGCGAATGTCTGTGCGGCAGCGAATGCAGTTCCAAGGGACAGTGAAAACCAGGTAGACCTTTCAGTGCTGGCAGTATTCGTGTGAGCGCAATCGCTGGACGTTGAGAATTTGGCAGCCGGGCTCTGCCAGAGTCACATAGGCATTGTTGCATCATAACCAACCAAGGCTTTTGCAGAGCGCGAATGTCTGTGCGGCAGCGAATGCAGTTCCAAGGGACAGTAAAAACCAGGTAGAGCTTTCAGTGCTGGCAGCTTTCGTGTGGGCGCAATCGCTGGACGTTTCGAATTTGGCAGCCGGGCTCTGCCAGAGTCACATAGGCATTGTTGCATCATAACCAACCAAGGCATTTGCAGAGCACGAATGTCTGTGCGGCAGCGAATGCAGTTCCAAGGGACAGTGAAAACCAGGTAGACCTTTCAGTGCTGGCAGCTTTCGTGTGGGCGCAATCGCTGGACGTTGAGAATTTGGCAGCCGGGCTCTGCGACAGTCACGTAGGCATTGTTGCATCATAACCAACCAAGGCATTTGCAGAGCACGAATGTCTGTGCAGCAGCGAATGCAGTTCCAAGGGACAGTGAAAACCAGGTAGAGCTTGCAGTGCTGGCAGCTTTCGTGTGGGCGCAATCGCTGGACGTTGAGAATTTGGCAGCCGGGCTCTGCCAGAGTCACATAGGCATTGTTGCATCATAACCAACCAAGGCATTTTCAGAGCGCGAATGTCTGTGCGGCAGCGAATGCAGTTCCAAGGGACAGTGAAAACCAGGTAGACCTTTCAGTTCTGGCAGCTTTCGTGTGGGCGCAATCGCTGGACGTTGAGAATTTGGCAGCCGGGCTCTGCCAGAGTCACATAGGCATTGTTGCATCATAACCAACCAAGGCATTTTCAGAGCGCGAATGTCTGTGCGGCAGCGAATGCAGTTCCAAGGGACAGTGAAAACCAGGTAGACCTTTCAGTGCTGGCAGCTTTCGTGTGGGCGCAATCGCTGGACGTTTCGAATTTGGCAGCCGGGCTCTGCGACAGTCACATAGGCATTGTTGCATCATAACCAACCAAGGCATTTGCAGAGCGCGAATGTCTGTGCGGCAGCGAATGCAGTTCCAAGGGACAGTGAAAACCCGGTAGACCTTTCAGTGCTGGCAGCTTTCGTGTGGGCGCAATCGCTGGACGTTTCGAATTTTGCAGCCGGGCTCTGCGACAGTCACGTAGGCATTGTTGCATCATAACCAACCAAGGCTTTTGCAGAGCGCGAATGTCTGTGCGGCAGCGAATGCAGTTCCAAGGGACAGTGAAAACCAGGTAGACCTTTCAGTGCTTGCAGTATTCGTGTGGGCGCAATCGCTGGACGTTTCGAATTTGGCAGCCGGGCTCTGCCAGAGTCACATAGGCATTGTTGCATCATAACCAACCAAGGCTTTTGCAGAGCGCGAATGTCTGTGCGGCAGCGAATGCAGTTCCAAGGGACAGTGAAAACCAGGTAGAGCTTTCAGTGCTGGCAGCTTTCGTGTGGGCGCAATCGCTGGACGTTGAGAATTTGGCAGCCGGGCTCTGCCAGAGTCACATAGGCATTGTTGCATCATAACCAACCAAGGCATTTGCAGAGCACGAATGTCTGTGCGGCAGCGAATGCAGTTCCAAGGGACAGTGAAAACCAGGTAGAGCTTTCAGTGCTGGCAGCTTTCGTGTGGGCGCAATCGCTGGACGTTTCGAATTTGGCAGCCGGGCTCTGCCAGAGTCACATAGGCATTGTTGCATCATAACCAACCAGGGCATTTGCAGAGCGTGAATGTCTGTGCGGCAGCGAATGGAGTTCCAAGGGACAGTGAAAACCAGGTAGACCTTTCAGTGCTGGCAGCTTTCGTGTGGGCGCAATCGCTGGACGTTTCGAATTTGGCAGCCGGGCTCTGCCAGAGTCACATAGGCATTGTTGCATCATAACCAACCAGGGCATTTGCAGAGCGCGAATGTCTGTGCGGCAGCGAATGGAGTTCCAAGGGACAGTGAAAACCAGGTAGACCTTTCAGTGCTGGCAGCTTTCGTGTGGGCGCAATCGCTGGACGTTTCGAATTTGGCAGCCGGGCTCTGCGACAGTCACATAGGCATTGTTGCATCATAACCAACCAAGGCATTTGCAGAGCGCGAATGTCTGTGCGGCAGCGAATGCAGTTCCAAGGGACAGTGAAAACCCGGTAGACCTTTCAGTGCTGGCAGCTTTCGTGTGGGCGCAATCGCTGGACGTTTCGAATTTGGCAGCCGGGCTCTGCCAGAGTCACATAGGCATTGTTGCATCATAACCAACCAAGGCATTTGCAGAGCACGAATGTCTGTGCGGCAGCGAATGCAGTTCCAAGGGACAGTGAAAACCAGGTAGACCTTTCAGTGCTGGCAGCTTTCGTGTGGGCGCAATCGCTGGACGTTTCGAATTTGGCAGCCGGGCTCTGCCAGAGTCACATAGGCATTGTTGCATCATAACCAACCAGGGCATTTGCAGAGCGTGAATGTCTGTGCGGCAGCGAATGGAGTTCCAAGGGACAGTGAAAACCAGGTAGACCTTTCAGTGCTGGCAGCTTTCCTGTGGGCGCAATCGCTGGACGTTGAGAATTTGGCAGCCGGGCTCTGCCAGAGTCACATAGGCATTGTTGCATCATAACCAACCAGGGCATTTGCAGAGCACGAATGTCTGTGCGGCAGCGAATGGAGTTCCAAGGGACAGTGAAAACCAGGTAGACCTTTCAGTGCTGGCAGCTTTCGTGTGGGCGCAATCGCTGGACGTTTCGAATTTGGCAGCCGGGCTCTGCCAGAGTCACATAGGTATTGTTGCATCATAACCAACCAAGGCATTTTCAGAGCGCGAATGTCTGTGCGGCAGCGAATGCAGTTCCAAGGGACAGTGAAAACCAGGTAGACCTTTCAGTGCTGGCAGCTTTCGTGTGGGCGCAATCGCTGGACGTTTCGAATTTGGCAGCCGGGCTCTGCGATAGTCACATAGGCATTGTTACATCATAACCAACCAAAGCTCTTGCGGACCGCGAATGTCTGTGCGGCAGCGAATGCAGTTCCAAGGGACAGTGAAAACCAGGTAGACCTTTCAGTGCTTGCAGTATTCGTGTGGGCGCAATCGCTGGACGTTTCGAATTTGGCAGCCGGGCTCTGCCAGAGTCACATAGGCATTGTTGCATCATAACCAACCAAGGCTTTTGCAGAGCGCGAATGTCTGTGCGGCAGCGAATGCAGTTCCAAGGGACAGTGAAAACCAGGTAGAGCTCGCAGTGCTGGCAGCTTTCGTGTGGGCGCAATCGCTGGACGTTGAGAATTTGGCAGCCGGGCTCTGCGACAGTCACGTAGGCATTGTTGCATCATAACCAACCAAGGCATTTTCAGAGCACGAATGTCTGTGCAGCAGCGAATGCAGTTCCAAGGGACAGTGAAAACCCGGTAGACCTTTCAGTGCTGGCAGCTTTCGTGTGGGCGCAATCGCTGGACGTTTCGAATTTGGCAGCCGGGCTCTGCCAGAGTCACATAGGCATTGTTGCATCATAACCAACCAAGGCATTTGCAGACCACGAATGTCTGTGCGGCAGCGAATGCAGTTCCAAGGGACAGTGAAAACCAGGTAGACCTTTCAGTGCTGGCAGCTTTCGTGTGGGCGCAATCGCTGGACGTTGAGAATTTGGCAGCCGGGCTCTGCGACAGTCACATAGGCATTGTTGCATCATAACCAACCAAGGCATTTGCAGAACACGAATGTCTGTGCGGCAGCGAATGCAGTTCCAAGGGACAGTGAAAACCAGGTAGACCTTTCAGTGCTGGCAGCTTTCGTGTGGGCGCAATCGCTGGACGTTGAGAATTTGGCAGCCGGGCTCTGCCAGAGTCACATAGGCATTGTTGCATCATAACCAACCAAAGCTCTTGCGGAGTGCGAATGTCTGTGCGGCAGCGAATGCAGTTCCAAGGGACAGTGAAAACCAGGTAGACCTTTCAGTGCTGGCAGCTTTCGTGTGGGCGCAATCGCTGGACGTTTCGAATTTGGCAGCCGGGCTCTGCCAGAGTCACATAGGCATTGTTGCATCATAACCAACCAAGGCTTTTGCAGAGCGCGAATGTCTGTGCGGCAGCGAATGCAGTTCCAAGGGACAGTGAAAACCAGGTAGACCTTTCAGTGCTGGCAGCTTTCGTGTGGGCGAATCGCTGGACGTTGAGAATTTGGCAGCCGGGCTCTGCCAGAGTCACATAGGCATTGTTGCATCATAACCAACCAAGGCATTTTCAGAGCGCGAATGTCTGTGCGGCAGCGAATGCAGTTCCAAGGGACAGTGAAAACCAGGTAGAGCTTTCAGTGCTGGCAGCTTTCGTGTGGGCGCAATCGCTGGACGTTGAGAATTTGGCAGCCGGGCTCTGCGACAGTCACATAGGCATTGTTGCATCATAACCAACCAAGGCATTTGTAGAGCGCGAATGTCTGTGCGGCAGCGAATGCAGTTCCAAGGGACAGTGAAAACCAGGTAGACCTTTCAGTGCTGGCAGCTTTCGTGTGGGCGCAATCGCTGGACGTTGAGAATTTGGCAGCCGGGCTCTGCGACAGTCACGTAGGCATTGTTGCATCATAGCCAACCAAGGCATTTTCAGAGCGCGAATGTCTGTGCGGCAGCGAATGCAGTTCCAAGGGACAGTGAAAACCAGGTAGAGCTTGCAGTGCTGGCAGCTTTCGTGTGGGCGCAATCGCTGGACGTTTCAAATTTGGCAGCCCGGCTCTGCGACAGTCACATAGGCATTGTTGCATCATAACCAACCAAGGCATTTGCAGAGCACGAATGTCTGTGCGGCAGCGAATGCAGTTCCAAGGGACAGTGAAAACCAGGTAGACCTCTCAGTGCTGGCAGCTTTCGTGTGGGCGCAATCGCTGGACGTTGAGAATTTGGCAGCCGGGCTCTGCCAGAGTCACATAGGCATTGTTGCATCATAACCAACCAAGGCTTTTGCAGAGCGCGAATGTCTGTGCGGCAGCGAATGCAGTTCCAAGGGACAGTGAAAACCAGGTAGACCTTTCAGTGCTGGCAGCTTTCGTGTGGGCGCAATCGCTGGACGTTTCGAATTTGGCAGCCGGGCTCTGCCAGAGTCACATAGGCATTGTTGCATCATAACCAACCAAGGCATTTGCAGAGCACGAATGTCTGTGCGGCAGCGAATGCAGTTCCAAGGGACAGTGAAAACCAGGTAGACCTTTCAGTGCTGGCAGTATTCGTGTGGGCGCAATCGCTGGACGTTTCGAATTTGGCAGCCGGGCTCTGCGATAGTCACATAGGCATTGTTACATCATAACCAACCAAAGCTCTTGCGGACCGCGAATGTCTGTGCGGCAGCGAATGCAGTTCCAAGGGACAGTGAAAACCAGGTAGACCTTTCAGTGCTTGCAGTATTCGTGTGGGCGCAATCGCTGGACGTTGAGAATTTGGCAGCCGGGCTCTGCCAGAGTCACATAGGCATTGTTGCATCATAACCAACCAAGGCTTTTGCAGAGCGCGAATGTCTGTGCGGCAGCGAATGCAGTTCCAAGGGACAGTGAAAACCAGGTAGAGCTTTCAGTGCTGGCAGCTTTCGTGTGGGCGCAATCGCTGGACGTTTCGAATTTGGCAGCCGGGCTCTGCCAGAGTCACATAGGCATTGTTGCATCATAACCAACCAAGGCATTTGCAGAGCACGAATGTCTGTGCGGCAGCGAATGCAGTTCCAAGGGACAGTGAAAACCAGGTAGAGCTTTCAGTGCTGGCAGCTTTCGTGTGGGCGCAATCGCTGGACGTTTCGAATTTGGCAGCCGGGCTCTGCCAGAGTCACATAGGCATTGTTGCATCATAACCAACCAGGGCATTTGCAGAGCGTGAATGTCTGTGCGGCAGCGAATGGAGTTCCAAGGGACAGTGAAAACCAGGTAGACCTTTCAGTGCTGGCAGCTTTCGTGTGGGCGCAATCGCTGGACGTTTCGAATTTGGCAGCCGGGCTCTGCCAGAGTCACATAGGCATTGTTGCATCATAACCAACCAGGGCATTTGCAGAGCGCGAATGTCTGTGCGGCAGCGAATGGAGTTCCAAGGGACAGTGAAAACCAGGTAGACCTTTCAGTGCTGGCAGCTTTCGTGTGGGCGCAATCGCTGGACGTTTCGAATTTGGCAGCCGGGCTCTGCGACAGTCACATAGGCATTGTTGCATCATAACCAACCAAGGCATTTGCAGAGCGCGAATGTCTGTGCGGCAGCGAATGCAGTTCCAAGGGACAGTGAAAACCCGGTAGACCTTTCAGTGCTGGCAGCTTTCGTGTGGGCGCAATCGCTGGACGTTTCGAATTTGGCAGCCGGGCTCTGCGACAGTCACGTAGGCATTGTTGCATCATAACCAACCAAGGCTTTTGCAGAGCGCGAATGTCTGTGCGGCAGCGAATGCAGTTCCAAGGGACAGTGAAAACCAGGTAGACCTTTCAGTGCTTGCAGTATTCGTGTGGGCGCAATCGCTGGACGTTTCGAATTTGGCAGCCGGGCTCTGCCAGAGTCACATAGGCATTGTTGCATCATAACCAACCAAGGCTTTTGCAGAGCGCGAATGTCTGTGCGGCAGCGAATGCAGTTCCAAGGGACAGTGAAAACCAGGTAGAGCTTTCAGTGCTGGCAGCTTTCGTGTGGGCGCAATCGCTGGACGTTTCGAATTTGGCAGCCGGGCTCTGCCAGAGTCACATAGGCATTGTTGCATCATAACCAACCAAGGCATTTTCAGAGCGCGAATGTCTGTGCGGCAGCGAATGCAGTTCCAAGGGACAGTGAAAACCAGGTAGAGCTTTCAGTGCTGGCAGCTTTCGTGTGGGCGCAATCGCTGGACGTTTCGAATTTGGCAGCCGGGCTCTGCCAGAGTCACATAGGCATTGTTGCATCATAACCAACCAGGGCATTTGCAGAGCGTGAATGTCTGTGCGGCAGCGAATGGAGTTCCAAGGGACAGTGAAAACCAGGTAGACCTTTCAGTGCTGGCAGCTTTCGTGTGGGCGCAATCGCTGGACGTTTCGAATTTGGCAGCCGGGCTCTGCCAGAGTCACATAGGCATTGTTGCATCATAACCAACCAGGGCATTTGCAGAGCGCGAATGTCTGTGCGGCAGCGAATGGAGTTCCAAGGGACAGTGAAAACCAGGTAGACCTTTCAGTGCTGGCAGCTTTCGTGTGGGCGCAATCGCTGGACGTTTCGAATTTGGCAGCCGGGCTCTGCCAGAGTCACATAGGTATTGTTGCATCATAACCAACCAAGGCAGTTTCAGAGCGCGAATGTCTGTGCGGCAGCGAATGCAGTTCCAAGGGACAGTGAAAACCAGGTAGACCTTTCAGTGCTGGCAGCTTTCGTGTGGGCGCAATCGCTGGACGTTTCGAATTTGGCAGCCGGGCTCTGCGATAGTCACATAGGCATTGTTACATCATAACCAACCAAAGCTCTTGCGGACCGCGAATGTCTGTGCGGCAGCGAATGCAGTTCCAAGGGACAGTGAAAACCAGGTAGACCTTTCAGTGCTTGCAGTATTCGTGTGGGCGCAATCGCTGGACGTTGAGAATTTGGCAGCCGGGCTCTGCCAGAGTCACATAGGCATTGTTGCATCATAACCAACCAAGGCTTTTGCAGAGCGCGAATGTCTGTGCGGCAGCGAATGCAGTTCCAAGGGACAGTGAAAACCAGGTAGAGCTCGCAGTGCTGGCAGCTTTCGTGTGGGCGCAATCGCTGGACGTTGAGAATTTGGCAGCCGGGCTCTGCGACAGTCACGTAGGCATTGTTGCATCATAACCAACCAAGGCATTTTCAGAGCACGAATGTCTGTGCAGCAGCGAATGCAGTTCCAAGGGACAGTGAAAACCCGGTAGACCTTTCAGTGCTGGCAGCTTTCGTGTGGGCGCAATCGCTGGACGTTTCGAATTTGGCAGCCGGGCTCTGCGACAGTCACGTAGGCATTGTTGCATCATAACTAACCAAGGCATTTGCAGAGCACGAATGTCTGTGCGGCAGCGAATGCAGTTCCAAGGGACAGTAAAAACCAGGTAGAGCTTTCAGTGCTGGCAGCTTTCGTGTGGGCGCAATCGCTGGACGTTTCGAATTTGGCAGCCGGGCTCTGCCAGAGTCACATAGGCATTGTTGCATCATAACCAACCAAGGCATTTGCAGACCACGAATGTCTGTGCGGCAGCGAATGCAGTTCCAAGGGACAGTGAAAACCAGGTAGACCTTTCAGTGCTGGCAGCTTTCGTGTGGGCGCAATCGCTGGACGTTGAGAATTTGGCAGCCGGGCTCTGCGACAGTCACATAGGCATTGTTGCATCATAACCAACCAAGGCATTTGCAGAACACGAATGTCTGTGCGGCAGCGAATGCAGTTCCAAGGGACAGTGAAAACCAGGTAGACCTTTCAGTGCTGGCAGCTTTCGTGTGGGCGCAATCGCTGGACGTTTCGAATTTGGCAGCCGGGCTCTGCCAGAGTCACATAGGCATTGTTGCATCATAACCAACCAAGGCATTTGCAGAGCGCGAATGTCTGTGCGGCAGCGAATGCAGTTCCAAGGGACAGTGAAAACCCGGTAGACCTTTCAGTGCTGGCAGCTTTCGTGTGGGCGCAATCGCTGGACGTTGAGAATTTGGCAGCCGGGCTCTGCGACAGTCACGTAGGCATTGTTGCATCATAACCAACCAAGGCATTTTCAGAGCGCGAATGTCTGTGCGGCAGCGAATGCAGTTCCAAGGGACAGTGAAAACCAGGTAGAGCTTGCAGTGCTGGCAGCTTTCGTGTGGGCGCAATCGCTGGACGTTTCAAATTTGGCAGCCCGGCTCTGCGACAGTCACATAGGCATTGTTGCATCATAACCAACCAAGGCATTTGCAGAGCACGAATGTCTGTGCGGCAGCGAATGCAGTTCCAAGGGACAGTGAAAACCAGGTAGACCTCTCAGTGCTGGCAGCTTTCGTGTGGGCGCAATCGCTGGACGTTGAGAATTTGGCAGCCGGGCTCTGCCAGAGTCACATAGGCATTGTTGCATCATAACCAACCAAGGCTTTTGCAGAGCGCGAATGTCTGTGCGGCAGCGAATGCAGTTCCAAGGGACAGTGAAAACCAGGTAGACCTTTCAGTGCTGGCAGCTTTCGTGTGGGCGCAATCGCTGGACGTTTCGAATTTGGCAGCCGGGCTCTGCCAGAGTCACATAGGCATTGTTGCATCATAACCAACCAAGGCATTTGCAGAGCACGAATGTCTGTGCGGCAGCGAATGCAGTTCCAAGGGACAGTGAAAACCAGGTAGACCTTTCAGTGCTGGCAGTATTCGTGTGGGCGCAATCGCTGGACGTTTCGAATTTGGCAGCCGGGCTCTGCGATAGTCACATAGGCATTGTTACATCATAACCAACCAAAGCTCTTGCGGACCGCGAATGTCTGTGCGGCAGCGAATGCAGTTCCAAGGGACAGTGAAAACCAGGTAGACCTTTCAGTGCTTGCAGTATTCGTGTGGGCGCAATCGCTGGACGTTGAGAATTTGGCAGCCGGGCTCTGCCAGAGTCACATAGGCATTGTTGCATCATAACCAACCAAGGCTTTTGCAGAGCGCGAATGTCTGTGCGGCAGCGAATGCAGTTCCAAGGGACAGTGAAAACCAGGTAGAGCTTGCAGTGCTGGCAGCTTTCGTGTGGGCGCAATCGCTGGACGTTGAGAATTTGGCAGCCGGGCTCTGGCAGAGTCACATAGGCATTGTTGCATCATAACCAACCAAGGCATTTTCAGAGCGCAAATGTCTGTGCGGCAGCGAATGCAGTTCCAAGGGACAGTGAAAACCAGGTAGAGCTTGCAGTGCTGGCAGCTTTCGTGTGGGCGCAATCGCTGGACGTTTCAAATTTGGCAGCCCGGCTCTGCGACAGTCACATAGGCATTGTTGCATCATAACCAACCAAGGCATTTGCAGAGCACGAATGTCTGTGCGGCAGCGAATGCAGTTCCAAGGGACAGTGAAAACCAGGTAGACCTCTCAGTGCTGGCTGTATTCGTGTGGGCGCAATCGCTGGACGTTTCGAATTTGGCAGCCGGGCTCTGCCAGAGTCACATAGGCATTGTTGCATCATAACCAACCAAGGCTTTTGCAGAGCGCGAATGTCTGTGCGGCAGCGAATGCAGTTCCAAGGGACAGTGAAAACCAGGTAGACCTTTCAGTGCTGGCAGCTTTCGTGTGGGCGCAATCGCTGGACGTTGAGAATTTGGCAGCCGGGCTCTGCCACAGTCACATAGGCATTGTTGCATCATAACCAACCAAGGCATTTGCAGAGCGCGAATGTCTGTGCGGCAGCGAATGCAGTTCCAAGGGACAGTGAAAACCAGGTAGACCTTTCAGTGCTGGCAGCTTTCGTGTGGGCGCAATCGCTGGACGTTGAGAATTTGGCAGCCGGGCTCTGCGACAGTCACATAGGCATTGTTGCATCATAACCAACCAAGGCATTTGCAGAGCACGAATGTCTGTGCGGCAGCGAATGCAGTTCCAAGGGACAGTGAAAACCAGGTAGAGCTTTCAGTGCTGGCAGCTTTCGTGTGGGCGCAATCGCTGGACGTTTCGAATTTGGCAGCCGGGCTCTGCCAGAGTCACATAGGCATTGTTACATCATAACCAACCAGGGCATTTGCAGAGCGCGAATGTCTGTGCGGCAGCGAATGCAGTTCCAAGGGACAGTGAAAACCAGGTAGACCTCTCAGTGCTGGCAGTATTCGTGTGGGCGCAATCGCTGGACGTTGAGAATTTGGCAGCCGGGCTCTGCCAGAGTCACATAGGAATTTTTGCATCATAACCAACCAAGGCTTTTGCAGAGCGCGAATGTCTGTGCGGCAGCGAATGCAGTTCCAAGGGACAGTGAAAACCCGGTAGACCTTTCAGTGCTGGCAGCTTTCGTGTGGGCGCAATCGCTGGACGTTTCGAATTGGGCAGCCGGGCTCTGCGACAGTCACGTAGGCATTTTTGCATCATAACCAACCAAGGCATTTGCAGAGCACGAATGTCTGTGCGGCAGCGAATGCAGTTCCAAGGGACAGTAAAAACCAGGTAGAGCTTTCCGTGCTGGCAGCTTTCGTGTGGGCGCAATCGCTGGATGTTTCGAATTTGGCAGCCGGGCTCTGCCAGAGTCACATAGGCATTGTTGCATCATAACCAACCAAGGCATTTGCAGAGCACGAATGTCTGTGCGGCAGCGAATGCAGTTCCAAGGGACAGTGAAAACCAGGTAGACCTTTCAGTGCTGGCAGCTTTCGTGTGGGCGCAATCGCTGGACGTTTCGAATTTGGCAGCCGGGCTCTGCGACAGTCACGTAGGCATTGTTGCATCATAACCAACCAAGGCATTTGCAGAGCACGAATGTCTGTGCAGCAGCGAATGCAGTTCCAAGGGACAGTGAAAACCAGGTAGAGCTTGCAGTGCTGGCAGCTTTCGTGTGGGCGCAATCGCTGGACGTTGAGAATTTGGCAGCCGGGCTCTGGCAGAGTCACATAGGCATTGTTGCATCATAACCAACCAAGGCATTTTCAGAGCGCGAATGTCTGTGCGGCAGCGAATGCAGTTCCAAGGGACAGTGAAAACCAGGTAGAGCTTGCAGTGCTGGCAGCTTTCGTGTGGGCGCAATCGCTGGACGTTTCAAATTTGGCAGCCCGGCTCTGCGACAGTCACATAGGCATTGTTGCATCATAACCAACCAAGGCATTTGCAGAGCACGAATGTCTGTGCGGCAGCGAATGCAGTTCCAAGGGACAGTGAAAACCAGGTAGACCTCTCAGTGCTAGCAGTATTCGTGTGGGCGCAATCGCTGGACGTTGAGAATTTGGCAGCCGGGCTCTGCCAGAGTCACATAGGCATTGTTGCATCATAACCAACCAAGGCATTTTCAGAGCGCGAATGTCTGTGCGGCAGCGAATGCAGTTCCAAGGGACAGTGAAAACCAGGTAGACCTTTCAGTGCTGGCAGCTTTCGTGTGGGCGCAATCGCTGGACGTTTCGAATTTGGCAGCCGGGCTCTGCCAGAGTCACATAGGCATTGTTGCATCATAACCAACCAAGGCATTTGCAGAGCATGAATGTCTGTGCGGCAGCGAATGCAGTTCCAAGGGACAGTGAAAACCAGGTAGAGCTTTCAGTGCTGGCAGCTTTCGTGTGGGCGCAATCGCTGGACGTTTCGAATTTGGCAGCCGGGCTCTGCCAGAGTCACATAGGCATTGTTGCATCATAACCAACCAAAGCTCTTGCGGAGCGCGAATGTCTGTGCGGCAGCGAATGCAGTTCCAAGGGACAGTGAAACCAGGTAGACCTTTCAGTGCTGGCAGCTTTCGTGTGGGCGCAATCGCTGGACGTTGAGAATTTGGCAGCCGGGCTCTGCCAGAGTCACATAGGCATTGTTGCATCATAACCAACCAAGGCTTTTGCAGAGCGCGAATGTCTGTGCGGCAGCGAATGCAGTTCCAAGGGACAGTGAAAACCAGGTAGACCTTTCAGTGCTGGCAGCTTTCGTGTGGGCGCAATCGCTGGACGTTGAGAATTTGGCAGCCGGGCTCTGCCAGAGTCACATAGGCATTGTTGCATCATAACCAACCAAGGCATTTTCAGAGCGCGAATGTCTGTGCGGCAGCGAATGCAGTTCCAAGGGACAGTGAAAACCAGGTAGAGCTTTCAGTGCTGGCAGCTTTCGTGTGGGCGCAATCGCTGGACGTTGAGAATTTGGCAGCCGGGCTCTGCGACAGTCACATAGGCATTGTTGCATCATAACCAACCAAGGCATTTGCAGAGCGCGAATGTCTGTGCGGCAGCGAATGCAGTTCCAAGGGACAGTGAAACCAGGTAGACCTTTCAGTGCTGGCAGCTTTCGTGTGGGCGCAATCGCTGGACGTTGAGAATTTGGCAGCCGGGCTCTGCCAGAGTCACATAGGCATTGTTGCATCATAACCAACCAAGGCTTTTGCAGAGCGCGAATGTCTGTGCGGCAGCGAATGCAGTTCCAAGGGACAGTGAAAACCAGGTAGACCTTTCAGTGCTGGCAGCTTTCGTGTGGGCGCAATCGCTGGACGTTGAGAATTTGGCAGCCGGGCTCTGCCAGAGTCACATAGGCATTGTTGCATCATAACCAACCAAGGCATTTTCAGAGCGCGAATGTCTGTGCGGCAGCGAATGCAGTTCCAAGGGACAGTGAAAACCAGGTAGAGCTTTCAGTGCTGGCAGCTTTCGTGTGGGCGCAATCGCTGGACGTTGAGAATTTGGCAGCCGGGCTCTGCGACAGTCACATAGGCATTGTTGCATCATAACCAACCAAGGCATTTGCAGAGCGCGAATGTCTGTGCGGCAGCGAATGCAGTTCCAAGGGACAGTGAAAACCCGGTAGACCTTTCAGTGCTGGCAGCTTTCATGTGGGCGCAATCGCTGGACGTTTCGAATTTGGCAGCCGGGCTCTGCGACAGTCACGTAGGCATTGTTGCATCATAACCAACCAAGGCTTTTGCAGAGCGCGAATGTCTGTGCGGCAGCGAATGCAGTTCCAAGGGACAGTGAAAACCAGGTAGACCTTTCAGTGCTTGCAGTATTCGTGTGGGCGCAATCGCTGGACGTTTCGAATTTGGCAGCCGGGCTCTGCCAGAGTCACATAGGCATTGTTGCATCATAACCAACCAAGGCTTTTGCAGAGCGCGAATGTCTGTGCGGCAGCGAATGCAGTTCCAAGGGACAGTGAAAACCAGGTAGAGCTTTCAGTGCTGGCAGCTTTCGTGTGGGCGCAATCGCTAGACGTTTCGAATTTGGCAGCCGGGCTCTGCCAGAGTCACATAGGCATTGTTGCATCATAACCAACCAAGGCATTTGAAGAGCGCGAATGTCTGTGCGGCAGCGAATGCAGTTCCAAGGGACAGTGAAAACCAGGTAGACCTTTCAGTGCTGGCAGCTTTTGTGTGGGCGCAATCGCTGGACGTTTCGAATTTGGCAGCCGCGCTCTGCGACAGTCACATAGGCATTGTTGCATCATAACCAACCAAGGCATTTGCAGAGCACGAATGTCTGTGCGGCAGCGAATGCAGTTCCAAGGGACAGTGAAAACCAGGTAGACCTTTCAGTGTTGGCAGTATTCGTGTGGGCGCAATCGCTGGACGTTGAGAATTTGGCAGCCGGGCTCTGCCAGAGTCACATAGGCATTGTTGCATCATAACCAACCAAGGCATTTGCAGAGCGCGAATGTCTGTGCGGCAGCGAATGCAGTTCCAAGGGACAGTGAAAACCAGGTAGACCTTTCAGTCATGGCAGCTTTCGTGTGGGCGCAATCGCTGGACGTTGAGAATTTGGCAGCCGGGCTCTGCCAGAGTCACATAGGCATTGTTGCATCATAACCAACCAAGGCTTTTGCAGAGCACGAATGTCTGTGCGGCAGCGAATGCAGTTCCAAGGGACAGTGAAAACCCGGTAGACCTTTCAGTGCTGGCAGCTTTCGTGTGGGCGCAATCGCTGGACGTTTCGAATTTGGCAGCCGGGCTCTGCGACAGTCACGTAGGCATTGTTGCATCATAACCAACCAAGGCATTTTCAGAGCGCGAATGTCTGTGCGGCAGCGAATGCAGTTCCAAGGGACAGTGAAAACCAGGTAGACCTTTCAGTGCTGGCAGCTTTCGTGTGGGCGCAATCGCTGGACGTTGAGAATTTGGCAGCCGGGCTCTGCCAGAGTCACATAGGCATTGTTGCATCATAACCAACCAAGGCATTTGCAGAGCATGAATGTCTGTGCGGCAGCGAATGCAGTTCCAAGGGACAGTGAAAACCAGGTAGAGCTTTCAGTGCTGGCAGCTTTCGTGTGGGCGCAATCGCTGGACGTTTCGAATTTGGCAGCCGGGCTCTGCCAGAGTCACATAGGCATTGTTGCATCATAACCAACCAAAGCTCTTGCGGAGCGCGAATGTCTGTGCGGCAGCGAATGCAGTTCCAAGGGACAGTGAAACCAGGTAGACCTTTCAGTGCTGGCAGCTTTCGTGTGGGCGCAATCGCTGGACGTTTCGAATTTGGCAGCCGGGCTCTGCCAGAGTCACATAGGCATTGTTGCATCATAACCAACCAAGGCTTTTGCAGAGCGCGAATGTCTGTGCGGCAGCGAATGCAGTTCCAAGGGACAGTGAAAACCAGGTAGACCTTTCAGTGCTGGCAGCTTTCGTGTGGGCGCAATCGCTGGACGTTGAGAATTTGGCAGCCGGGCTCTGCCAGAGTCACATAGGCATTGTTGCATCATAACCAACCAAGGCATTTTCAGAGCGCGAATGTCTGTGCGGCAGCGAATGCAGTTCCAAGGGACAGTGAAAACCAGGTAGAGCTTTCAGTGCTGGCAGCTTTCGTGTGGGCGCAATCGCTGGACGTTGAGAATTTGGCAGCCGGGCTCTGCGACAGTCACATAGGCATTGTTGCATCATAACCAACCAAGGCATTTGCAGAGCGCGAATGTCTGTGCGGCAGCGAATGCAGTTCCAAGGGACAGTGAAACCAGGTAGACCTTTCAGTGCTGGCAGCTTTCGTGTGGGCGCAATCGCTGGACGTTGAGAATTTGGCAGCCGGGCTCTGCCAGAGTCACATAGGCATTGTTGCATCATAACCAACCAAGGCTTTTGCAGAGCGCGAATGTCTGTGCGGCAGCGAATGCAGTTCCAAGGGACAGTGAAAACCAGGTAGACCTTTCAGTGCTGGCAGCTTTCGTGTGGGCGCAATCGCTGGACGTTGAGAATTTGGCAGCCGGGCTCTGCCAGAGTCACATAGGCATTGTTGCATCATAACCAACCAAGGCATTTTCAGAGCGCGAATGTCTGTGCGGCAGCGAATGCAGTTCCAAGGGACAGTGAAAACCAGGTAGAGCTTTCAGTGCTGGCAGCTTTCGTGTGGGCGCAATCGCTGGACGTTGAGAATTTGGCAGCCGGGCTCTGCGACAGTCACATAGGCATTGTTGCATCATAACCAACCAAGGCATTTGCAGAGCGCGAATGTCTGTGCGGCAGCGAATGCAGTTCCAAGGGACAGTGAAAACCCGGTAGACCTTTCAGTGCTGGCAGCTTTCATGTGGGCGCAATCGCTGGACGTTTCGAATTTGGCAGCCGGGCTCTGCGACAGTCACGTAGGCATTGTTGCATCATAACCAACCAAGGCTTTTGCAGAGCGCGAATGTCTGTGCGGCAGCGAATGCAGTTCCAAGGGACAGTGAAAACCAGGTAGACCTTTCAGTGCTTGCAGTATTCGTGTGGGCGCAATCGCTGGACGTTTCGAATTTGGCAGCCGGGCTCTGCCAGAGTCACATAGGCATTGTTGCATCATAACCAACCAAGGCTTTTGCAGAGCGCGAATGTCTGTGCGGCAGCGAATGCAGTTCCAAGGGACAGTGAAAACCAGGTAGAGCTTTCAGTGCTGGCAGCTTTCGTGTGGGCGCAATCGCTAGACGTTTCGAATTTGGCAGCCGGGCTCTGCCAGAGTCACATAGGCATTGTTGCATCATAACCAACCAAGGCATTTGAAGAGCGCGAATGTCTGTGCGGCAGCGAATGCAGTTACAAGGGACAGTGAAAACCAGGTAGACCTTTCAGTGCTGGCAGCTTTTGTGTGGGCGCAATCGCTGGACGTTTCGAATTTGGCAGCCGCGCTCTGCGACAGTCACATAGGCATTGTTGCATCATAACCAACCAAGGCATTTGCAGAGCACGAATGTCTGTGCGGCAGCGAATGCAGTTCCAAGGGACAGTGAAAACCAGGTAGACCTTTCAGTGTTGGCAGTATTCGTGTGGGCGCAATCGCTGGACGTTGAGAATTTGGCAGCCGGGCTCTGCCAGAGTCACATAGGCATTGTTGCATCATAACCAACCAAGGCATTTGCAGAGCGCGAATGTCTGTGCGGCAGCGAATGCAGTTCCAAGGGACAGTGAAAACCAGGTAGACCTTTCAGTCATGGCAGCTTTCGTGTGGGCGCAATCGCTGGACGTTGAGAATTTGGCAGCCGGGCTCTGCCAGAGTCACATAGGCATTGTTGCATCATAACCAACCAAGGCTTTTGCAGAGCACGAATGTCTGTGCGGCAGCGAATGCAGTTCCAAGGGACAGTGAAAACCCGGTAGACCTTTCAGTGCTGGCAGCTTTCGTGTGGGCGCAATCGCTGGACGTTTCGAATTTGGCAGCCGGGCTCTGCGACAGTCATGTAGGCATTGTTGCATCATAACCAACCAAGGCATTTGCAGAGCGCGAATGTCTGTGCGGCAGCGAATGCAGTTCCAAGGGACAGTGAAAACCAGGTAGACCTTTCAGTGCTGGCAGCTTTCGTGTGGGCGCAATCGCTGGACGTTTCGAATTTGGCAGCCGGGCTCTGCCAGAGTCACATAGGCATTGTTGCATCATAACCAACCAAGGCATTTGCAGAGCGCGAATGTCTGTGCGGCAGCGAATGCAGTTCCAAGGGACAGTGAAAACCAGGTAGAGCTTTCCGTGCTGGCAGCTTTCGTGTGGGCGCAATCGCTGGACGTTGAGAACTTGGCAGCCGGGCTCTGCCAGAGTCACGTAGGCATTGTTGCATCATAACCAACCAAGGCTTTTGCAGAGCGCGAATGTCTGTGCGGCAGCGAATGCAGTTCCAAGGGACAGTGAAAACCAGGTAGAGCTTTCAGTGCTGGCAGCTTTCGTGTGGGCGCAATCGCTGGACGTTTCGAATTTGGCAGCCGGGCTCTGCCAGAGTCACATAGGCATTGTTGCATCATAACCAACCAAGGCATTTGCAGAGCGCGAATGTCTGTGCGGCAGCGAATGCAGTTCCAAGGGACAGTGAAAACCAGGTAGACCTTTCAGTGCTGGCAGTATTCGTGTGGGCGCAATCGCTGGACGTTGAGAATTTGGCAGCCGGGCTCTGCCAGAGTCACATAGGCATTGTTGCATCATAACCAACCAAGGCTTTTGCAGAGCGCGAATGTCTGTGCGGCAGCGAATGCAGTTCCAAGGGACAGTGAAAACCAGGTAGAGCTTTCAGTGCTGGCAGCTTTCGTGTGGGCGCAATCGCTAGACGTTTCGAATTTGGCAGCCGGGCTCTGCCAGAGTCACATAGGCATTGTTGCATCATAACCAACCAAGGCTTTTGAAGAGCGCGAATGTCTGTGCGGCAGCGAATGCAGTTCCAAGGGACAGTGAAAACCAGGTAGACCTTTCAGTGCTGGCAGCTTTTGTGTGGGCGCAATCGCTGGACGTTTCGAATTTGGCAGCCGCGCTCTGCGACAGTCACATAGGCATTGTTGCATCATAACCAACCAAGGCATTTGCAGAGCACGAATGTCTGTGCGGCAGCGAATGCAGTTCCAAGGGACAGTGAAAACCAGGTAGACCTTTCAGTGTTGGCAGTATTCGTGTGGGCGCAATCGCTGGACGTTGAGAATTTGGCAGCCGGGCTCTGCCAGAGTCACATAGGCATTGTTGCATCATAACCAACCAAGGCATTTGCAGAGCGCGAATGTCTGTGCGGCAGCGAATGCAGTTCCAAGGGACAGTGAAAACCAGGTAGACCTTTCAGTGCTGGCAGTATTCGTGTGGGCGCAATCGCTGGACGTTGAGAATTTGGCAGCCGGGCTCTGCCAGAGTCACATAGGCATTGTTGCATCATAACCAACCAAGGCTTTTGCAGAGCGCGAATGTCTGTGCGGCAGCGAATGCAGTTCCAAGGGACAGTGAAAACCAGGTAGACCTTTCAGTGCTGGCAGCTTTCGTGTGGGCGCAATCGCTGGACGTTTCGAATTTGGCAGCCGGGCTCTGCGACAGTCACGTAGGCATTGTTGCATCATAACCAACCAAGGCATTTGCAGAGCGCGAATGTCTGTGCGGCAGCGAATGCAGTTCCAAGGGACAGTGAAAACCAGGTAGACCTTTCAGTGCTGGCAGCTTTCGTGTGGGCGCAATCGCTGGACGTTTCGAATTTGGCAGCCGGGCTCTGCCAGAGTCACATAGGCATTGTTGCATCATAACCAACCAAGGCATTTGAAGAGCGCGAATGTCTGTGCGGCAGCGAATGCAGTTCCAAGGGACAGTGAAAACCAGGTAGAGCTTTCAGTGCTGGCAGCTTTCGTGTGGGCGCAATCGCTGGACGTTTAGAAATTGGCAGCCGGGCTCTGCCAGAGTCACGTAGGCATTGTTGCATCATAACCAACCAAGGCTTTTGCAGAGCGCGAATGTCTGTGCGGCAGCGAATGCAGTTCCAAGGGACAGTGAAAACCAGGTAGAGCTTTCAGTGCTGGCAGCTTTCGTGTGGGCGCAATCGCTGGACGTTTCGAATTTGGCAGCCGGGCTCTGCCAGAGTCACATAGGCATTGTTGCATCATAACCAACCAAGGCATTTGCAGAGCGCGAATGTCTGTGCGGCAGCGAATGCAGTTCCAAGGGACAGTGAAAACCAGGTAGACCTTTCCGTGCTGGCAGTATTCGTGTGGGCGCAATCGCTGGACGTTTCGAATTTGGCAGCCGGGCTCTGAGATAGCCACATAGGCATTGGTACATCATAACCAACCAAAGCTCATGCGGAGCGCGAATGTCTGTGCGGCAGCGAATGCAGTTCCAAGGGACAGTGAAAACCAGGTAGACCTTTCAGTGCTTGCAGTATTCGTGTGGGCGCAATCGCTGGACGTTTCGAATTTGGCAGCCGGGCTCTGCCAGAGTCACATAGGCATTGTTGCATCATAACCAACCAAGGCTTTTGCAGAGCGCGAATGTCTGTGCGGCAGCGAATGCAGTTCCAAGGGACAGTGAAAACCAGGTAGAGCTTTCAGTGCTGGCAGCTTTCGTGTGGGCGCAATCGCTAGACGTTTCGAATTTGGCAGCCGGGCTCTGCCAGAGTCACATAGGCATTGTTGCATCATAACCAACCAAGGCATTTGAAGAGCGCGAATGTCTGTGCGGCAGCGAATGCAGTTCCAAGGGACAGTGAAAACCAGGTAGACCTTTCAGTGCTGGCAGTATTCGTGTGGGCGCAATCGCTGGACGTTGAGAATTTGGCAGCCGGGCTCTGCCAGAGTCACATAGGCATTGTTGCATCATAACCAACCAAGGCATTTGCAGAGCGCGAATGTCTGTGCGGCAGCGAATGCAGTTCCAAGGGACAGTGAAAACCAGGTAGACCTTTCAGTGTTGGCAGTATTCGTGTGGGCGCAATCGCTGGACGTTGAGAATTTGGCAGCCGGGCTCTGCCAGAGTCACATAGGCATTGTTGCATCATAACCAACCAAGGCATTTGCAGAGCGCGAATGTCTGTGCGGCAGCGAATGCAGTTCCAAGGGACAGTGAAAACCAGGTAGACCTTTCAGTCATGGCAGCTTTCGTGTGGGCGCAATCGCTGGACGTTGAGAATTTGGCAGCCGGGCTCTGCGACAGTCACATAGGCATTGTTGCATCATAACCAACCAAGGCATTTGCAGAGCACGAATGTCTGTGCGGCAGCGAATGCAGTTCCAAGGGACAGTGAAAACCAGGTAGACCTTTCAGTGCTGGCAGCTTTCGTGTGGGCGCAATCGCTGGACGTTTCGAATTTGGCAGCCGGGCTCTGCCAGAGTCACATAGGCATTGTTGCATCATAACCAACCAAGGCTTTTGCAGAGCGCGAATGTGTGTGCGGCAGCGAATGCAGTTCCAAGGGACAGTGAAAACCAGGTAGACCTTTCAGTGCTGGCAGTATTCGTGTGGGCGCAATCGCTGGACGTTGAGAATTTGGCAGCCGGGCTCTGCGATAGTCACATAGGCATTGTTGCATCATAACCAACCAAGGCTTTTGCAGAGCGCGAATGTCTGTGCGGCAGCGAATGCAGTTCCAAGGGACAGTGAAAACCCGGTAGACCTTTCAGTGCTGGCAGCTTTCGTGTGGGCGCAATCGCTGGACGTTTCGAATTTGGCAGCCGGGCTCTGCGACAGTCACGTAGGCATTGTTGCATCATAACCAACCAAGGCATTTGCAGAGCGCGAATGTCTGTGCGGCAGCGAATGCAGTTCCAAGGGACAGTGAAAACCAGGTAGACCTTTCAGTGCTGGCAGCTTTCGTGTGGGCGCAATCGCTGGACGTTTCGAATTTGGCAGCCGGGCTCTGCCAGAGTCACATAGGCATTGTTGCATCATAACCAACCAAGGCATTTGAAGAGCGCGAATGTCTGTGCGGCAGCGAATGCAGTTCCAAGGGACAGTGAAAACCAGGTAGAGCTTTCCGTGCTGGCAGCTTTCGTGTGGGCGCAATCGCTGGACGTTGAGAACTTGGCAGCCGGGCTCTGCCAGAGTCACATAGGCATTGTTGCATCATAACCAACCAAGGCTTTTGCAGAGCGCGAATGTCTGTGCGGCAGCGAATGCAGTTCCAAGGGACAGTGAAAACCAGGTAGAGCTTTCAGTGCTGGCAGCTTTCGTGTGGGCGCAATCGCTGGACGTTTCGAATTTGGCAGCCGGGCTCTGCCAGAGTCACATAGGCATTGTTGCATCATAACCAACCAAGGCATTTGCAGAGCGCGAATGTCTGTGCGGCAGCGAATGCAGTTCCAAGGGACAGTGAAAACCAGGTAGACCTTTCCGTGCTGGCAGTATTCGTGTGGGCGCAATCGCTGGACGTTTCGAATTTGGCAGCCGGGCTCTGAGATAGCCACATAGGCATTGGTACATCATAACCAACCAAAGCTCATGCGGAGCGCGAATGTCTGTGCGGCAGCGAATGCAGTTCCAAGGGACAGTGAAAACCAGGTAGACCTTTCAGTGCTTGCAGTATTCGTGTGGGCGCAATCGCTGGACGTTTCGAATTTGGCAGCCGGGCTCTGCCAGAGTCACATAGGCATTGTTGCATCATAACCAACCAAGGCTTTTGCAGAGCGCGAATGTCTGTGCGGCAGCGAATGCAGTTCCAAGGGACAGTGAAAACCAGGTAGACCTCTCAGTGCTGGCAGCTTTCGTGTGGGCGCAATCGCTAGACGTTTCGAATTTGGCAGCCGGGCTCTGCCAGAGTCACATAGGCATTGTTGCATCATAACCAACCAAGGCATTTGAAGAGCGCGAATGTCTGTGCGGCAGCGAATGCAGTTCCAAGGGACAGTGAAAACCAGGTAGACCTTTCCGTGCTGGCAGTATTCGTGTGGGCGCAATCGCTGGACGTTTCGAATTTGGCAGCCGGGCTCTGCGATAGCCACATAGGCATTGGTACATCATAACCAACCAAAGCTCATGCGGAGCGCGAATGTCTGTGCGGCAGCGAATGCAGTTCCAAGGGACAGTGAAAACCAGGTAGACCTTTCAGTGCTGGCAGTATTCGTGTGGGCGCAATCGCTGGACGTTGAGAATTTGGCAGCCGGGCTCTGCCAGAGTCACATAGGCATTGTTGCATCATAACCAACCAAGGCTTTTGCAGAGCGCGAATGTCTGTGCGGCAGCGAATGCAGTTCCAAGGGACAGTGAAAACCAGGTAGAGCTTTCAGTGCTGGCAGCTTTCGTGTGGGCGCAATCGCTAGACGTTTCGAATTTGGCAGCCGGGCTCTGCCAGAGTCACATAGGCATTGTTGCATCATAACCAACCAAGGCTTTTGAAGAGCGCGAATGTCTGTGCGGCAGCGAATGCAGTTCCAAGGGACAGTGAAAACCAGGTAGACCTTTCAGTGCTGGCAGCTTTTGTGTGGGCGCAATCGCTGGACGTTTCGAATTTGGCAGCCGCGCTCTGCGACAGTCACATAGGCATTGTTGCATCATAACCAACCAAGGCATTTGCAGAGCACGAATGTCTGTGCGGCAGCGAATGCAGTTCCAAGGGACAGTGAAAACCAGGTAGACCTTTCAGTGTTGGCAGTATTCGTGTGGGCGCAATCGCTGGACGTTGAGAATTTGGCAGCCGGGCTCTGCCAGAGTCACATAGGCATTGTTGCATCATAACCAACCAAGGCATTTGCAGAGCGCGAATGTCTGTGCGGCAGCGAATGCAGTTCCAAGGGACAGTGAAAACCAGGTAGACCTTTCAGTGCTGGCAGTATTCGTGTGGGCGCAATCGCTGGACGTTGAGAATTTGGCAGCCGGGCTCTGCCAGAGTCACATAGGCATTGTTGCATCATAACCAACCAAGGCTTTTGCAGAGCGCGAATGTCTGTGCGGCAGCGAATGCAGTTCCAAGGGACAGTGAAAACCAGGTAGACCTTTCAGTGCTGGCAGCTTTCGTGTGGGCGCAATCGCTGGACGTTTCGAATTTGGCAGCCGGGCTCTGCGACAGTCACGTAGGCATTGTTGCATCATAACCAACCAAGGCATTTGCAGAGCGCGAATGTCTGTGCGGCAGCGAATGCAGTTCCAAGGGACAGTGAAAACCAGGTAGACCTTTCAGTGCTGGCAGCTTTCGTGTGGGCGCAATCGCTGGACGTTTCGAATTTGGCAGCCGGGCTCTGCCAGAGTCACATAGGCATTGTTGCATCATAACCAACCAAGGCATTTGAAGAGCGCGAATGTCTGTGCGGCAGCGAATGCAGTTCCAAGGGACAGTGAAAACCAGGTAGAGCTTTCAGTGCTGGCAGCTTTCGTGTGGGCGCAATCGCTGGACGTTTAGAAATTGGCAGCCGGGCTCTGCCAGAGTCACGTAGGCATTGTTGCATCATAACCAACCAAGGCTTTTGCAGAGCGCGAATGTCTGTGCGGCAGCGAATGCAGTTCCAAGGGACAGTGAAAACCAGGTAGAGCTTTCAGTGCTGGCAGCTTTCGTGTGGGCGCAATCGCTGGACGTTTCGAATTTGGCAGCCGGGCTCTGCCAGAGTCACATAGGCATTGTTGCATCATAACCAACCAAGGCATTTGCAGAGCGCGAATGTCTGTGCGGCAGCGAATGCAGTTCCAAGGGACAGTGAAAACCAGGTAGACCTTTCCGTGCTGGCAGTATTCGTGTGGGCGCAATCGCTGGACGTTTCGAATTTGGCAGCCGGGCTCTGAGATAGCCACATAGGCATTGGTACATCATAACCAACCAAAGCTCATGCGGAGCGCGAATGTCTGTGCGGCAGCGAATGCAGTTCCAAGGGACAGTGAAAACCAGGTAGACCTTTCAGTGCTTGCAGTATTCGTGTGGGCGCAATCGCTGGACGTTTCGAATTTGGCAGCCGGGCTCTGCCAGAGTCACATAGGCATTGTTGCATCATAACCAACCAAGGCTTTTGCAGAGCGCGAATGTCTGTGCGGCAGCGAATGCAGTTCCAAGGGACAGTGAAAACCAGGTAGAGCTTTCAGTGCTGGCAGCTTTCGTGTGGGCGCAATCGCTAGACGTTTCGAATTTGGCAGCCGGGCTCTGCCAGAGTCACATAGGCATTGTTGCATCATAACCAACCAAGGCATTTGAAGAGCGCGAATGTCTGTGCGGCAGCGAATGCAGTTCCAAGGGACAGTGAAAACCAGGTAGACCTTTCAGTGCTGGCAGTATTCGTGTGGGCGCAATCGCTGGACGTTGAGAATTTGGCAGCCGGGCTCTGCCAGAGTCACATAGGCATTGTTGCATCATAACCAACCAAGGCATTTGCAGAGCGCGAATGTCTGTGCGGCAGCGAATGCAGTTCCAAGGGACAGTGAAAACCAGGTAGACCTTTCAGTGTTGGCAGTATTCGTGTGGGCGCAATCGCTGGACGTTGAGAATTTGGCAGCCGGGCTCTGCCAGAGTCACATAGGCATTGTTGCATCATAACCAACCAAGGCATTTGCAGAGCGCGAATGTCTGTGCGGCAGCGAATGCAGTTCCAAGGGACAGTGAAAACCAGGTAGACCTTTCAGTCATGGCAGCTTTCGTGTGGGCGCAATCGCTGGACGTTGAGAATTTGGCAGCCGGGCTCTGCGACAGTCACATAGGCATTGTTGCATCATAACCAACCAAGGCATTTGCAGAGCACGAATGTCTGTGCGGCAGCGAATGCAGTTCCAAGGGACAGTGAAAACCAGGTAGACCTTTCAGTGCTGGCAGCTTTCGTGTGGGCGCAATCGCTGGACGTTGAGAATTTGGCAGCCGGGCTCTGCCAGAGTCACATAGGCATTGTTGCATCATAACCAACCAAGGCTTTTGCAGAGCGCGAATGTGTGTGCGGCAGCGAATGCAGTTCCAAGGGACAGTGAAAACCAGGTAGACCTTTCAGTGCTGGCAGTATTCGTGTGGGCGCAATCGCTGGACGTTGAGAATTTGGCAGCCGGGCTCTGCGATAGTCACATAGGCATTGTTGCATCATAACCAACCAAGGCTTTTGCAGAGCGCGAATGTCTGTGCGGCAGCGAATGCAGTTCCAAGGGACAGTGAAAACCCGGTAGACCTTTCAGTGCTGGCAGCTTTCGTGTGGGCGCAATCGCTGGACGTTTCGAATTTGGCAGCCGGGCTCTGCGACAGTCACGTAGGCATTGTTGCATCATAACCAACCAAGGCATTTGCAGAGCGCGAATGTCTGTGCGGCAGCGAATGCAGTTCCAAGGGACAGTGAAAACCAGGTAGACCTTTCAGTGCTGGCAGCTTTCGTGTGGGCGCAATCGCTGGACGTTTCGAATTTGGCAGCCGGGCTCTGCCAGAGTCACATAGGCATTGTTGCATCATAACCAACCAAGGCATTTGAAGAGCGCGAATGTCTGTGCGGCAGCGAATGCAGTTCCAAGGGACAGTGAAAACCAGGTAGAGCTTTCCGTGCTGGCAGCTTTCGTGTGGGCGCAATCGCTGGACGTTGAGAACTTGGCAGCCGGGCTCTGCCAGAGTCACATAGGCATTGTTGCATCATAACCAACCAAGGCTTTTGCAGAGCGCGAATGTCTGTGCGGCAGCGAATGCAGTTCCAAGGGACAGTGAAAACCAGGTAGAGCTTTCAGTGCTGGCAGCTTTCGTGTGGGCGCAATCGCTGGACGTTTCGAATTTGGCAGCCGGGCTCTGCCAGAGTCACATAGGCATTGTTGCATCATAACCAACCAAGGCATTTGCAGAGCGCGAATGTCTGTGCGGCAGCGAATGCAGTTCCAAGGGACAGTGAAAACCAGGTAGACCTTTCCGTGCTGGCAGTATTCGTGTGGGCGCAATCGCTGGACGTTTCGAATTTGGCAGCCGGGCTCTGAGATAGCCACATAGGCATTGGTACATCATAACCAACCAAAGCTCATGCGGAGCGCGAATGTCTGTGCGGCAGCGAATGCAGTTCCAAGGGACAGTGAAAACCAGGTAGACCTTTCAGTGCTTGCAGTATTCGTGTGGGCGCAATCGCTGGACGTTTCGAATTTGGCAGCCGGGCTCTGCCAGAGTCACATAGGCATTGTTGCATCATAACCAACCAAGGCTTTTGCAGAGCGCGAATGTCTGTGCGGCAGCGAATGCAGTTCCAAGGGACAGTGAAAACCAGGTAGACCTCTCAGTGCTGGCAGCTTTCGTGTGGGCGCAATCGCTAGACGTTTCGAATTTGGCAGCCGGGCTCTGCCAGAGTCACATAGGCATTGTTGCATCATAACCAACCAAGGCATTTGAAGAGCGCGAATGTCTGTGCGGCAGCGAATGCAGTTCCAAGGGACAGTGAAAACCAGGTAGACCTTTCAGTGCTGGCAGTATTCGTGTGGGCGCAATCGCTGGACGTTGAGAATTTGGCAGCCGGGCTCTGCCAGAGTCACATAGGCATTGTTGCATCATAACCAACCAAGGCATTTTCAGAGTGCGAATGTCTGTGCGGCAGCGAATGCAGTTCCAAGGGACAGTGAAAACCAGGTAGAGCTTGCAGTGCTGGCAGCTTTCGTGTGGGCGCAATCGCTGGACGTTTCAAATTTGGCAGCCCGGCTCTGCGACAGTCACATAGGCATTGTTGCATCATAACCAACCAAGGCATTTGCAGAGCACGAATGTCTGTGCGGCAGCGAATGCAGTTCCAAGGGACAGTGAAAACCAGGTAGACCTCTCAGTGCTGGCAGTATTCGTGTGGGCGCAATCGCTGGACGTTTCGAATTTGGCAGCCGGGCTCTGCCAGAGTCACATAGGCATTGTTGCATCATAACCAACCAAGGCTTTTGCAGAGCGCGAATGTCTGTGCGGCAGCGAATGCATTTCCAAGGGACAGTGAAAACCAGGTAGACCTTTCAGTGCTGGCAGCTTTCCTGTGGGCGCAATCGCTGGACGTTGAGAATTTGGCAGCCGGGCTCTGCCAGAGTCACATAGGCATTGTTGCATCATAACCAACCAAGGCATTTTCAGAGCGCGAATGTCTGTGCGGCAGCGAATGCAGTTCCAAGGGACAGTGAAAACCAGGTAGACCTTTCAGTGCTGGCAGCTTTCGTGTGGGCGCAATCGCTGGACGTTGAGAATTTGGCAGCCGGGCTCTGCGACAGTCACATAGGCATTGTTGCATCATAACCAACCAAGGCATTTGCAGAGCACGAATGTCTGTGCGGCAGCGAATGCAGTTCCAAGGGACAGTGAAAACCAGGTAGACCTCTCAGTGCTGGCAGCTTTCGTGTGGGCGCAATCGCTGGACGTTTCGAATTTGGCAGCCGGGCTCTGCCAGAGTCACATAGGTATTGTTACATCATAACCAACCAGGGCATTTGCAGAGCGCGAATGTCTGTGCGGCAGAGAATGGAGTTCCAAGGGACAGTGAAAACCAGGTAGACCTTTCAGTGCTGGCAGTATTCGTGTGGGCGCAATCGCTGGACGTTGAGAATTTGGCAGCCGGGCTCTGCCAGAGTCACATAGGCATTGTTGCATCATAACCAACCAAGGCTTTTGCAGAGCGCGAATGTCTGTGCGGCAGCGAATGCAGTACCAAGGGACAGTGAAAACCCAGTATACCTTTCAGTGCTGGCAGCTTTCGTGTGGGCGCAATCGCTGGACGTTTCGAATTTGGCAGCCGGGCTCTGCGACAGTCACGTAGGCATTGTTGCATCATAACCAACCAAGGCATTTGCAGAGCACGAATGTCTGTGCGGCAGCGAATGCAGTTCCAAGGGACAGTAAAAACCAGGTAGAGCTTTCAGTGCTGGCAGCTTTCGTGTGGGCGCAATCGCTGGACGTTGAGAATTTGGCAGCCGGGCTCTGCCAGAGTCACATAGGCATTGTTGCATCATAACCAACCAAGGCATTTGCAGAGCACGAATGTCTGTGCGGCAGCGAATGCAGTTCCAAGGGACAGTGAAAACCAGGTAGAGCTTTCAGTGCTGGCAGCTTTCGTGTGGGCGCAATCGCTGGACGTTGAGAATTTGGCAGCCGGGCTCTGCCAGAGTCACATAGGCATTGTTACATCATAACCAACCAGGGCATTTGCAGAGCGCGAATGTCTGTGCGGCAGCGAATGGAGTTCCAAGGGACAGTGAAAACCAGGTAGACCTTTCAGTGCTGGCAGTATTCGTGTGGGCGCAATCGCTGGACGTTGAGAATTTGGCAGCCGGGCTCTGCCAGAGTCACATAGGCATTGTTGCATCATAACCAACCAAGGCTTTTGCAGAGCGCGAATGTCTGTGCGGCAGCGAATGCAGTACCAAGGGACAGTGAAAACCCAGTATACCTTTCAGTGCTGGCAGCTTTCGTGTGGGCGCAATCGCTGGACGTTTCGAATTTGGCAGCCGGGCTCTGCGACAGTCACGTAGGCATTGTTGCATCATAACCAACCAAGGCATTTGCAGAGCACGAATGTCTGTGCGGCAGCGAATGCAGTTCCAAGGGACAGTAAAAACCAGGTAGAGCTTTCAGTGCTGGCAGTATTCGTGTGGGTGCAATCGCTGGACGTTGAGAATTTGGCAGCCGGGCTCTGCCAGAGTCACATAGGCATTGTTGCATCATAACCAACCAAGGCATTTGCAGAGCACGAATGTCTGTGCGGCAGCGAATGCAGTTCCAAGGGACAGTGAAAACCAGGTAGACCTTTCAGTGCTGGCAGCTTTCGTGTGGGCGCAATCGCTGGACGTTGAGAATTTGGCAGCCGGGCTCTGCGACAGTCACATAGGCATTGTTGCATCATAACCAACCAAGGCATTTGCAGAACACGAATGTCTGTGCGGCAGCGAATGCAGTTCCAAGGGACAGTGAAAACCAGGTAGAGCTTGCAGTGCTGGCAGCTTTCGTGTGGGTGCAAGCGCTGGACGTGTCGAATTTTGCAGCCGGGCTCTGCGACAGTCACGTAGGCATTGTTGCATCATAACCAACCAAGGCATTTTCAGAGCGCGAATGTCTGTGCGGCAGCGAATGCAGTTCCAAGGGACAGTGAAAACCAGGTAGAGCTTGCAGTGCTGGCAGCTTTCGTGTGGGCGCAATCGCTGGACGTTTCAAATTTGGCAGCCCGGCTCTGCGACAGTCACATAGGCATTGTTGCATCATAACCAACCAAGGCATTTGCAGAGCACGAATGTCTGTGCGGCAGCGAATGCAGTTCCAAGGGACAGTGAAAACCAGGTAGACCTCTCAGTGCTGGCAGCTTTCGTGTGGGCGCAATCGCTGGACGTTGAGAATTTGGCAGCCGGGCTCTGCCAGAGTCACATAGGCATTGTTGCATCATAACCAACCAAGGCTTTTGCAGAGCGCGAATGTCTGTGCGGCAGCGAATGCAGTTCCAAGGGACAGTGAAAACCAGGTAGACCTTTCAGTGCTGGCAGCTTTCGTGTGGGCGCAATCGCTGGACGTTTCGAATTTGGCAGCCGGGCTCTGCCAGAGTCACATAGGCATTGTTGCATCATAACCAACCAAGGCATTTTCAGAGCGCGAATGTCTGTGCGGCAGCGAATGCAGTTCCAAGGGACAGTGAAAACCAGGTAGAGCTTGCAGTGCTGGCAGCTTTCGTGTGGGCGCAATCGCTGGACGTTTCAAATTTGGCAGCCCGGCTCTGCGACAGTCACATAGGCATTGTTGCATCATAACCAACCAAGGCATTTGCAGAGCACGAATGTCTGTGCGGCAGCGAATGCAGTTCCAAGGGACAGTGAAAACCAGGTAGACCTCTCAGTGCTGGCAGTATTCGTGTGGGCGCAATCGCTGGACGTTTCGAATTTGGCAGCCGGGCTCTGCCAGAGTCACATAGGCATTGTTGCATCATAACCAACCAAGGCTTTTGCAGAGCGCGAATGTCTGTGCGGCAGCGAATGCAGTTCCAAGGGACAGTGAAAACCAGGTAGACCTTTCAGTGCTGGCAGCTTTCGTGTGGGCGCAATCGCTAGACGTTTCGAATTTGGCAGCCGGGCTCTGCCAGAGTCACATAGGCATTGTTGCATCATAACCAACCAAGGCATTTTCAGAGCGCGAATGTCTGTGCGGCAGCGAATGCAGTTCCAAGGGACAGTGAAAACCAGGTAGACCTTTCAGTGCTGGCAGTATTCGTGTGGGCGCAATCGCTGGACGTTGAGAATTTGGCAGCCGGGCTCTGCCAGAGTCACATAGGCATTGTTGCATCATAACCAACCAAGGCATTTTCAGAGCGCGAATGTCTGTGCGGCAGCGAATGCAGTTCCAAGGGACAGTGAAAACCAGGTAGAGCTTGCAGTGCTGGCAGCTTTCGTGTGGGCGCAATCGCTGGACGTTTCAAATTTGGCAGCCCGGCTCTGCGACAGTCACATAGGCATTGTTGCATCATAACCAACCAAGGCATTTGCAGAGCACGAATGTCTGTGCGGCAGCGAATGCAGTTCCAAGGGACAGTGAAAACCAGGTAGACCTCTCAGTGCTGGCAGTATTCGTGTGGGCGCAATCGCTGGACGTTTCGAATTTGGCAGCCGGGCTCTGCCAGAGTCACATAGGCATTGTTGCATCATAACCAACCAAGGCTTTTGCAGAGCGCGAATGTCTGTGCGGCAGCGAATGCATTTCCAAGGGACAGTGAAAACCAGGTAGACCTTTCAGTGCTGGCAGCTTTCCTGTGGGCGCAATCGCTGGACGTTGAGAATTTGGCAGCCGGGCTCTGCCAGAGTCACATAGGCATTGTTGCATCATAACCAACCAAGGCATTTTCAGAGCGCGAATGTCTGTGCGGCAGCGAATGCAGTTCCAAGGGACAGTGAAAACCAGGTAGACCTTTCAGTGCTGGCAGCTTTCGTGTGGGCGCAATCGCTGGACGTTGAGAATTTGGCAGCCGGGCTCTGCGACAGTCACATAGGCATTGTTGCATCATAACCAACCAAGGCATTTGCAGAGCACGAATGTCTGTGCGGCAGCGAATGCAGTTCCAAGGGACAGTGAAAACCAGGTAGAGCTTTCAGTGCTGGCAGCTTTCGTGTGGGCGCAATCGCTGGACGTTTCGAATTTGGCAGCCGGGCTCTGCCAGAGTCACATAGGCATTGTTGCATCATAACCAACCAAGGCTTTTGCAGAGCGCGAATGTCTGTGCGGCAGAGAATGGAGTTCCAAGGGACAGTGAAAACCAGGTAGACCTTTCAGTGCTGGCAGTATTCGTGTGGGCGCAATCGCTGGACGTTGAGAATTTGGCAGCCGGGCTCTGCCAGAGTCACATAGGCATTGTTGCATCATAACCAACCAAGGCTTTTGCAGAGCGCGAATGTCTGTGCGGCAGCGAATGCAGTACCAAGGGACAGTGAAAACCCAGTATACCTTTCAGTGCTGGCAGCTTTCGTGTGGGCGCAATCGCTGGACGTTTCGAATTTGGCAGCCGGGCTCTGCGACAGTCACGTAGGCATTGTTGCATCATAACCAACCAAGGCATTTGCAGAGCACGAATGTCTGTGCGGCAGCGAATGCAGTTCCAAGGGACAGTAAAAACCAGGTAGAGCTTTCAGTGCTGGCAGCTTTCGTGTGGGCGCAATCGCTGGACGTTGAGAATTTGGCAGCCGGGCTCTGCCAGAGTCACATAGGCATTGTTGCATCATAACCAACCAAGGCATTTGCAGAGCACGAATGTCTGTGCGGCAGCGAATGCAGTTCCAAGGGACAGTGAAAACCAGGTAGAGCTTTCAGTGCTGGCAGCTTTCGTGTGGGCGCAATCGCTGGACGTTGAGAATTTGGCAGCCGGGCTCTGCCAGAGTCACATAGGCATTGTTACATCATAACCAACCAGGGCATTTGCAGAGCGCGAATGTCTGTGCGGCAGCGAATGGAGTTCCAAGGGACAGTGAAAACCAGGTAGACCTTTCAGTGCTGGCAGTATTCGTGTGGGCGCAATCGCTGGACGTTGAGAATTTGGCAGCCGGGCTCTGCCAGAGTCACATAGGCATTGTTGCATCATAACCAACCAAGGCTTTTGCAGAGCGCGAATGTCTGTGCGGCAGCGAATGCAGTACCAAGGGACAGTGAAAACCCAGTATACCTTTCAGTGCTGGCAGCTTTCGTGTGGGCGCAATCGCTGGACGTTTCGAATTTGGCAGCCGGGCTCTGCGACAGTCACGTAGGCATTGTTGCATCATAACCAACCAAGGCATTTGCAGAGCACGAATGTCTGTGCGGCAGCGAATGCAGTTCCAAGGGACAGTAAAAACCAGGTAGAGCTTTCAGTGCTGGCAGTATTCGTGTGGGTGCAATCGCTGGACGTTGAGAATTTGGCAGCCGGGCTCTGCCAGAGTCACATAGGCATTGTTGCATCATAACCAACCAAGGCATTTGCAGAGCACGAATGTCTGTGCGGCAGCGAATGCAGTTCCAAGGGACAGTGAAAACCAGGTAGACCTTTCAGTGCTGGCAGCTTTCGTGTGGGCGCAATCGCTGGACGTTGAGAATTTGGCAGCCGGGCTCTGCGACAGTCACATAGGCATTGTTGCATCATAACCAACCAAGGCATTTGCAGAACACGAATGTCTGTGCGGCAGCGAATGCAGTTCCAAGGGACAGTGAAAACCAGGTAGAGCTTGCAGTGCTGGCAGCTTTCGTGTGGGTGCAAGCGCTGGACGTGTCGAATTTTGCAGCCGGGCTCTGCGACAGTCACGTAGGCATTGTTGCATCATAACCAACCAAGGCATTTTCAGAGCGCGAATGTCTGTGCGGCAGCGAATGCAGTTCCAAGGGACAGTGAAAACCAGGTAGAGCTTGCAGTGCTGGCAGCTTTCGTGTGGGCGCAATCGCTGGACGTTTCAAATTTGGCAGCCCGGCTCTGCGACAGTCACATAGGCATTGTTGCATCATAACCAACCAAGGCATTTGCAGAGCACGAATGTCTGTGCGGCAGCGAATGCAGTTCCAAGGGACAGTGAAAACCAGGTAGACCTCTCAGTGCTGGCAGCTTTCGTGTGGGCGCAATCGCTGGACGTTGAGAATTTGGCAGCCGGGCTCTGCCAGAGTCACATAGGCATTGTTGCATCATAACCAACCAAGGCTTTTGCAGAGCGCGAATGTCTGTGCGGCAGCGAATGCAGTTCCAAGGGACAGTGAAAACCAGGTAGACCTTTCAGTGCTGGCAGCTTTCGTGTGGGCGCAATCGCTGGACGTTTCGAATTTGGCAGCCGGGCTCTGCCAGAGTCACATAGGCATTGTTGCATCATAACCAACCAAGGCATTTTCAGAGCGCGAATGTCTGTGCGGCAGCGAATGCAGTTCCAAGGGACAGTGAAAACCAGGTAGAGCTTGCAGTGCTGGCAGCTTTCGTGTGGGCGCAATCGCTGGACGTTTCAAATTTGGCAGCCCGGCTCTGCGACAGTCACATAGGCATTGTTGCATCATAACCAACCAAGGCATTTGCAGAGCACGAATGTCTGTGCGGCAGCGAATGCAGTTCCAAGGGACAGTGAAAACCAGGTAGACCTTTCAGTGCTGGCAGCTTTCGTGTGGGCGCAATCGCTGGACGTTGAGAATTTGGCAGCCGGGCTCTGCCAGAGTCACATAGGCATTGTTGCATCATAACCAACCAAGGCATTTTCAGAGCGCGAATGTCTGTGCGGCAGCGAATGCAGTTCCAAGGGACAGTGAAAACCAGGTAGACCTTTCAGTGCTGGCAGCTTTCGTGTGGGCGCAATCGCTGGACGTTGAGAATTTGGCAGCCGGGCTCTGCGACAGTCACATAGGCATTGTTGCATCATAACCAACCAAGGCATTTGCAGAGCACGAATGTCTGTGCGGCAGCGAATGCAGTTCCAAGGGACAGTGAAAACCAGGTAGAGCTTTCAGTGCTGGCAGCTTTCGTGTGGGCGCAATCGCTGGACGTTTCGAATTTGGCAGCCGGGCTCTGCCAGAGTCACATAGGCATTGTTACATCATAACCAACCAGGGCATTTGCAGAGCGCGAATGTCTGTGCGGCAGAGAATGGAGTTCCAAGGGACAGTGAAAACCAGGTAGACCTTTCAGTGCTGGCAGTATTCGTGTGGGCGCAATCGCTGGACGTTGAGAATTTGGCAGCCGGGCTCTGCCAGAGTCACATAGGCATTGTTGCATCATAACCAACCAAGGCTTTTGCAGAGCGCGAATGTCTGTGCGGCAGCGAATGCAGTACCAAGGGACAGTGAAAACCCAGTATACCTTTCAGTGCTGGCAGCTTTCGTGTGGGCGCAATCGCTGGACGTTTCGAATTTGGCAGCCGGGCTCTGCGACAGTCACGTAGGCATTGTTGCATCATAACCAACCAAGGCATTTGCAGAGCACGAATGTCTGTGCGGCAGCGAATGCAGTTCCAAGGGACAGTAAAAACCAGGTAGAGCTTTCAGTGCTGGCAGCTTTCGTGTGGGCGCAATCGCTGGACGTTGAGAATTTGGCAGCCGGGCTCTGCCAGAGTCACATAGGCATTGTTGCATCATAACCAACCAAGGCATTTGCAGAGCACGAATGTCTGTGCGGCAGCGAATGCAGTTCCAAGGGACAGTGAAAACCAGGTAGAGCTTTCAGTGCTGGCAGCTTTCGTGTGGGCGCAATTGCTGGACGTTGAGAATTTGGCAGCCGGGCTCTGCCAGAGTCACATAGGCATTGTTACATCATAACCAACCAGGGCATATGCAGAGCGCGAATGTCTGTGCGGCAGCGAATGGAGTCCAAGGGACAGTGAAAACCAGGTAGACCTTTCAGTGCTGGCAGTATTCGTGTGGGCGCAATCGCTGGACGTTGAGAATTTGGCAGCCGGGCTCTGCCAGAGTCACATAGGCATTGTTGCATCATAACCAACCAAGGCTTTTGCAGAGCGCGAATGTCTGTGCGGCAGCGAATGCAGTACCAAGGGACAGTGAAAACCCAGTATACCTTTCAGTGCTGGCAGCTTTCGTGTGGGCGCAATCGCTGGACGTTTCGAATTTGGCAGCCGGGCTCTGCGACAGTCACGTAGGCATTGTTGCATCATAACCAACCAAGGCATTTGCAGAGCACGAATGTCTGTGCGGCAGCGAATGCAGTTCCAAGGGACAGTAAAAACCAGGTAGAGCTTTCAGTGCTGGCAGCTTTCGTGTGGGCGCAATCGCTGGACGTTGAGAATTTGGCAGCCGGGCTCTGCCAGAGTCACATAGGCATTGTTGCATCATAACCAACCAAGGCATTTTCAGAGCACGAATGTCTGTGCGGCAGCGAATGCAGTTCCAAGGGACAGTGAAAACCAGGTAGACCTTTCAGTGCTGGCAGCTTTCGTGTGGGCGCAATCGCTGGACGTTGAGAATTTGGCAGCCGGGCTCTGCGACAGTCACATAGGCATTGTTGCATCATAACCAACCAAGGCATTTGCAGAACACGAATGTCTGTGCGGCAGCGAATGCAGTTCCAAGGGACAGTGAAAACCAGGTAGAGCTTGCAGTGCTGGCAGCTTTCGTGTGGGTGCAAGCGCTGGACGTGTCGAATTTTGCAGCCGGGCTCTGCGACAGTCACGTAGGCATTGTTGCATCATAACCAACCAAGGCATTTTCAGAGCGCGAATGTCTGTGCGGCAGCGAATGCAGTTCCAAGGGACAGTGAAAACCAGGTAGAGCTTGCAGTGCTGGCAGCTTTCGTGTGGGCGCAATCGCTGGACGTTTCAAATTTGGCAGCCCGGCTCTGCGACAGTCACATAGGCATTGTTGCATCATAACCAACCAAGGCATTTGCAGAGCACGAATGTCTGTGCGGCAGCGAATGCAGTTCCAAGGGACAGTGAAAACCAGGTAGACCTCTCAGTGCTGGCAGCTTTCGTGTGGGCGCAATCGCTGGACGTTTCGAATTTGGCAGCCGGGCTCTGCCAGAGTCACATAGGCATTGTTGCATCATAACCAACCAAGGCTTTTGCAGAGCGCGAATGTCTGTGCGGCAGCGAATGCAGTTCCAAGGGACAGTGAAAACCAGGTAGACCTTTCAGTGCTGGCAGCTTTCGTGTGGGCGCAATCGCTGGACATTTCGAATTTGGCAGCCGGGCTCTGCCAGAGTCACATAGGCATTGTTGCATCATAACCAACCAAGGCATTTGCAGACCACGAATGTCTGTGCGGCAGCGAATGCAGTTCCAAGGGACAGTGAAAACCAGGTAGACCTTTCAGTGCTGGCAGTATTCGTGTGGGCGCAATCGCTGGACGTTGAGAATTTGGCAGCCGGGCTCTGCCAGAGTCACATAGGCATTGTTGCATCATAACCAACCAAGGCTTTTGCAGAGCGCGAATGTGTGTGCGGCAGCGAATGCAGTTCCAAGGGACAGTGAAAACCAGGTAGACCTTTCAGTGCTGGCAGTATTCGTGTGGGCGCAATCGCTGGACGTTGAGAATTTGGCAGCCGGGCTCTGCCAGAGTCACATAGGCATTGTTGCATCATAACCAACCAAGGCTTTTGCAGAGCGCGAATGTCTGTGCGGCAGCGAATGCAGTTCCAAGGGACAGTGAAAACCAGGTAGACCTTGCAGTGCTGGCAGCTTTCGTGTGGGCGCAATCGCTGGACGTTTCGAATTTGGCAGCCGGGCTCTGCCAGAGTCACATAGGCATTGTTGCATCATAACCAACCAAGGCTTTTGCAGAGCGCGAATGTCTGTGCGGCAGCGAATGCAGTTCCAAGGGACAGTGAAAACCAGGTAGAGCTTTCCGTGCTGGCAGCTTTCGTGTGGGCGCAATCGCTGGACGTTGAGAACTTGGCAGCCGGGCTCTGCCAGAGTCACGTAGGCATTGTTGCATCATAACCAACCAAGGCTTTTGCAGAGCGCGAATGTCTGTGCGGCAGCGAATGCAGTTCCAAGGGACAGTGAAAACCAGGTAGAGCTTTCAGTGCTGGCAGCTTTCGTGTGGGCGCAATCGCTGGACGTTGAGAATTTGGCAGCCGGGCTCTGCGACAGTCACGTAGGCATTGTTGCATCATAACCAACCAAGGCATTTGCAGAGCGCGAATGTCTGTGCGGCAGCGAATGCAGTTCCAAGGGACAGTGAAAACCAGGTAGACCTTTCCGTGCTGGCAGTATTCGTGTGGGCGCAATCGCTGGACGTTTCGAATTTGGCAGCCGGGCTCTGCGATAGCCACATAGGCATTGGTACATCATAACCAACCAAAGCTCATGCGGAGCGCGAATGTCTGTGCGGCAGCGAATGCAGTTCCAAGGGACAGTGAAAACCAGGTAGACCTTTCAGTGCTTGCAGTATTCGTGTGGGCGCAATCGCTGGACGTTTCGAATTTGGCAGCCGGGCTCTGCCAGAGTCACATAGGCATTGTTGCATCATAACCAACCAAGGCTTTTGCAGAGCGCGAATGTCTGTGCGGCAGCGAATGCAGTTCCAAGGGACAGTGAAAACCAGGTAGAGCTTTCAGTGCTGGCAGCTTTCGTGTGGGCGCAATCGCTAGACGTTTCGAATTTGGCAGCCGGGCTCTGCCAGAGTCACATAGGCATTGTTGCATCATAACCAACCAAGGCATTTGAAGAGCGCGAATGTCTGTGCGGAAGCGAATGCAGTTCCAAGGGACAGTGAAAACCAGGTAGAGCTTTCAGTGCTGGCAGTATTCGTGTGGGCGCAATCGCTGGACGTTGAGAATTTGGCAGCCGGGCTCTGCCAGAGTCACATAGGCATTGTTGCATCATAACCAACCAAGGCTTTTGCAGAGCGCGAATGTCTGTGCGGCAGCGAATGCAGTTCCAAGGGACAGTGAAAACCAGGTAGAGCTTGCAGTGCTGGCAGCTTTCGTGTGGGCGCAATCGCTGGACGTTTCGAATTTGGCAGCCGGGCTCTGCCAGAGTCACATAGGCATTGTTGCATCATAACCAACCAAGGCATTTTCAGAGCGCGAATGTCTGTGCGGCAGCGAATGCAGTTCCAAGGGACAGTGAAAACCAGGTAGAGCTTGCAGTGCTGGCAGCTTTCGTGTGGGCGCAATCGCTGGACGTTTCAAATTTGGCAGCCCGGCTCTGCGACAGTCACATAGGCATTGTTGCATCATAACCAACCAAGGCATTTGCAGAGCATGAATGTCTGTGCGGCAGCGAATGCAGTTCCAAGGGACAGTGAAAACCAGGTAGACCTCTCAGTGCTGGCAGTATTCGTGTGGGCGCAATCGCTGGACGTTGAGAATTTGGCAGCCGGGCTCTGCCAGAGTCACATAGGCATTGTTGCATCATAACCAACCAAGGCTTTTGCAGAGCGCGAATGTCTGTGCGGCAGCGAATGCAGTTCCAAGGGACAGTGAAAACCAGGTAGACCTTTCAGTGCTGGCAGCTTTCGTGTGGGCGCAATCGCTGGACGTTGAGAATTTGGCAGCCGGGCTCTGCCAGAGTCACATAGGCATTGTTGCATCATAACCAACCAAGGCTTTTGCAGAGCGCGAATGTCTGTGCGGCAGCGAATGCAGTTCCAAGGGACAGTGAAAACCAGGTAGACCTTTCAGTGCTGGCAGCTTTCGTGTGGGCGCAATCGCTGGACGTTGAGAATTTGGCAGCCGGGCTCTGCGACAGTCACATAGGCATTGTTGCATCATAACCAACCAAGGCATTTGCAGAGCACGAATGTCTGTGCGGCAGCGAATGCAGTTCCAAGGGACAGTGAAAACCAGGTAGAGCTTTCAGTGCTGGCAGCTTTCGTGTGGGCGCAATCGCTGGACGTTTCGAATTTGGCAGCCGGGCTCTGCCAGAGTCACATAGGCATTGTTACATCATAACCAACCAGGGCATTTGCAGAGCGCGAATGTCTGTGCGGCAGCGAATGCAGTTCCAAGGGACAGTGAAAACCAGGTAGACCTTTCAGTGCTGGCAGTATTCGTGTGGGCTCAATCGCTGGACGTTGAGAATTTGGCAGCCGGGCTCTGCCAGAGTCACATAGGCATTGTTGCATCATAACCAACCAAGGCTTTTGCAGAGCGCGAATGTCTGTGCGGCAGCGAATGTAGTACCAAGGGACAGTGAAAACCCAGTATACCTTTCAGTGCTGGCAGCTTTCGTGTGGGCGCAATCGCTGGACGTTTCGAATTTGGCAGCCGGGCTCTGCGACAGTCACGTAGGCATTGTTGCATCATAACCAACCAAGGCATTTGCAGAGCACGAATGTCTGTGCGGCAGCGAATGCAGTTCCAAGGGACAGTAAAAACCAGGTAGAGCTTTCAGTGCTGGCAGCTTTCGTGTGGGCGCAATCGCTGGACGTTGAGAATTTGGCAGCCGGGCTCTGCCAGAGTCACATAGGCATTGTTGCATCATAACCAACCAAGGCATTTGCAGAGCACGAATGTCTGTGCGGCAGCGAATGCAGTTCCAAGGGACAGTGAAAACCAGGTAGACCTCTCAGTGCTGGCAGCTTTCGTGTGGGCGCAATCGCTGGACGTTTCGAATTTGGCAGCCGGGCTCTGCCAGAGTCACATAGGCATTGTTGCATCATAACCAACCAAGGCTTTTGCAGAGCGCGAATGTCTGTGCGGCAGCGAATGCAGTTCCAAGGGACAGTGAAAACCAGGTAGACCTTTCAGTGCTGGCAGCTTTCGTGTGGGCGCAATCGCTGGACGTTTCGAATTTGGCAGCCGGGCTCTGCCAGAGTCACATAGGCATTGTTGCATCATAACCAACCAGGGCATTTGCAGAGCACGAATGTCTGTGCGGCAGCGAATGCAGTTCCAAGGGACAGTGAAAACCAGGTAGACCTTTCAGTGCTGGCAGCTTTCGTGTGGGCGCAATCGCTGGACGTTGAGAATTTGGCAGCCGGGCTCTGCGACAGTCACATAGGCATTGTTGCATCATAACCAACCAAGGCATTTGCAGAGCACGAATGTCTGTGCGGCAGCGAATGCAGTTCCAAGGGACAGTGAAAACCAGGTAGAGCTTGCAGTGCTGGCAGCTTTCGTGTGGGTGCAAGCGCTGGACGTGTCGAATTTTGCAGCCGGGCTCTGCGACAGTCACGTAGGCATTGTTGCATCATAACCAACCAAGGCATTTTCAGAGCGCGAATGTCTGTGCGGCAGCGAATGCAGTTCCAAGGGACAGTGAAAACCAGGTAGAGCTTGCAGTGCTGGCAGCTTTCGTGTGGGCGCAATCGCTGGACGTTTAGAATTTGGCAGCCGGGCTCTGCCAGAGTCACATAGGCATTGTTGCATCATAACCAACCAAGGCATTTGCAGAGCACGAATGTCTGTGCGGCAGCGAATGCAGTTCCAAGGGACAGTGAAAACCAGGTAGACCTTTCAGTGCTGGCAGTATTCGTGTGGGCGCAATCGCTGGACGTTGAGAATTTGGCAGCCGGGCTCTGCCAGAGTCACATAGGCATTGTTGCATCATAACCAACCAAGGCTTTTGCAGAGCGCGAATGTGTGTGCGGCAGCGAATGCAGTTCCAAGGGACAGTGAAAACCAGGTAGACCTTTCAGTGCTGGCAGCTTTCGTGTGGGCGCAATCGCTGGACGTTTCGAATTTGGCAGCCGGGCTCTGCGACAGTCACGTAGGCATTGTTGCATCATAACCAACCAAGGCATTTGCAGAGCGCGAATGTCTGTGCGGCAGCGAATGCAGTTCCAAGGGACAGTGAAAACCAGGTAGACCTTTCAGTGCTGGCAGCTTTCGTGTGGGCGCAATCGCTGGACGTTTCGAATTTGGCAGCCGGGCTCTGCCAGAGTCACATAGGCATTGTTGCATCATAACCAACCAAGGCATTTGCAGAGCGCGAATGTCTGTGCGGCAGCGAATGCAGTTCCAAGGGACAGTGAAAACCAGGTAGAGCTTTCCGTTCTGGCAGCTTTCGTGTGGGCGCAATCGCTGGACGTTGAGAACTTGGCAGCCGGGCTCTGCCAGAGTCACGTAGGCATTGTTGCATCATAACCAACCAAGGCTTTTGCAGAGCGCGAATGTCTGTGCGGCAGCGAATGCAGTTCCAAGGGACAGTGAAAACCAGGTAGAGCTTTCAGTGCTGGCAGCTTTCGTGTGGGCGCAATCGCTGGACGTTTCGAATTTGGCAGCCGGGCTCTGCCAGAGTCACATAGGCATTGTTGCATCATAACCAACCAAGGCATTTGCAGAGCGCGAATGTCTGTGCGGCAGCGAATGCAGTTCCAAGGGACAGTGAAAACCAGGTAGACCTTTCCGTGCTGGCAGTATTCGTGTGGGCGCAATCGCTGGACGTTTCGAATTTGGCAGCCGGGCTCTGCGATAGCCACATAGGCATTGGTACATCATAACCAACCAAAGCTCATGCGGAGCGCGAATGTCTGTGCGGCAGCGAATGCAGTTCCAAGGGACAGTGAAAACCAGGTAGACCTTTCAGTGCTTGCAGTATTCGTGTGGGCGCAATCGCTGGACGTTTCGAATTTGGCAGCCGGGCTCTGCCAGAGTCACATAGGCATTGTTGCATCATAACCAACCAAGGCTTTTGCAGAGCGCGAATGTCTGTGCGGCAGCGAATGCAGTTCCAAGGGACAGTGAAAACCAGGTAGAGCTTTCAGTGCTGGCAGCTTTCGTGTGGGCGCAATCGCTAGACGTTTCGAATTTGGCAGCCGGGCTCTGCCAGAGTCACATAGGCATTGTTGCATCATAACCAACCAAGGCATTTGAAGAGCGCGAATGTCTGTGCGGCAGCGAATGCAGTTCCAAGGGACAGTGAAAACCAGGTAGACCTTTCAGTGCTGGCAGTATTCGTGTGGGCGCAATCGCTGGACGTTGAGAATTTGGCAGCCGGGCCCTGCCAGAGTCACATAGGCATTGTTGCATCATAACCAACCAAGGCTTTTGCAGAGCGCGAATGTCTGTGCGGCAGCGAATGCAGTTCCAAGGGACAGTGAAAACCAGGTAGAGCTTGCAGTGCTGGCAGCTTTCGTGTGGGCGCAATCGCTGGACGTTGAGAATTTGGCAGCCGGGCTCTGGCAGAGTCACATAGGCATTGTTGCATCATAACCAACCAAGGCATTTGCAGAGCGCGAATGTCTGTGCGGCAGCGAATGCAGTTCCAAGGGACAGTGAAAACCAGGTAGACCTCTCAGTGCTGGCAGTATTCGTGTGGGCGCAATCGCTGGACGTTTCGAATTTGGCAGCCGGGCTCTGCCAGAGTCACATAGGCATTGTTGCATCATAACCAACCAAGGCTTTTGCAGAGCGCGAATGTCTGTGCGGCAGCGAATGCAGTTCCAAGGGACAGTGAAAACCAGGTAGACCTTTCAGTGCTGGCAGCTTTCGTGTGGGCGCAATCGCTGGACGTTGAGAATTTGGCAGCCGGGCTCTGCCAGAGTCACATAGGCATTGTTGCATCATAACCAACCAAGGCATTTTCAGAGCGCGAATGTCTGTGCGGCAGCGAATGCAGTTCCAAGGGACAGTGAAAACCAGGTAGACCTTTCAGTGCTGGCAGCTTTCGTGTGGGCGCAATCGCTGGACGTTTCGAATTTGCAGCCGGGCTCTGCCAGAGTCACATAGGCATTGTTGCATCATAACCAACCAAGGCATTTGCAGAGCATGAATGTCTGTGCGGCAGCGAATGCAGTTCCAAGGGACAGTGAAAACCAGGTAGACCTTTCAGTGCTGGCAGCTTTCGTGTGGGCGCAATCGCTGGACGTTTCGAATTTGGCAGCCGGGCTCTGCCAGAGTCACATAGGCATTGTTGCATCATAACCAACCAAAGCTCTTGCGGAGCGCGAATGTCTGTGCGGCAGCGAATGCAGTTCCAAGGGACAGTGAAAACCAGGTAGACCTTTCAGTGCTGGCAGCTTTCGTGTGGGCGCAATCGCTGGACGTTGAGAATTTGGCAGCCGGGCTCTGCCAGAGTCACATAGGCATTGTTGCATCATAACCAACCAAGGCTTTTGCAGAGCGCGAATGTCTGTGCGGCAGCGAATGCAGTTCCAAGGGACAGTGAAAACCAGGTAGACCTTTCAGTGCTGGCAGCTTTCGTGTGGGCGCAATCGCTGGACGTTGAGAATTTGGCAGCCGGGCTCTGCCAGAGTCACATAGGCATTGTTGCATCATAACCAACCAAGGCTTTTGCAGAGCGCGAATGTCTGTGCGGCAGCGAATGCAGTACCAAGGGACAGTGAAAACCCACTATACCTTTCAGTGCTGGCAGCTTTCGTGTGGGCGCAATCGCTGGACGTTTCGAATTTGGCAGCCGGGCTCTGCGACAGTCACGTAGGCATTGTTGCATCATAACCAACCAAGGCATTTGCAGAGCACGAATGTCTGTGCGGCAGCGAATGCAGTTCCAAGGGACAGTAAAAACCAGGTAGAGCTTTCAGTGCTGGCAGCTTTCGTGTGGGCGCAATCGCTGGACGTTGAGAATTTGGCAGCCGGGCTCTGCCAGAGTCACATAGGCATTGTTGCATCATAACCAACCAAGGCATTTGCAGAGCACGAATGTCTGTGCGGCAGCGAATGCAGTTCCAAGGGACAGTGAAAACCAGGTAGACCTTTCAGTGCTGGCAGCTTTCGTGTGGGCGCAATCGCTGGACGTTTCGAATTTGGCAGCCGGGCTCTGCGACAGTCACATAGGCATTGTTGCATCATAACCAACCAAGGCATTTGCAGAACACGAATGTCTGTGCGGCAGCGAATGCAGTTCCAAGGGACAGTGAAAACCAGGTAGAGCTTGCAGTGCTGGCAGCTTTCGTGTGGGTGCAATCGCTGGACGTTTCGAATTTTGCAGCCGGGCTCTGCGACAGTCACGTAGGCATTGTTGCATCATAACCAACCAAGGCATTTTCAGAGCGCGAATGTCTGTGCGGCAGCGAATGCAGTTCCAAGGGACAGTGAAAACCAGGTAGACCTTTCAGTGCTGGCAGCTTTCGTGTGGGCGCAATCGCTGGACGTTTCAAATTTGGCAGCCCGGCTCTGCGACAGTCACATAGGCATTGTTGCATCATAACCAACCAAGGCATTTGCAGAGCACGAATGTCTGTGCGGCAGCGAATGCAGTTCCAAGGGACAGTGAAAACCAGGTAGACCTCTCAGTGCTGGCAGCTTTCGTGTGGGCGCAATCGCTGGACGTTGAGAATTTGGCAGCCGGGCTCTGCCAGAGTCACATAGGCATTGTTGCATCATAACCAACCAAGGCTTTTGCAGAGCGCGAATGTCTGTGCGGCAGCAAATGCAGTTGCAAGGGACAGTGAAAACCAGGTAGACCTTTCAGTGCTGGCAGCTTTCGTGTGGGCGCAATCGCTGGACGTTTCGAATTTGGCAGCCGGGCTCTGCCAGAGTCACATAGGCATTGTTGCATCATAACCAACCAAGGCATTTGCAGAGCACGAATGTCTGTGCGGCAGCGAATGCAGTTCCAAGGGACAGTGAAAACCAGGTAGACCTTTCAGTGCTGGCAGCTTTCGTGTGGGCGCAATCGCTGGACGTTGAGAATTTGGCAGCCGGGCTCTGCCAGAGTCACATAGGCATTGTTGCATCATAACCAACCAAGGCTTTTGCAGAGCGCGAATGTCTGTGCGGCAGCGAATGCAGTTCCAAGGGACAGTGAAAACCAGGTAGAGCTTGCAGTGCTGGCAGCTTTCGTGTGGGCGCAATCGCTGGACGTTGAGAATTTGGCAGCCGGGCTCTGGCAGAGTCACATAGGCATTGTTGCATCATAACCAACCAAGGCATTTTCAGAGCGCGAATGTCTGTGCGGCAGCGAATGCAGTTCCAAGGGACAGTGAAAACCAGGTAGAGCTTGCAGTGCTGGCAGCTTTCGTGTGGGCGCAATCGCTGGACGTTTCAAATTTGGCAGCCCGGCTCTGCGACAGTCACATAGGCATTGTTGCATCATAACCAACCAAGGCATTTGCAGAGCACGAATGTCTGTGCGGCAGCGAATGCAGTTCCAAGGGACAGTGAAAACCAGGTAGACCTCTCAGTGCTGGCAGTATTCGTGTGGGCGCAATCGCTGGACGTTTCGAATTTGGCAGCCGGGCTCTGCCAGAGTCACATAGGCATTGTTGCATCATAACCAACCAAGGCTTTTGCAGAGCGCGAATGTCTGTGCGGCAGCGAATGCAGTTCCAAGGGACAGTGAAAACCAGGTAGACCTTTCAGTGCTGGCAGCTTTCGTGTGGGCGCAATCGCTGGACGTTGAGAATTTGGCAGCCGGGCTCTGCCAGAGTCACATAGGCATTGTTGCATCATAACCAACCAAGGCATTTTCAGAGCGCGAATGTCTGTGCGGCAGCGAATGCAGTTCCAAGGGACAGTGAAAACCAGGTAGACCTTTCAGTGCTGGCAGCTTTCGTGTGGGCGCAATCGCTGGACGTTTCGAATTTGGCAGCCGGGCTCTGCCAGAGTCACATAGGCATTGTTGCATCATAACCAACCAAGGCATTTGCAGAGCATGAATGTCTGTGCGGCAGCGAATGCAGTTCCAAGGGACAGTGAAAACCAGGTAGACCTTTCAGTGCTGGCAGCTTTCGTGTGGGCGCAATCGCTGGACGTTTCGAATTTGGCAGCCGGGCTCTGCCAGAGTCACATAGGCATTGTTGCATCATAACCAACCAAAGCTCTTGCGGAGCGCGAATGTCTGTGCGGCAGCGAATGCAGTTCCAAGGGACAGTGAAAACCAGGTAGACCTTTCAGTGCTGGCAGCTTTCGTGTGGGCGCAATCGCTGGACGTTGAGAATTTGGCAGCCGGGCTCTGCCAGAGTCACATAGGCATTGTTGCATCATAACCAACCAAGGCTTTTGCAGAGCGCGAATGTCTGTGCGGCAGCGAATGCAGTTCCAAGGGACAGTGAAAACCAGGTAGACCTTTCAGTGCTGGCAGCTTTCGTGTGGGCGCAATCGCTGGACGTTGAGAATTTGGCAGCCGGGCTCTGCCAGAGTCACATAGGCATTGTTGCATCATAACCAACCAAGGCATTTTCAGAGCGCGAATGTCTGTGCGGCAGCGAATGCAGTTCCAAGGGACAGTGAAAATCAGGTAGAGCTTTCAGTGCTGGCAGCTTTCGTGTGGGCGCAATCGCTGGACGTTGAGAATTTGGCAGCCGGGCTCTGCGACAGTCACATAGGCATTGTTGCATCATAACCAACCAAGGCATTTGCAGAGCGCGAATGTCTGTGCGGCAGCGAATGCAGTTCCAAGGGACAGTGAAAACCCGGTAGACCTTTCAGTGCTGGCAGCTTTCGTGTGGGCGCAATCGCTGGACGTTGAGAATTTGGCAGCCGGGCTCTGCAACAGTCACGTAGGCATTGTTGCATCATAACCAACCAAGGCTTTTGCAGAGCGCGAATGTCTGTGCGGCAGCGAATGCAGTTCCAAGGGACAGTGAAAACCAGGTAGACCTTTCAGTGCTTGCAGTATTCGTGTGGGCGCAATCGCTGGACGTTTCGAATTTGGCAGCCGGGCTCTGCCAGAGTCACATAGGCATTGTTGCATCATAACCAACCAAGGCTTTTGCAGAGCGCGAATGTCTGTGCGGCAGCGAATGCAGTTCCAAGGGACAGTGAAAACCCGGTATACCTTTCAGTGCTGGCAGCTTTCGTGTGGGCGCAATCGCTAGACGTTTCGAATTTGGCAGCCGGGCTCTGCCAGAGTCACATAGGCATTGTTGCATCATAACCAACCAAGGCATTTGAAGAGCGCGAATGTCTGTGCGGCAGCGAATGCAGTTCCAAGGGACAGTGAAAACTTGGTAGACCTTTCAGTGCTGGCAGCTTTCGTGTGGGCGCAATCGCTGGACGTTTCGAATTTGGCAGCCAGGCTCTGCGACAGTCACGTAGGCATTGTTGCATCATAACCAACCAAGGCTTTTGCAGAGCACGAATGTCTGTGCGGCAGCGAATGCAGTTCCAAGGGACAGTAAAAACCAGGTAGAGCTTGCAGTGCTGGCAGCTTTCGTGTGGGCGCAATCGCTGGACGTTGAGAATTTGGCAGCCGGGCTCTGCCAGAGTCACATAGGCATTGTTGCATCATAACCAACCAAGGCATTTTCAGAGCACGAATGTCTGTGCGGCAGCGAATGCAGTTCCAAGGGACAGTGAAAACCAGGTAGACCTTTCAGTGCTGGCAGCTTTCGTGTGGGCGCAATCGCTGGACGTTGAGAATTTGGCAGCCGGGCTCTGCGACAGTCACATAGGCATTGTTGCATCATAACCAACCAAGGCATTTGCAGAACACGAATGTCTGTGCGGCAGCGAATGCAGTTCCAAGGGACAGTGAAAACCAGGTAGAGCTTGCAGTGCTGGCAGCTTTCGTGTGGGTGCAATCGCTGGACGTTTCGAATTTTGCAGCCGGGCTCTGCGACAGTCACGTAGGCATTGTTGCATCATAACCAACCAAGGCATTTTCAGAGCGCGAATGTCTGTGCGGCAGCGAATGCAGTTCCAAGGGACAGTGAAAACCAGGTAGAGCTTGCAGTGCTGGCAGCTTTCGTGTGGGCGCAATCGCTGGACGTTTCAAATTTGGCAGCCCGGCTCTGCGACAGTCACATAGGCATTGTTGCATCATAACCAACCAAGGCATTTGCAGAGCACGAATGTCTGTGCGGCAGCGAATGCAGTTCCAAGGGACAGTGAAAACCAGGTAGACCTCTCAGTGCTGGCAGCTTTCGTGTGGGCGCAATCGCTGGACGTTGAGAATTTGGCAGCCGGGCTCTGCCAGAGTCACATAGGCATTGTTGCATCATAACCAACCAAGGCTTTTGCAGAGCGCGAATGTCTGTGCGGCAGCGAATGCAGTTCCAAGGGACAGTGAAAACCAGGTAGACCTTTCAGTGCTGGCAGCTTTCGTGTGGGCGCAATCGCTGGACGTTGAGAATTTGGCAGCCGGGCTCTGCGACAGTCACATAGGCATTGTTGCATCATAACCAACCAAGGCATTTGCAGAACACGAATGTCTGTGCGGCAGCGAATGCAGTTCCAAGGGACAGTGAAAACCAGGTAGAGCTTGCAGTGCTGGCAGCTTTCGTGTGGGTGCAATCGCTGGACGTTTCGAATTTTGCAGCCGGGCCCTGCGACAGTCACGTAGGCATTGTTGCATCATAACCAACCAAGGCATTTTCAGAGCGCGAATGTCTGTGCGGCAGCGAATGCAGTTCCAAGGGACAGTGAAAACCAGGTAGAGCTTGCAGTGCTGGCAGCTTTCGTGTGGGCGCAATCGCTGGACGTTTCAAATTTGGCAGCCCGGCTCTGCGACAGTCACATTGGCATTGTTGCATCATAACCAACCAAGGCATTTGCAGAGCACGAATGTCTGTGCGGCAGCGAATGCAGTTCCAAGGGACAGTGAAAACCAGGTAGACCTCTCAGTGCTGGCAGCTTTCGTGTGGGCGCAATCGCTGGACGTTGAGAATTTGGCAGCCGGGCTCTGCCAGAGTCACATAGGCATTGTTGCATCATAACCAACCAAGGCTTTTGCAGAGCGCGAATGTCTGTGCGGCAGCGAATGCAGTTCCAAGGGACAGTGAAAACCAGGTAGACCTTTCAGTGCTGGCAGCTTTCGTGTGGGCGCAATCGCTGGACGTTTCGAATTTGGCAGCCGGGCTCTGCCAGAGTCACATAGGCATTGTTGCATCATAACCAACCAAGGCATTTGCAGAGCACGAATGTCTCTGCGGCAGCGAATGCAGTTCCAAGGGACAGTGAAAACCAGGTAGAGCTTGCAGTGCTGGCAGCTTTCGTGTGGGCGCAATCGCTGGACGTTTCGAATTTTGCAGCCGGGCTCTGCGATAGTCACATAGGCATTGTTACATCATAACCAACCAAAGCTCTTGCGGACCGCGAATGTCTGTGCGGCAGCGAATGCAGTTCCAAGGGACAGTGAAAACCAGGTAGACCTTTCAGTGCTTGCAGTATCCGTGTGGGCGCAATCGCTGGACGTTGAGAATTTGGCAGCCGGGCTCTGCCAGAGTCACATAGGCATTGTTGCATCATAACCAACCAAGGCTTTTGCAGAGCGCGAATGTCTGTGCGGCAGCGAATGCAGTTCCAAGGGACAGTGAAAACCAGGTAGAGCTTGCAGTGCTGGCAGCTTTCGTGTGGGCGCAATCGCTGGACGTTTCGAATTTGGCAGCCGGGCTCTGGCAGAGTCACATAGGCATTGTTGCATCATAACCAACCAAGGCATTTTCAGAGCGCGAATGTCTGTGCGGCAGCGAATGCAGTTCCAAGGGACAGTGAAAACCAGGTAGAGCTTGCAGTGCTGGCAGCTTTCGTGTGGGCGCAATCGCTGGACGTTGAGAATTTGGCAGCCGGGCTCTGCGACAGTCACATAGGCATTGTTGCATCATAACCAACCAAGGCATTTGCAGAGCACGAATGTCTGTGCGGCAGCGAATGCAGTTCCAAGGGACAGTGAAAACCAGGTAGAGCTTTCAGTGCTGGCAGCTTTCGTGTGGGCGCAATCGCTGGACGTTTCGAATTTGGCAGCCGGGCTCTGCCAGAGTCACATAGGCATTGTTACATCATAACCAACCAGGGCATTTGCAGAGCGCGAATGTCTGTGCGGCAGCGAATGGAGTTCCAAGGGACAGTGAAAACCAGGTAGACCTTTCAGTGCTGGCAGTATTCGTGTGGGCGCAATCGCTGGACGTTGAGAATTTGGCAGCCGGGCTCTGCCAGAGTCACATAGGCATTGTTGCATCATAACCAACCAAGGCTTTTGCAGAGCGCGAATGTCTGTGCGGCAGCGAATGCAGTTCCAAGGGACAGTGAAAACCCGGTAGACCTTTCAGTGCTGGCAGCTTTCGTGTGGGCGCAATCGCTGGACGTTTCGAATTGGGCAGCCGGGCTCTGCGACAGTCACGTAGGCATTTTTGCATCATAACCAACCAAGGCATTTGCAGAGCACGAATGTCTGTGCGGCAGCGAATGCAGTTCCAAGGGACAGTAAAAACCAGGTAGAGCTTTCAGTGCTGGCAGCTTTCGTGTGGGCGCAATCGCTGGACGTTTCGAATTTGGCAGCCGGGCTCTGCCAGAGTCACATAGGCATTGTTGCATCATAACCAACCAAGGCATTTGCAGAGCATGAATGTCTGTGCGGCAGCGAATGCAGTTCCAAGGGACAGTGAAAACCAGGTAGAGCTTTCAGTGCTGGCAGCTTTCGTGTGGGCGCAATCGCTGGACGTTTCGAATTTGGCAGCCGGGCTCTGCCAGAGTCACATAGGCATTGTTGCATCATAACCAACCAAAGCTCTTGCGGAGCGCGAATGTCTGTGCGGCAGCGAATGCAGTTCCAAGGGACAGTGAAAACTAGGTAGACCTTTCAGTGCTGGCAGCTTTCGTGTGGGCGCAATCGCTGGACGTTGAGAATTTGGCAGCCGGGCTCTGCCAGAGTCACATAGGCATTGTTGCATCATAACCAACCAAGGCTTTTGCAGAGCGCGAATGTCTGTGCGGCAGCGAATGCAGTTCCAAGGGACAGTGAAAACCCGGTAGACCTTTCAGTGCTGGCAGCTTTCGTGTGGGCGCAATCGCTGGACGTTTCGAATTTGGCAGCCGGGCTCTGCGACAGTCACGTAGGCATTGTTGCATCATAACCAACCAAGGCTTTTGCAGAGCGCGAATGTCTGTGCGGCAGCGAATGCAGTTCCAAGGGACAGTGAAAACCAGGTAGACCTTTCAGTGCTGGCAGTATTCGTGTGGGCGCAATCGCTGGACGTTGAGAATTTGGCAGCCGGGCTCTGCCAGAGTCACATAGGCATTGTTGCATCATAACCAACCAAGGCTTTTGCAGAGCGCGAATGTGTGTGCGGCAGCGAATGCAGTTCCAAGGGACAGTGAAAACCAGGTAGACCTTTCAGTGCTGGCAGTATTCGTGTGGGCGCAATCGCTGGACGTTGAGAATTTGGCAGCCGGGCTCTGCCAGAGTCACATAGGCATTGTTGCATCATAACCAACCAAGGCTTTTGCAGAGCGCGAATGTCTGTGCGGCAGCGAATGCAGTTCCAAGGGACAGTGAAAACCCGGTAGACCTTTCAGTGCTGGCAGATTTCGTGTGGGCGCAATCGCTGGACGTTTCGAATTTGGCAGCCGGGCTCTGCGACAGTCACGTAGGCATTGTTGCATCATAACCAACCAAGGCATTTGCAGAGCGCGAATGTCTGTGCGGCAGCGAATGCAGTTCCAAGGGACAGTGAAAACCAGGTAGACCTTTCAGTGCTGGCAGCTTTCGTGTGGGCGCAATCGCTGGACGTTGAGAATTTGGCAGCCGGGCTCTGCCAGAGTCACATAGGCATTGTTGCATCATAACCAACCAAGGCATTTGCAGAGCGCGAATGTCTGTGCGGCAGCGAATGCAGTTCCAAGGGACAGTGAAAACCAGGTAGAGCTTTCCGTGCTGGCAGCTTTCGTGTGGGCGCAATCGCTGGACGTTGAGAACTTGGCAGCCGGGCTCTGCCAGAGTCACGTAGGCATTGTTGCATCATAACCAACCAAGGCTTTTGCAGAGCGCGAATGTCTGTGCGGCAGCGAATGCAGTTCCAAGGGACAGTGAAAACCAGGTAGAGCTTGCAGTGCTGGCAGCTTTCGTGTGGGCGCAATCGCTGGACGTTTCGAATTTGGCAGCCGGGCTCTGCCAGAGTCACATAGGCATTGTTGCATCATAACCAACCAAGGCATTTGCAGAGCGCGAATGTCTGTGCGGCAGCGAATGCAGTTCCAAGGGACAGTGAAAACCAGGTAGACCTTTCCGTGCTGGCAGTATTCGTGTGGGCGCAATCGCTGGACGTTTCGAATTTGGCAGCCGGGCTCTGCGATAGCCACATAGGCATTGGTACATCATAACCAACCAAAGCTCATGCGGAGCGCGAATGTCTGTGCGGCAGCGAATGCAGTTCCAAGGGACAGTGAAAACCAGGTAGACCTTTCAGTGCTTGCAGTATTCGTGTGGGCGCAATCGCTGGACGTTTCGAATTTGGCAGCCGGGCTCTGCCAGAGTCACATAGGCATTGTTGCATCATAACCAACCAAGGCTTTTGCAGAGCGCGAATGTCTGTGCGGCAGCGAATGCAGTTCCAAGGGACAGTGAAAACCAGGTAGAGCTTTCAGTGCTGGCAGCTTTCGTGTGGGCGCAATCGCTAGACGTTTCGAATTTGGCAGCCGGGCTCTGCCAGAGTCACATAGGCATTGTTGCATCATAACCAACCAAGGCATTTGAAGAGCGCGAATGTCTGTGCGGCAGCGAATGCAGTTCCAAGGGACAGTGAAAACCAGGTAGACCTTTCAGTGCTGGCAGTATTCGTGTGGGCGCAATCGCTGGACGTTGAGAATTTGGCAGCCGGGCTCTGCCAGAGTCACATAGGCATTGTTGCATCATAACCAACCAAGGCTTTTGCAGAGCGCGAATGTCTGTGCGGCAGCGAATGCAGTTCCAAGGGACAGTGAAAACCAGGTAGAGCTTGCAGTGCTGGCAGCTTTCGTGTGGGCGCAATCGCTGGACGTTGAGAATTTGGCAGCCGGGCTCTGGCAGAGTCACATAGGCATTGTTGCATCATAACCAACCAAGGCATTTTCAGAGCGCGAATGTCTGTGCGGCAGCGAATGCAGTTCCAAGGGACAGTGAAAACCAGGTAGAGCTTGCAGTGCTGGCAGCTTTCGTGTGGGCGCAATCGCTGGACGTTTCAAATTTGGCAGCCCGGCTCTGCGACAGTCACATAGGCATTGTTGCATCATAACCAACCAAGGCATTTGCAGAGCACGAATGTCTGTGCGGCAGCGAATGCAGTTCCAAGGGACAGTGAAAACCAGGTAGACCTCTCAGTGCTGGCAGTATTCGTGTGGGCGCAATCGCTGGACGTTTCGAATTTGGCAGCCGGGCTCTGCCAGAGTCACATAGGCATTGTTGCATCATAACCAACCAAGGCTTTTGCAGAGCGCGAATGTCTGTGCGGCAGCGAATGCAGTTCCAAGGGACAGTGAAAACCAGGTAGACCTTTCAGTGCTGGCAGCTTTCGTGTGGGCGCAATCGCTGGACGTTGAGAATTTGGCAGCCGGGCTCTGCCAGAGTCACATAGGCATTGTTGCATCATAACCAACCAAGGCATTTTCAGAGCGCGAATGTCTGTGCGGCAGCGAATGCAGTTCCAAGGGACAGTGAAAACCAGGTAGACCTTTCAGTGCTGGCAGTATTCGTGTGGGCGCAATCGCTGGACGTTGAGAATTTGGCAGCCGGGCTCTGCCAGAGTCACATAGGCATTGTTGCATCATAACCAACCAAGGCTTTTGCAGAGCGTGAATGTCTGTGCGGCAGCGAATGCAGTACCAAGGGACAGTGAAAACCCAGTATACCTTTCAGTGCTGGCAGCTTTCGTGTGGGCGCAATCGCTGGACGTTTCGAATTTGGCAGCCGGGCTCTGCGACAGTCACGTAGGCATTGTTGCATCATAACCAACCAAGGCATTTGCAGAGCACGAATGTCTGTGCGGCAGCGAATGCAGTTCCAAGGGACAGTAAAAACCAGGTAGAGCTTTCACTGCTGGCAGCTTTCGTGTGGGCGCAATCGCTGGACGTTGAGAATTTGGCAGCCGGGCTCTGCCAGAGTCACATAGGCATTGTTGCATCATAACCAACCAAGGCTTTTGCAGAGCGCGAATGTCTGTGCGGCAGCGAATGCAGTTCCAAGGGACAGTGAAAACCCGGTAGACCTTTCAGTGCTGGCAGCTTTCGTGTGGGCGCAATCGCTGGACGTTTCGAATTTGGCAGCCGGGCTCTGCGACAGTCACGTAGGCATTGTTGCATCATAACCAACCAAGGCTTTTGCAGAGCGCGAATGTCTGTGCGGCAGCGAATGCAGTTCCAAGGGACAGTGAAAACCAGGTAGACCTTTCAGTGCTGGCAGTATTCGTGTGGGCGCAATCGCTGGACGTTGAGAATTTGGCAGCCGGGCTCTGCCAGAGTCACATAGGCATTGTTGCATCATAACCAACCAAGGCTTTTGCAGAGCGCGAATGTGTGTGCGGCAGCGAATGCAGTTCCAAGGGACAGTGAAAACCAGGTAGACCTTTCAGTGCTGGCAGTATTCGTGTGGGCGCAATCGCTGGACGTTGAGAATTTGGCAGCCGGGCTCTGCCAGAGTCACATAGGCATTGTTGCATCATAACCAACCAAGGCTTTTGCAGAGCGCGAATGTCTGTGCGGCAGCGAATGCAGTTCCAAGGGACAGTGAAAACCCGGTAGACCTTTCAGTGCTGGCAGATTTCGTGTGGGCGCAATCGCTGGACGTTTCGAATTTGGCAGCCGGGCTCTGCGACAGTCACGTAGGCATTGTTGCATCATAACCAACCAAGGCATTTGCAGAGCGCGAATGTCTGTGCGGCAGCGAATGCAGTTCCAAGGGACAGTGAAAACCAGGTAGACCTTTCAGTGCTGGCAGCTTTCGTGTGGGCGCAATCGCTGGACGTTGAGAATTTGGCAGCCGGGCTCTGCCAGAGTCACATAGGCATTGTTGCATCATAACCAACCAAGGCATTTGCAGAGCGCGAATGTCTGTGCGGCAGCGAATGCAGTTCCAAGGGACAGTGAAAACCAGGTAGAGCTTTCCGTGCTGGCAGCTTTCGTGTGGGCGCAATCGCTGGACGTTGAGAACTTGGCAGCCGGGCTCTGCCAGAGTCACGTAGGCATTGTTGCATCATAACCAACCAAGGCTTTTGCAGAGCGCGAATGTCTGTGCGGCAGCGAATGCAGTTCCAAGGGACAGTGAAAACCAGGTAGAGCTTGCAGTGCTGGCAGCTTTCGTGTGGGCGCAATCGCTGGACGTTTCGAATTTGGCAGCCGGGCTCTGCCAGAGTCACATAGGCATTGTTGCATCATAACCAACCAAGGCATTTGCAGAGCGCGAATGTCTGTGCGGCAGCGAATGCAGTTCCAAGGGACAGTGAAAACCAGGTAGACCTTTCCGTGCTGGCAGTATTCGTGTGGGCGCAATCGCTGGACGTTTCGAATTTGGCAGCCGGGCTCTGCGATAGCCACATAGGCATTGGTACATCATAACCAACCAAAGCTCATGCGGAGCGCGAATGTCTGTGCGGCAGCGAATGCAGTTCCAAGGGACAGTGAAAACCAGGTAGACCTTTCAGTGCTTGCAGTATTCGTGTGGGCGCAATCGCTGGACGTTTCGAATTTGGCAGCCGGGCTCTGCCAGAGTCACATAGGCATTGTTGCATCATAACCAACCAAGGCTTTTGCAGAGCGCGAATGTCTGTGCGGCAGCGAATGCAGTTCCAAGGGACAGTGAAAACCAGGTAGAGCTTTCAGTGCTGGCAGCTTTCGTGTGGGCGCAATCGCTAGACGTTTCGAATTTGGCAGCCGGGCTCTGCCAGAGTCACATAGGCATTGTTGCATCATAACCAACCAAGGCATTTGAAGAGCGCGAATGTCTGTGCGGCAGCGAATGCAGTTCCAAGGGACAGTGAAAACCAGGTAGACCTTTCAGTGCTGGCAGTATTCGTGTGGGCGCAATCGCTGGACGTTGAGAATTTGGCAGCCGGGCTCTGCCAGAGTCACATAGGCATTGTTGCATCATAACCAACCAAGGCTTTTGCAGAGCGCGAATGTCTGTGCGGCAGCGAATGCAGTTCCAAGGGACAGTGAAAACCAGGTAGAGCTTGCAGTGCTGGCAGCTTTCGTGTGGGCGCAATCGCTGGACGTTGAGAATTTGGCAGCCGGGCTCTGGCAGAGTCACATAGGCATTGTTGCATCATAACCAACCAAGGCATTTTCAGAGCGCGAATGTCTGTGCGGCAGCGAATGCAGTTCCAAGGGACAGTGAAAACCAGGTAGAGCTTGCAGTGCTGGCAGCTTTCGTGTGGGCGCAATCGCTGGACGTTTCAAATTTGGCAGCCCGGCTCTGCGACAGTCACATAGGCATTGTTGCATCATAACCAACCAAGGCATTTGCAGAGCACGAATGTCTGTGCGGCAGCGAATGCAGTTCCAAGGGACAGTGAAAACCAGGTAGACCTCTCAGTGCTGGCAGTATTCGTGTGGGCGCAATCGCTGGACGTTTCGAATTTGGCAGCCGGGCTCTGCCAGAGTCACATAGGCATTGTTGCATCATAACCAACCAAGGCTTTTGCAGAGCGCGAATGTCTGTGCGGCAGCGAATGCAGTTCCAAGGGACAGTGAAAACCAGGTAGACCTTTCAGTGCTGGCAGCTTTCGTGTGGGCGCAATCGCTGGACGTTGAGAATTTGGCAGCCGGGCTCTGCCAGAGTCACATAGGCATTGTTGCATCATAACCAACCAAGGCATTTTCAGAGCGCGAATGTCTGTGCGGCAGCGAATGCAGTTCCAAGGGACAGTGAAAACCCAGTATACCTTTCAGTGCTGGCAGCTTTCGTGTGGGCGCAATCGCTGGACGTTTCGAATTTGGCAGCCGGGCTCTGCGACAGTCACGTAGGCATTGTTGCATCATAACCAACCAAGGCATTTGCAGAGCACGAATGTCTGTGCGGCAGCGAATGCAGTTCCAAGGGAAAGTAAAAACCAGGTAGAGCTTTCACTGCTGGCAGCTTTCGTGTGGGCGCAATCGCTGGACGTCGAGAATTTGGCAGCCGGGCTCTGCCAGAGTCACATAGGCATTGTTGCATCATAACCAACCAAGGCTTTTGCAGAGCGCGAATGTCTGTGCGGCAGCGAATGCAGTTCCAAGGGACAGTGAAAACCCGGTAGACCTTTCAGTGCTGGCAGCTTTCGTGTGGGCGCAATCGCTGGACGTTTCGAATTTGGCAGCCGGGCTCTGCGACAGTCACGTAGGCATTGTTGCATCATAACCAACCAAGGCTTTTGCAGAGCGCGAATGTCTGTGCGGCAGCGAATGCAGTTCCAAGGGACAGTGAAAACCAGGTAGACCTTTCAGTGCTGGCAGTATTCGTGTGGGCGCAATCGCTGGACGTTGAGAATTTGGCAGCCGGGCTCTGCCAGAGTCACATAGGCATTGTTGCATCATAACCAACCAAGGCTTTTGCAGAGCGCGAATGTGTGTGCGGCAGCGAATGCAGTTCCAAGGGACAGTGAAAACCAGGTAGACCTTTCAGTGCTGGCAGTATTCGTGTGGGCGCAATCGCTGGACGTTGAGAATTTGGCAGCCGGGCTCTGCCAGAGTCACATAGGCATTGTTGCATCATAACCAACCAAGGCTTTTGCAGAGCGCGAATGTCTGTGCGGCAGCGAATGCAGTTCCAAGGGACAGTGAAAACCCGGTAGACCTTTCAGTGCTGGCAGATTTCGTGTGGGCGCAATCGCTGGACGTTTCGAATTTGGCAGCCGGGCTCTGCGACAGTCACGTAGGCATTGTTGCATCATAACCAACCAAGGCATTTGCAGAGCGCGAATGTCTGTGCGGCAGCGAATGCAGTTCCAAGGGACAGTGAAAACCAGGTAGACCTTTCAGTGCTGGCAGCTTTCGTGTGGGCGCAATCGCTGGACGTTGAGAATTTGGCAGCCGGGCTCTGCCAGAGTCACATAGGCATTGTTGCATCATAACCAACCAAGGCATTTGCAGAGCGCGAATGTCTGTGCGGCAGCGAATGCAGTTCCAAGGGACAGTGAAAACCAGGTAGAGCTTTCCGTGCTGGCAGCTTTCGTGTGGGCGCAATCGCTGGACGTTGAGAACTTGGCAGCCGGGCTCTGCCAGAGTCACGTAGGCATTGTTGCATCATAACCAACCAAGGCTTTTGCAGAGCGCGAATGTCTGTGCGGCAGCGAATGCAGTTCCAAGGGACAGTGAAAACCAGGTAGAGCTTGCAGTGCTGGCAGCTTTCGTGTGGGCGCAATCGCTGGACGTTTCGAATTTGGCAGCCGGGCTCTGCCAGAGTCACATAGGCATTGTTGCATCATAACCAACCAAGGCATTTGCAGAGCGCGAATGTCTGTGCGGCAGCGAATGCAGTTCCAAGGGACAGTGAAAACCAGGTAGACCTTTCCGTGCTGGCAGTATTCGTGTGGGCGCAATCGCTGGACGTTTCGAATTTGGCAGCCGGGCTCTGCGATAGCCACATAGGCATTGGTACATCATAACCAACCAAAGCTCATGCGGAGCGCGAATGTCTGTGCGGCAGCGAATGCAGTTCCAAGGGACAGTGAAAACCAGGTAGACCTTTCAGTGCTTGCAGTATTCGTGTGGGCGCAATCGCTGGACGTTTCGAATTTGGCAGCCGGGCTCTGCCAGAGTCACATAGGCATTGTTGCATCATAACCAACCAAGGCTTTTGCAGAGCGCGAATGTCTGTGCGGCAGCGAATGCAGTTCCAAGGGACAGTGAAAACCAGGTAGAGCTTTCAGTGCTGGCAGCTTTCGTGTGGGCGCAATCGCTAGACGTTTCGAATTTGGCAGCCGGGCTCTGCCAGAGTCACATAGGCATTGTTGCATCATAACCAACCAAGGCATTTGAAGAGCGCGAATGTCTGTGCGGCAGCGAATGCAGTTCCAAGGGACAGTGAAAACCAGGTAGACCTTTCAGTGCTGGCAGTATTCGTGTGGGCGCAATCGCTGGACGTTGAGAATTTGGCAGCCGGGCTCTGCCAGAGTCACATAGGCATTGTTGCATCATAACCAACCAAGGCTTTTGCAGAGCGCGAATGTCTGTGCGGCAGCGAATGCAGTTCCAAGGGACAGTGAAAACCAGGTAGAGCTTGCAGTGCTGGCAGCTTTCGTGTGGGCGCAATCGCTGGACGTTGAGAATTTGGCAGCCGGGCTCTGGCAGAGTCACATAGGCATTGTTGCATCATAACCAACCAAGGCATTTTCAGAGCGCGAATGTCTGTGCGGCAGCGAATGCAGTTCCAAGGGACAGTGAAAACCAGGTAGAGCTTGCAGTGCTGGCAGCTTTCGTGTGGGCGCAATCGCTGGACGTTTCAAATTTGGCAGCCCGGCTCTGCGACAGTCACATAGGCATTGTTGCATCATAACCAACCAAGGCATTTGCAGAGCACGAATGTCTGTGCGGCAGCGAATGCAGTTCCAAGGGACAGTGAAAACCAGGTAGACCTCTCAGTGCTGGCAGTATTCGTGTGGGCGCAATCGCTGGACGTTTCGAATTTGGCAGCCGGGCTCTGCCAGAGTCACATAGGCATTGTTGCATCATAACCAACCAAGGCTTTTGCAGAGCGCGAATGTCTGTGCGGCAGCGAATGCAGTTCCAAGGGACAGTGAAAACCAGGTAGACCTTTCAGTGCTGGCAGCTTTCGTGTGGGCGCAATCGCTGGACGTTGAGAATTTGGCAGCCGGGCTCTGCCAGAGTCACATAGGCATTGTTGCATCATAACCAACCAAGGCATTTTCAGAGCGCGAATGTCTGTGCGGCAGCGAATGCAGTTCCAAGGGACAGTGAAAACCAGGTAGACCTTTCAGTGCTGGCAGTATTCGTGTGGGCGCAATCGCTGGACGTTGAGAATTTGGCAGCCGGGCTCTGCCAGAGTCACATAGGCATTGTTGCATCATAACCAACCAAGGCTTTTGCAGAGCGCGAATGTCTGTGCGGCAGCGAATGCAGTACCAAGGGACAGTGAAAACCCAGTATACCTTTCAGTGCTGGCAGCTTTCGTGTGGGCGCAATCGCTGGACGTTTCGAATTTGGCAGCCGGGCTCTGCGACAGTCACGTAGGCATTGTTGCATCATAACCAACCAAGGCATTTGCAGAGCACGAATGTCTGTGCGGCAGCGAATGCAGTTCCAAGGGACAGTAAAAACCAGGTAGAGCTTTCACTGCTGGCAGCTTTCGTGTGGGCGCAATCGCTGGACGTTGAGAATTTGGCAGCCGGGCTCTGCCAGAGTCACATAGGCATTGTTGCATCATAACCAACCAAGGCTTTTGCAGAGCGCGAATGTCTGTGCGGCAGCGAATGCAGTTCCAAGGGACAGTGAAAACCCGGTAGACCTTTCAGTGCTGGCAGCTTTCGTGTGGGCGCAATCGCTGGACGTTTCGAATTTGGCAGCCGGGCTCTGCGACAGTCACGTAGGCATTGTTGCATCATAACCAACCAAGGCTTTTGCAGAGCGCGAATGTCTGTGCGGCAGCGAATGCAGTTCCAAGGGACAGTGAAAACCAGGTAGACCTTTCAGTGCTGGCAGTATTCGTGTGGGCGCAATCGCTGGACGTTGAGAATTTGGCAGCCGGGCTCTGCCAGAGTCACATAGGCATTGTTGCATCATAACCAACCAAGGCTTTTGCAGAGCGCGAATGTGTGTGCGGCAGCGAATGCAGTTCCAAGGGACAGTGAAAACCAGGTAGACCTTTCAGTGCTGGCAGTATTCGTGTGGGCGCAATCGCTGGACGTTGAGAATTTGGCAGCCGGGCTCTGCCA